>NC_091857.1:31999750-32302780 GCF_037783145.1 Equus przewalskii | reverse complement strand
CTTATGGTTTTAGGCTTTATATTAAGTCTATGATTCAGTTCGAGTTAATTTTTATATATGGTGCAAGACATGAATAAGTTTATTTCGTTTGCTTATGGAGATCAAATTGTTCCGGCAACATTTATGAAAAAACTATCCTTTCTCCTCTGAATTGGCTGTGTACCTTTGTAAAAGATAGGTTATCCATTTATGTGTGGATCCATTTTTGGACTTTCTGTTCTGTTCCATTCATCTGTTTGTTGTCTTTATGACAATAGCTGGCTCTTTGCTGGTTACTGTGGCTTTATAATAATTTTTGAAATCAGTATTTCGAAATGGTTTTGGCTACTCTAGATCCTTTGTATTTCCATATGAATTTCAGAATCATTTTGTCAATTTCTATGAAAAAGCCTGCTCGAGTATTGATTAGGAATTATTGAATCTATAGATCAATTTGGAGAGAATTTGACATCTCAACAATATTGAAACTTCCAAACCATAAACCAGGTATGTCTTTCCATTTATTTAGGTTTTTGATTTCAGACTTTTAAAATTTTTATTTATTTATTTTTTGAGGAAGATCAGCCCTGAGCTAACATCTGCTGCCACTCCTCTTTTTTTGTTGAGGAAGACTGGCCTTGGGCTAACAGCCGTGCCTTTCTTCCTCTACTTTATATGTGGGACACCTACCACAGCCTGGCTTGCCAAGCGGTGCCATGTCTGCACCTGGGATCTGAACCAGCGAACTCCAGGCTGCCAAAGCGGAATGTGCACACTTAATCACTTTGCCACTGGGCCTGTCCACCAAAATTTTTATGTTTAATTGTGGTAAAATACATATAACATAAAATTGGCCATTTTTAAGTATACTTCAGTAATGTTAAGTACATTCACATTTTTGTGCAACCAATCTCCAGAACTCCTTTTATCTTGCAAAACTGGAGTTCTATACCCATTATATAACAACTCCTTATTACCTTCTCCCCCCAGCTCCTAGTAACCATCCTTCTACTTTTTCTTTTCATGACCTTCACTATCTAGATAACTCATATAGGTGGAATCATACAGTACTTGTCTTTTTGTAATTGGTTTGTTTCACTTGGCGTAATGCCCTCAAGGTTCATTCCTGTAACACCTGTCAGAAAGTCCTTTCTTTCTAAGGCTAAGTAATATTCCATTGTATATTTATATATACGACATTTTCTTTATCCATTTATCCGTTAACGATATTTAGGTTACTTCTACCTCTTAGCTATTGTGAATAATGATGGTGTGAATGTGGGTGGACAGATATCCCTTTGAGGCCCTGCTTTCTTTTCTGGATATACATCCAGAATTGTAATTGCTGAATCATATGATAATTATATTTTAATTTCTTGAGGAATCGACATACTGTTTTTCCACAGCAGCTGTACCATTTCACATTCCCACCAACAGTGTGCAAGAGTTCCAGTTTTTCCACATCCTTGCCAACACTTTTTGGTTTCTGTTTTTCTGATAGTAGCCATCCTAATGGGTGTGAGACAGTACCCATTGTGATTTTGATTTGGCTTTCTGTAATGATTAGTGATGTCGAACTCTTTGTATATGCTCTTCAGCATTTGTGTATCATCTTTGGAGAAATATCCATTCAAGTCCTTTGCCTGTGTTTTAATTGAGTCTTGTTTTTCCATATAGGCATTTACAGCTGTAAATTTCCCTGTCTCACAGTCCTGTAGGCTAGAAGTCCGAAATCAAGGT
Organism: Equus przewalskii; assembly: GCF_037783145.1. Taxonomy (NCBI): domain Eukaryota; kingdom Metazoa; phylum Chordata; class Mammalia; order Perissodactyla; family Equidae; genus Equus; species Equus przewalskii. Next base: position 32,301,061 of record NC_091857.1, on the reverse strand, counting down.
GTCAGCAGCATCGCGGGTTATGAGGGAAGGATCTGTTCCAGGCCTCTCTCCTTGTAGACGGCTGTCTTCTCCCTGTGTCTCTTCTGTCGTCTTCTCTCTGTGCATTCTCTGTCCAGATTTTCTCTTTTCATAAGGATACCAGTCATATTGGATTGGGCCCACCCTAATGACCTTATTTTAACTTGATTTCCTCTGTAAAGACCTGTGTAGGAAGGCCGGTAGCTAGTGTGTTAAGACTGTGCGGATTATGACCTGCCGAATGAGGAGGGACAAGGCACTCATGCGGGTCGGCACGTAGCTCCCTCAGCATCTGAACCCCTGCTTTTGGGGTAGTGAAAACCCTCGGGCCATTTTGATTGGAGGCACAGATTCAATATAATCGTATAAAAGAAGTAAAGTAAGAAGATTTATTACTTATAGATCCCAAAGATGTGGATGGGGTTTAGAGGGGCTGTCCTCAGTCCCAGGTCATGAGCGAGCAGGAGATAGACAGCAGTGTAGCAAGCACTTATTATTTATAAGGTGGTTAGGGTGGCGGTCACTAACTTTCTGCAGGCTCAACTCTAAGTGGTTATTTTAACAGGTGCCCCAGGAGAAGCATTGCTGGAACTTGCGCAGGGAATCGTAAGCTCAGGTCCTTACCTGAATATCCAGACTCTGGGTGTGAGCAGGGTTGTCATATTGTAAAATGCCTAGGTGAGGGCAACTCCAAATAGCTGTTTTCTCATCATGAGACCCCATCTCTAAATAAGGTCATATTCTGAGGTACTGGGGCCTAGGACTTCAACACATAAGCATTCGGGTATACAATTCAAGCCATAATAGGTCCTTTTCTTTATTTTGCTTTCCTTATTGCACTGGACAGAACCACCAATACAATGTTGAGTAGAAGTGGGGAGAATAGGCATCCTTGTCTTGTTCCTGGTCTTAGCGGGAAAGCGCTCAGTTTTTGGTTATTAGGTATGTTGGTTGTAGATTTTCTGTTCGATATTCTCCATCAGGTTGAGGAAGTTCCTTTCTATCCTTGTTTGCTGAGAGTGTTTGTCAGGAATGAATGTTAGATTTTATCAAATGCTTTTCCTATGTCTTTGAGATGCTCATATGGTTTTTCTTTTTTCGTTTACATTATTCGTGTGTGTTAAAATGTATCCCCTTTTGCGATAACGCTATCTGAATTGTTTGTGAACACTGGGACAGTTCATCAGAGATTTTCTTTTTAACTGGTCATCTGATTATATGGTGATTTTAATCACTATTTTTTCTTTCCATTGATTAGTGAATGAGAGCTACAAGCCTGAATTTATAGAGCTGAAGAAGTGGCTGAAAGAGAGGAAGTTTGAAGACATGAACTTAACACCTGCCCGTTTTCCAGGTACAGTCTGGCTTTCGACTCTCACGACCTTTCTCACATGAAAGACGTGTGGGCACAGGTGCCAGGAAAGCGGGGGTGATTCCTGCAGGTGAGCTGTATCCTCTCTGGGAGCAATCTTCTACTGTGCGTCAACCTTCCTGCCTTGGACCTGTAATACTTATTTATACTTTGCCTTGTTCCAAAAATGAATTAAAGTGGCTTGTGGGGAGAAATTCCAGAATGGTGAAATAAAATGAAAAATTCAAAAAAGGAAATAAGAATAGAAAAGTAAGACAAAGGCAGATATAAGGATGACACATAAAAGCCATGACTATTATAAAATCTTGTTGTATGCCTGTCAGAGGTGAGCCACAAATTTGACTCATCTTTCCTCAGCCCAGACAATTGATATGATCAATTACCTGAATCTTCGTGTCGTGTCTACAAAACTAAATTATTTGTCAGCAGAATTCCAGGTATTCCTGGCCCTTAGACTTGCAGGAAATGTCTTCGCTGTGTCCTGATACACCAGACATTTGTGTAAAGTGGTGACTGCTGTCCTCATCAACATACCTACAGTGGTTTCATGGGATTTTTCAGACCATGCAGGCTAATGAGATTATCCCATAGGTCAGGTGAATCCAGATGGTTTTCTCAGGGAAGGGAGGTTCCAAACAACCCTCGGAGGTGCTTGTTTTCTGTGGTGTGGCTGGAGGAGAGGAGTCCTTGGAGAGGCCTCAGCATACTGCTCCCTCAGCTGGGTGGTGACTGTGCTTCCCAAGTCTCGGAGGAGGAACCCTCTGGTGGCCACAGCTTCAACAGTCACCTTGGCAGAGGTGGATTAACATTCTCTTCCGGAAGTTGAGTAGCTTGTTGTGGAGGCTGGGTTAACATTCTTTTCTGGAAATTGAGGATCTTGTTATGGAGTTTGGATTAGCATTCTGTTCTGGAACATTCTCTTAGAGAAGTTGGGCCGCTTGCCATGGGTATGTGTCTGCATACAAGGCCACCCAGCTCTATCCTGAAGTGGGCTGGAGGTAACCAAGGAGACGACCAAGATGCTCTCATAAGGATTTTGGTTCTGCTGTAGCACAGAGACAGTTATGTGAGTGGGGCCTTGAAGTCTGTTTCACAGGGCAGGTGCAGGCATCTTTTACCCTATAGAAAAATTAAATCATATGCTTCTGAATGCTCCCCTTGGCCATTAAAATGATTATTCGAGTACCCATTGGGTAATTTCACTTTGAGCAAATTAACTTCCTTATACATCACCCAAGATAGACGATATACCATGTGTGGCCCTGGCCAAGTGAGGTGATGTTTGTAAAGTTGTTCCCTATGCATCAGTTACACGTGATTACATTCGGCTAAAATACTTGATTTGAGCCATTTTCTAATAGGGCTGCTCTTACTTTATGTTGGTGAACCATAATTGTCAGCCTCCAACAGAATGTTTAACTTTCTGTTTTTGTGTGTCAGGGAACAATCAGTAAAAGCCATTCTGTTAGATTTGACTGGTTGGAGTTCTTCATGAGATGATCAAGAGAAAATAGTGTCAGGAGTAGACTTGTGCTAAGGCCTGCCTACTCCTCCATGTCCTTTGTCCTGAGAAAGATAGGTTTAACATTAGCAAGAAGGAATTGGCATGTGGTTTAAATGGAATGCCTGAAAATAAGTTCTCTGTCTATAATTTGGAGCAGTGAAGAGTTACTGTTTATGAAAGGGAACATCTCTCCCGTGGCCCATCCACAGAGTCATGGGCATATGGGAGCTAGAGAGCACAATGGTTGGGTAGTGATCAGAACCCACTCCTTACAATTCTAGGGGTAAGGAAGCTTCTGTCTTAGCTCGGCTGCTACAACAAATTGCCATAGACTGGGTGGCTTAAACACCAAGTTATTTTTCACAGTTCGGGAGGCTGGGGAGTCCGGGACCATGGTTCAGGCAGACTCTGTGTCTGGTGATGACCAATTCCTGGTTTGCAAATTGCCGTCTTCTCCTTGTGTTCTCACATGATGGAGAACAGGGAGCTGGAGCAAGCTGTCTTCTCTCTTCCTGTAAGGGCACTATATGCCACTTATGAGGGCTCCCTCCTTATGACCCAATCACTTACCAAAGGCCCCACCTCCTGATGCCATCACATTGTGGGTTAGGATTTCAACACATGAATTTAGAGGGACACAAACATTCAGTCCATAACACCTTCCCTAAGTGCTTTATGTATCCTTGGCTCTTAATCAGTGTATGAGAGGAGGGAACAAAATTCCGGGGAATTAATCTTAGTTGGTGGAGGGGCAAGGTATGGCTCCTAGGTTGCAAGCAGGATTCAGCCTGTAAGATTCTCCGCTTATTCATGCTTTGGGAACTGATGCCAGTATTTCCTTGTACCTCCAAAAACACTGGCCAAATCTGGGCCTCCATAGTGGATATATGATAGTAAAAATTTTATGGCAATGAGAAGTCTGTAATAAGCTTTCCTTTTGTAGGATTTGTTTTTTTTCTTTTGAGGAAGATTAGCTCTGAGCTAACATCTCCCAATCCTCCTCTTTTTTTTTTTTCTTTTGCTGAGGAAGACTGGCCCTGAACTCACATCCATGCCCATCTTCCTCTACTTTATATGTGGGACACCTGCCACAGCATGGCTTGCCAAGCAGTGCCATATCCATACCCGGGGTCTGAACCGGTGAACCCCAGGCCACTGAAGTGGAATGTGTGCACTTAACTGCTGCCGGCCCATCCTTTTATAGGATCTTAATGGCCACTTCCTACTTTGCCTAGTATATCTGGAATAAAATGATAATAAATGTAGGTTACTGTGATTTGTGATATCGAACACTGTATTGTAGAAATATAAAGTATCTTCCAGATTTGTTCCATATGCCAGGTTCTGTTCATATATATGTTTGGAGAGAAATTTCTGCTTAAAGTAGCACATGAGTCTTTTAAAGGATGACCTCATAGAAAAAAAATCCTCCCATTAGTAGTTGATTCCGGGAGGGGTTGTGGCCCATGGGGAGGATTAGCTCGACCTTGGGACACAGAGAAGAAATTAACTAAGTTCTTAAAACCAAAACCGTGTGTCTAGGCTGACACTATGCTTCTGGGTGGGGAGATGAGTTAGGACTCATCAAATCAAACTTGCTAGACTCCGGATTCAGGACTCAAGGCAGGAATTCCCTCCCTGAACCAGGAGCTTCTGGTAGTCCTGCAGGAGTTGACCTTTGCTGAATTATATTCTCTTCCAGCTGGGAGGAAAAAGGTCAAGAACTATGAATTTGAAAGAATGAATACTCTAGACCCGATATAATGATTATAGGTCGTATTTCACGTACGCCTGCCAGAAAAGCTGTCGTCTGACTGTGGTGCAGGAGGGGAGCCTTGGGCCTAGAGAGGTAAACTTCTGGATGTTGTTGGTGGTGACAGTGCACCTGGTGAAGTTACTGTTGTGACTTGCTCTGGCCAAGGCCTTGGCTCCCAGGGAGCAGCTGGCCCTGGATCTGCCCTGCCAAGCTCATCCAGTCAAGGAGAGTACATCTGATGGGTTGCCTGGTCGGGGAGGGAAGAGTGTCGTCTGCAGGCTTTGTGGGACCTGTGTGGGCTTACTGGTCAGCCAGTCAGAGAGCTCTTAAGATCCTCACTGGGGAAAGCTGGGTCTGGTAGTGGGTAAAAGTGGGCTGAGGATCCAGCCTCTGAGGGTGGGTGGGCATTAGGAGTAGACGCCCCCACCACAGCTGGTAGGCCCCAGGGGAGAGAATAGTGCTTAGAGGTTCCTGTAAGAGCCCCAGCAGCCGATCTGTATAAAGTGAAAGACCTTTAGGTCTCCTCTCTGAAGCTTACTTTGCCCTTTGAGGACTGTAAACCCAAACGAGGTCAGGACATTTTCCAAATAGCTTCTTAATCTTCTCTTTCCCCTGGTAGTCAAAGGATGCGAGATGTTCAGCTTCAGCTTTGTGGGCTTTTGAAGTTCATTCACATGTTTTATTCAAAACGGTATCTCTAAGACCTTGAAGACATAGTAGGATTTACCCTTTTTCTATCTTTGTGTTTCTAGGTACTGGAAGAGGGCTGATGAGCAAAATATCCCTGCAGGTGAGAACTCTCTTATCCTTGAAACCCAATGTAGATTTGCTGCTTTGTTTTGTGGTTCAAATCAAGTGAAGTAAAAATATTTCAGACATGCAGGCATTTTTTACCTAATGGATATGTTTGAATACAATTCTGTCTGTTAGGATTAAGTTAGCTGTATATAAGAGACAAACTGAAAGTAACAATGCTTGAACAGAGCATAAGTTTATTTTGCTGTCATGTACTCAAGCCTGGATAGGCAGACCTGGCTGGTATGCTGTCCTATGGCCATCAGAGACCCAGACTCCTTCCCAGCTCTCTGTCTGTGTAGATGGAGCCCTGCACCCCAGATCCAGGGTGTGGCTCCTAGAGCTTGAGCAACAGGAAGGAGCAAGGTGGCGAAGACGGGCAGATTTTCTCCTGTCAAGGAAATTCTACCCCCCTTCTCTCTGCCAGCGACCAGGTCCGTGTCCCCAGCCAGCTATGAGGGAGGTGGGATGGGTCCTCCTTTCCCTAGCACAGTGCCCTCCAGATTGGATTGTGTTAGTGCAGAGGGGGAGAGAAGGCACATTGGGGTAGGCAACTAGCATGCTCTGCCTCAAGATTTTATAAATCAGATCATATTTTCAATGTGCCAGGACAGGGAGCTGCTCTCCTCTGAGAGGCCGTGCATAGTATAGTAAGTAGAGCCTGAGCAGGCAGAGGGGAGGTGGCCTCGGCGTGTCCCAGGATTGCCTTGAGTTTGCCGTGGCACCTGGAGTGAGGCTCCTAACCCTTGGCTTCTGTTTCCTCACCTGGAAAACGAGCAGGTAAATGACATAGATGACCTCCAAGGGTCATTTTAGTTCTTTTCATGCTGTTAAAGGACATCTAGTGCATGATTTTCTGTAAAGCTAGAAATTAATTCCTTAATTTATTTTTAATTATTTAAGATTACTTTTAGTTCTTTAACTTATATAAAACCTAGCTGTGAACGTTTGTTTAGCCTAAAGAATGGTAGCTTTTAATGTTGTGATTCTGCTGTACTATTTTTATTATTCAAAAATTTTTCATTGTGGTAAAACATACATGATTTTACCATCTTAGCCGTTTTTAAATGTACAGCTCAATAGTATTAGGTACATCCACATCGTTGTACAATATTTTTATTTTTTGAGGGGAAGTATAATTAACTTTAATCTGTAGCAGAATTTGGGAAGGAGAGATGTACCTCTTATGTATATAGTAGTAATTATGGGTAGTTTTTGTTTAGATCATGAAATGATAAGTGGAAGTTGTTTTATGTGTACTCGTAAATGTGGCTTTTTTGTTACACTTTTTGAAAATTGAGATATATTTTACACACAGCAAATGTACAGATTTTAAATGTCCAGTTTGATGAGTTTTGATGATGAAGAGATTTACCACAATCAGGTTACAGAACATTTTATTAAGTGACTGTTTTCAAAATCAGAAAGTCATGTGACATTGGAACAGGAAGGGACTGTTGTGATCATCCAGCTTAATCTGGATTTATAGATGAGGAAAACAGAAATTGAACCCAGAAGACTTTTGCTGAGATTTTTAACCAACTAGGATGCCTGTTATAATAAAAGCAGGATCTTACATATAGTTTCTTAGTGCTTTATTTGATTCTGGGGTCTATTACTTGACATCTTAATTTTTTTTTTTAAAGATTTTATTTTTTCCTTTTTCTCCCCAAAGCCCCCCAGTACATAGTTGTATATTCTTCGTTGTGGGTCCTTCTAGTTGTGGCATGTGGGATGCTGCCTCAGCGTGGTCTGATGAGCAGTGCCATGTCCGCGCCCAGGATTCCAACCAACGAAACACTGGGCCGCCTGCAGCAGAGCACGCGAACTTAACCACTTGGCCACGGGGCCAGCCCCCTTGACATCTTAATTCTTCTTTGTGTTTCTTCTGTCTCTGAGGGGGAGGACTGAAAACTATACTTTTGCAGGTGGTAAAACGAGACCCTTGTGCTGGGTGGCCTGCCCTTTCTTTAGCTAGTGGGTGCAGGTTGTACATAGAGTAGGCCATTGACTGGAATGGCCTGGACACATGGATTTCACCAGATAGAATTTTTCTGCCTGTTTCCCGTAGGTAGCACTATTTCCTGTCATAGGAAGATGAAGGAACAATTTTATTTGAGTTGTTGGCGTGTTAGCGCATTCCTTTCTGGTGAATGATTGACTGGTGGTAGGTGTCAGTCACGTAATTAACCTTTAATTCTTGCTGAGGCTGTAGTACCTGGCGCTGGAGCAGGCTTGCCTGCATCTGCTGACTCAGGGACTTGAGAGCCAGTCCATTGGTTGGCTCTTTGGTGGTCTGTGGTTGGGTTATCCCGGGTTCTTAGTGGGTGATTGTGGAATCAAGGACTTGAAAAGACTTATACTCGCAGGTCCTTTCCAAGCATGGGTGTTCTAAACTTTCCTTTCTTTTCGGTGAGGAGGGACAGATGATTATTTCATTGCCTGAGAGTTGCCTGCTCACCACGGACACAGTGATCAGAAGCTACTTAGGGGCGTACATTGCTAAGTAAGTGACTGCACATATGCTTATCTGGTGCAAGGGCTTCTCCTTTAAAGTCTGTATCATTGGCAATGTGTCATCTAAGGCATGGTTCATGAGGACCCAGCCTTTTTGTGTAGATAATAAATATCTGAAATGGTTCGAAAGGTTTACTCTGATCTATGAAGTTGGTACTTAATTCAATGTAAACTGCATTTTTAATGTTTTTAATAGGCTGCCTGGGATGCAGGTTTGAATCCTGATCTATCACTTCCTAGAGAATGAAGATTGAATGGGATAACAGATGTAAATGACAGCTGAGTGCCTTGACTCCTAGCAGTCCATTCTCCTCCATCATAGTAGATCCTGACAGATGTTAGTTACTCTCTTTTATTTTTACCCTTATTGTACTTGCTTGAATTCTCCTTCAGCTAAGAAGAGCTGTTGACATTATGAAAGGTTTAGTTTTATTTAGCGTAGAAGAGAGGAGGCCAACATGGGAGCTGAGAACTATTTTTCTGGCTTATCTTATATTGGGCCTTTGTTATATTGGGGGACTTTCTGAGGACAGAATGAGTGATATCCTTAGTAGAAGGGGTTTCTATATTATGGGAGTTGGAAGATTGTATTGTTTCTTAACCCGGCGTAAGTTCTGGACCTTTTTCCCCCTGCCATATTTTTATTTATTTATTTATTTTTTGCCCATCTTACTCTACTTTATATATGGGACGCCTACCACAGCATGGCTTGATGAGCAGTGCCATGTCCGCACCCAGGATCCGAACCGGTGGACCCCGGGCCCCCAAAGCAGACTGTGCGAACTTAACCACTGTGCCACTGGCCACCCCCCCCACCCCCCGCCATATTTTTTAAGAGGGCTGATGTATCTTCATTGGCCTGAGTAGAAGCAAGGATCCTCTTTATATTAACATTTACTGTATTATTCTGAAATTCTGAGTAGAAAGTATGGTAATATAGGAATCTGGACTTTGAAGGTTAATGAAAACTTTTCTAAATATATTTCGTGCAACATGACATCTTTTTATTGGTAAATAAAAATACTGCAATGTATAATTTGCAGTAGAGTGGGTAAGTTTAGGAACAAAAGCTTTAGAACTGTAACAAGTGTGTAATGAGCATATTCAGTTTTCTATGCAGGCTGGTATCTTACAATAGAACTTTCTGCAGTGATCGTGATGTTTCACCCTTCATTGACCATGGTGGTAGCCACTAGCCACATAGGGCTGTTGAGCACTTGAAATGTGGCTTGTGTGACTGAAGAATTGAATTTTCAGTATTATTTAATTTTAAATAATTAAAGTTGAGATAGCTGTGTGTACCTAGTGGTTACTGTATTGGAGGGACAGGTCTAGGTTCTTCCCACCAATTTTCTTCCCTAACAAGTTTTCATCCTTATCTAGGTGAAACCAGTGGACTTCCAGCAAAAGCTTTAAAACTAGAGAACCAACTTGGAAGCAAAGAGGTCTTTTGCAAAAAAGAATCTCTTGCAAACAAGCTGGAGCTCGGGTTAGTGAGTCAGTGCTTGTGTCAGGGTGGCTGAGTGCTTGTACTGGGGTGCGCTCCTGAGCAGAAAGCGCTGAGGAGGGAAGACCTCTCTCGGGTGCGCTGAGCAGACCTGAGTGCTGGCAGTTCGGCCACAGTCCCTCTGGGGACAGAGCAAACCGCTAGGATGTCTGTAACTCTTGCTTACTCCATATTTTGAATAAAAGTAATTCCTTTAATTCGGCTTTTAATTTTAAAAGGTGGCAGCCTCCTCTGTCTCCTCTTCTGGCTCTCTGCACCTTTTTGGTTGCAGAAAAGCATGCTGGGGACCGGTCTGTCTGGAAGCCTTACCTGGAGGTTTTACCGAAGGCCTACACCTGCCCTGTTTGTTTGGAGCCGGAAGTGGTGGATCTTCTTCCCAAACCATTGAAAGCAAAGGCCAGAGAACAGAGAACCCGCTTGCAGGCGTTCTTTACTTCCTCCAGAGACTTTTTCTCTTCCCTGCGGCCTCTATTTTCCGAGGCTGTTGAGAGCATCTTTAGCTACAGTGCCTTCCTGTGGGCTTGGTGCACCGTCAACACCAGAGCTGTGTACATGAAGCCCAGGCGGAGGCGATGCTTTTCCGCAGAGCCAGACACCTACGCGCTCGCTCCATACCTGGATCTGCTCAATCACAGCCCAGACGTCCAGGTGAGAGGTTGACAAGAGGACACAGGTTCTGTTTGGATAGGAAGGACTCCAGCATGTAGAACTTGTGACTTTGAATCCTGAGTGAAACCACAGGGAAAGGTGTAGCTGGCTTTGGGCAAACCCCCCTGCTGTCAGGTACGCTCCTGTCTTTCCTCCTGACCCTTCCTGGTGTCCTTTTCCTCTGCCCGTTTTCACACTCTGCTCTCCAGAGACTTTTGTTGTATCCCATGGACTGGCTTACCCAGCAGCCCGCCCCTTCTTCCTCCACCCTAGTACAGAGTCCTTCCTGTCTCCTCCTTGTACACTTGGAGACACTACTGTCAGCAGTTATTTTTGCTGTGATCCCTGATTAACCTGCTCCTTCCCCCTCTGAACTCTACAGTCTTAGGAGTCGGGGACTTTGCCTCATTCCTTCTTGTAACCCCAGTGATCAGTGCAGGGCCTGGCATGTGGTCGGCGTCTAGTAAATGCTTACCAAATGGCTGAATGTTTGTGGGGAGAAGGAGCCTGGGAAATGATGAAAGAATCCCACTCTGGGAGACACTCACAGATCTCTTCTTCCCCAGCCCTCCTCCCCTGTGGCTCTTAAAGGAGGTGATTATTTCTTTAGGGCGTGTTGCAGCAAAGCCTGCTTTGAGGGCAAAGGGTGTTGTATGCCGCCTCACCTGTGACCCATTCACGGTACTCTTGGGGCACGCTGCCTGGGACCCGTGCTCCTGCTGTCCTCTTCATGCCCCACACCACCCTGAGAAGATTGATGATGCCTGGTTAGCCCACATGCCAGTGAGAGGAGAGTGTAGGGAGGCCCCTATTGTGCTTTCTTAGGCCAGGACAATTTCCTTGCTTGTCTGTCTTTTGCTTTTGTAGAAAGATGCATCTCTAACAACCTGAATCACAGGTGACTGAGGTTACAAGTATGTTTACGTGGTTGATATCAATGAAATAATGTTGGGGGTGTGTTGTACAACAGGGTGCTGGTCTCAGGGATTCAGTCCCCATTGGCTTGACCTTTTTTTTTATTGGGTTGTTAGTGCTCCAAACCAGTGTTTTTATAGTTGCGTTTAGTGGCACTGCAAACTACAGCCTGTAGGCCTGTGGTCTGGGGACCCTAGCAAAGCCTAAAATATTCACACTCTGGCCCTTTATGGAAAAATATTGCTGACCTCTGGTCTAGAGTGTGTTGCAGGGGCCAGCCTGGTGGCATAGTGGTTAAGTTCATGTGCTCTGCTTTGGTGGTCCAGGGTTCATGGGTTCTGCTCCGGGATGTGGACCTGTATACTACTCGTCACGCCACGCTGTGGTGGCATCCCATATACAAAGTAGAGGAAGATTGGCACAGATGTTATCTCAGGGCCAATCTTCTTCACATACACAAAAAAGTAGAGTGTACTGCAGCTGACTTTTGGCATGAAACTCTAAACCATGGTCCTGATCTCTTGTTGATGCTGCAAGCTAAGGAATTCAGCCTGTTACTCATCCTCATCTCCCTGGGACTGGCTGCTTAGAAAGGAGACCTCAGTACCCACTCCTTATTGTGGGGGAGCTAGTACTTCTTGGGTTTTTTTCTTCTATACCTGTTAACTAACAAAATTGTCCCCAAATCCGTATGATGGCATCAGCCAATGTCACAGTACAACTAAGATCACACAGCTTTTGAGCTGTTGTAAGACCTGAAATTTCCTGTGCTGCCTTGACTTCTTTGGGCCTTGCAGGCCCCAAAGGCCTGACCCTGAGTTTGCCTGCTCTCACCAGATATTCCCCCCACCTAGGGGGAAAGGCTTCCCCTCGGCTAGTCTCCCTATCACCTGGGCCAGCCGTCCCTGACCTGGTCCTTGACCTAACAGGTTTCACCTCCTTGCCAGCCCTTGAAATTATTCAAAAAGCAAATCACATCTTCCTACGGAAACCGGGGGTCATCCCATCCTCTCGTTACTGCAAAGCCTGCTTCCCATGGCCCCTGCTGGTCCCTCTGCTCCCGAGTGCAGCCCCTGTCTGGTCATTGCATTGTTGCTGCATCCTTTACCCCAGGCTGTATATGTGGCTAATAAACTGTCAGTCTCATCAGTCTGTTGTCAGGTGTTGTGTGTTTGGCAGGATCCTAAGACCCCTCCGGCAGGACTCCCTCCCTCACCGATGGGGTGAACAAAAGAGGCTGACGTGCAGTTGTGGCATTGTTTTCCACATGTGGCTGAATTCAGGGATGAGTGTTTGAAAGCTGCATCTGGCTTAAATTAGTCTTAATCTTTTTAGTTTTGTGGTTAGCTTTAAAAAAACCTTTAACAACTTTCCTTTCTAGGTGCAAGCAGGATTTAATGAGGAAACTCGCTGTTATGAAATTAGAACAGTTTCAAGTTGTAGAAAACATGAAGAGGTATTCATCTGCTATGGCCCTCATGATAACCAACGGCTACTCCTGGAATATGGATTTGTTTCCATCCACAACCCTCATGCTTGTGTTTATGTCTCAAAAGGTTGAAGTCAACTTTGTTCTTACCACTAATATGATAGGATTTTTCCCCCCATCTGGGGATGTGTTTATTTTGTTTTAATAAAAATGGCAAAACCTTACAATGTACATCATTAATTTTCTCCGAGGCAGGGTGGCCTTACTCTTATTGACCATGTAATTTTAATGTTGAAGTAAAAACAACAAAGCGTTGATCTTTATTGATGGTGGGAAGAACCGAGAAATGTTTTATTGCATCAGGTCAGATGATAGGATGGAAGAAAAGGAAAACTGCAAAGGAGATAAATACAGTATTAATAGATGGAAAGAAATGGAAATCTTTATACTGAGACATTGTCGCTGTCACTAAGGATAGAATAGAATTAGCAACGAATTAAAAAATACTTATTAAGCACCTACCATGTGTAAGGCATTGTGCTAATCACAGAGGTGAGTACCTTACACATCCCTTGTCTTCAGAGTTCAGTGTCATGATGCAAGGTTGATTTCATTTCTGCTCTTTTGTGACTTAGTAGCCATCATCATTGGTATGACTTTTTAAAATAATAATTTAGCTCGTAAATTCGTGCTGTGAAAATTCCAAATATAATATTAAAAACAGTACATAGAAGACTGATGTTTTTCCTCTCCTGAAGCAGCAGACAAACAGTTTTCTGGACCATGAAGAAATGGCCAGAGATTGACCAAGTGTATAATTTGAGGTGGTTTTAATATAAGTTCTAGTGGAAATAGAAACTTGGTCAAGGTGATATTACTGCATCCTATCAGCAGAATAATAATGTTATTTCTCAAAATAAAAATAGAAAAGCAGGGGGGCTGGCCCCATGGCATAGTGGTTAAGTTCTATGCGCTCTGCTTTGGCAGCCCAGATTCATGGGTTCAGATCCTGGGCGTGGACGTACACCACTCGTCAGCTGTGCTGTGGTGGTGACCCACATATGAAGTAGAGGAAGATTGGCACAGATGTTAGCTCAGGGAAAATCTTCCTCAGCAGAAGAAAAAAGCAAGGCAAAAACTGGGCCTCGCTGGGTCTCTTAGAAAACTAGCTTTGAGATTAGCGTCATATTATCAGAGTAATCTTCAGATTGATGACCATGAAATATTGATTGGTCAAATGATTTGAATAAAATTGACATTTAATTGTTTTTGCATTTAAAAAATAAAAACAGAGAAATATAAAAAGAACTTTTAAAAATAGAAAAATCTCTCATTATCCTTCTACCCCAAATAAGCTCTGTTAACTTTGCACGTTCAGTTTCAACTGTTTGTGATTGTAATCACTCACATCCAGACAGTTTTGAATTCTGACTTTTAAACACTTAATATTGTAAACATTTCCTCATGTTTGTACAGAATGTAGACTTTTAGTGAGTGAACTTCCCAGCGGTCCTGCTGATGTCTTAATTACCTGGTTGTTGCCTGATTTGCTTAGGGAGCATGAGCTGAGATTGGAGACATTTTCTCCCCTGCCTTGGAATTCTTTTAGCTTTTCAAGGAGTAGATAATGACCTCATTGACTTGGCTCTGAAAAATAGACTTTTTTGGTGTGAATTAGGTCAAACTGTTTACATATGTCTTGATTGCTAATGAGAAGGAAAATAACTTGAGAAGGAAAGGCCCACACTTTGGTTGGAATGACACCCTAATTCTTGTTCTGTTGTTTTTATGCAGATATACTTGTTAAATATCTTCCATCAACAGATAAACAGATGAAGAAAAAGATTTCCATTTTAAAGGATCATGACTTTATAGAGTAAGTGTTTTTCTCTCTTGCTCTCAAAATTTTTCCTTCAGGAAATTTTGATGAAAAAATTGAGGGTTAGGGGTTTTTTTTTTTTTCTTTTTCTGAGGAAGATTTGGCCTGAGCTAACATCTCTGCCAGTCTTCCTCTATTTTGTATGTGGGACACCACTGCAGCATGGCCACTGCCGAGCGCTGTAGGTCTGCGCCTGGGAACCAAACCTGGGCCACTGAAGTGCAGCGTGCCAAACTTAACCACTAGGCCACGGAGCCCACCCCCATGGTTAGGGTTTTTGTAGGTGTGAGAGCCATCCTGACTTGTACCAGTTGACAGGTGTTTATTGAGCACCTACTCTGTACAGTAAATTGTGCTTGATGTTGTGGGGCACACAAGGAGCATAAGATACTTTTCAAGAAACTTATTTGGGGACATAAGATACAAGCTTGAAATGTTAAATTATTGTACCAAAAGAGAGCCCTGCATGTATTGATTGGTGTCCCAGTGTGAGCTTGTCTCTAGCATGTGGTCAGGTGGGATGGCCTTGGGCTCCTACCTGCAGGCCAGGCTGGCCCTCAGTCACTCAGCCACATGGTGCAGGCTCTTGGGGTGGGGGGCAGGGCTAGGTGATTCCACTCCAAATGGGGTAAACAGGGTTCAGGGTTCTCTCTTTCAAACTTTCTTCTGTAGATAAAATTAAGTTTTAAATAATGCAGCGAAGGGTGAGTGCAGTCCAGCTGTCGTGGCTGCCATTTGTTTGACATCCAGGATAGTCCAGATTCTTCATCGTTCGTATCACTGTGACATGTGACACATGCCCTCTTGCTGTGGCCCGTCATCCACGTTCAGCTTCTTACTGAATTAATTGGAAAATAGCTTTTTCTTCTTTTTTTTAAAATATAAAGAATTTTCTGTTACTCAGGCTTTATTCTTAAATATTTGCAGACTTATTTTTCTCTTTTGTCTTTGTGACCAAGATTGCAGGTTACATAATGGTTAGCCCCATTAAAAAAATGTTTGGCTCTTCAACCATTTGCCATGTGTCATGAGGTACTGAAATGATGGATTTGTTGTTATTTGTTTTTCTGCTTTAGAAATTTGACATTTGGATGGGACGGGCCATCCTGGAGGTTACTCACAGCTCTCAAGTTGTTATGTCTGGAAGCTGAAGAGTTGTAAGTTTTATCTGTGTTGGTCATGAGCTGTCATTACAGTCTGGACATGATTTTGTGGGATTTTCAGCTTACGTTCAATACCCAGCCTGAGAGGAGAAGGGAATTCCGTTGTTTGTTGAGGTTGCTTATTCTTTATGTAAGTTGCCTATGTGATGAGTTTTTCACTTCTAAGTTTTCACCATTTCTGGAATTTTGGTTTTAGAGTCATAATCAGAGTACCTGGTCCTGAGAAGTTTTTAGTCTCTACTCAGATATTTCTCCCTGGTGACCTGCAGCTGATTGTTCAGGGTTAACACTTCAAAAAGTGTGGGCATTGGCACTGTTTAGAGGAAAATCTCTGAGTGGGTAGGGTTTTCGTGGGAGCCAGCAGAGCTCCTGAGCAGGGGCCCCACCTGACTCTGCCCTGGGGGCAGATCGAGACCCTTGCTCCAGAAGAGGCCTGGATGTTTCCATGGAGGAGGTAGGCGGAGGAGACCCCAGTGTAGACTCGCATCCTGGTCAGGCTCCTTAATATTTCCTCGAGGCTATGGGTCCTTCCCCCAGCGTGGTAAGAACTGTGCCCTCCCCAGCTCTGGAGCTCCTTCAGTCTGGGTCCTTGTTAAGGAGTCATGGGTAATGCCCACCACTTAGTTTCTCTCACTGAGCCCTTGCTGTGTGTGGAGGACTTCCTGAAGATGGTGACACCCCCCTTGAGCAGTTGCAAGGATTAAATGAGATAATGTCTAGGAATAGCCCTTAACACAGTGCCTAGAAGGAGTTGGTGCTCATTCAGTGATGCTTGTTGTGTTATGGTTTATGGTATTGCTTCCTTCTTTTTCTGTAGGGACTTGGGGAGAAAAATTACTCCCCGATCTCACACCAGAAATAGTTGAGTTTATTCTCAGCAGATGGTTTGTATTATCTTACACTCACTGTGAATTCTGTCGCTATGTTTCTTTTCTTTTTTTACTGTTCACTAGAAAACTTAAGAGGCAAATATGTGGTCCATCCAAATGTGCAGGATTTTAAGGCATACAATTTATCCTGACTGTATCTTATCTTTCTTCTTCTCATCTTCCCTTTGTCTTATTTTCCCCTGTCCATTCATCTTACATTCTGTTTTATCTCATGGGTACCCATGTAAGCTTCCTTAAATCCTTCTTGGAAATCAGTATGAGTCCTTTTCATGCATGTCAACCTCGAATTAAATGAAACAACTGGATGTTTCCCAGAGGTCATCCTCAGGCCTCTTTTCTTCCCTTCGAGTTATTTCCAACTGTCTGGAATGGTGTGGCAGAAAGAGAACGTGGTTGGGATTCTGCCTGACATGTGTTTGCATGCAATTACTGCCTCTCCTAAGCTTTGTCACTTAGAGTGAGTTCTTTATCATTCCCGATTCTCAGTTTCTTTGTGTCTAATGTAGGGATAATAATGCCTTCTTTGCTCGGTAATTGTGAAGCTTAAATTAGATAATGGTTATGTATGAAACACTGTGCCTGGCACATAGTAAGTTCCTTCCTTCCTTGCTTTCTTTCCTGAGAATTTATCTATTCCTGAGGTTTCAACCATCGTCTCTAAAGCTGAAGACTTAAGACTTTATTCCCTTTGTGGCTTGTTGGCTGTTCTGAATTTCTAAGTGACCTATGTGTATGTCCACTCTGATGTTACCTTACCCCTTCCAAGCCACTTCTACTCCCGAATTCTCCGCATCCAGCGTCTGTTCCTCCACCCTCCTCCTCCCTGGTTCCTACTTCTTCCTGGTGTACAGATTTTTCTCTGCCACCTTCTGGCTCTGCATCCTGCTGTGGCTCCCCTTTACCTACCCTGAAACACCTACACTCTTCTGCCTGCAGAAAGTTGGCCCCACCTGCCCACTCAACCCGGTTTCCTCCCAACTTTCATAGTATAAAGTGGGAATGCCCTGCACGTAGAGGAAGGCTTCACGGTAGATTCCTCCTCCCATCTGTAGAGCATTTTACTTTGTGAAATGTGTCCCATTCAGTTTGCCATATTTGAGGAAAGACTGTCCCTTGAAGAGCGGAAGCACTGCCGCCTATGCTCTGTAGTCCCTAGTCCTTGGGGCCATGGACTCCCCTTCCTGTTCTGTCTCCTGCTCTATTCCTGTGGCTGGTGGATGTGACTCACTCACTTACGTGCCGGACACAGGGTTGGGATGATAAAATTCAGTCCCTGCCTGCAAAGAGTGCCAGTCCCCTCGCTTCTTATTTTCAGATGTTCCTTCTTTGTTATGTACCTTGTCTGCTTCAGCACAGGAACTGCATGTGGCGGGAGGTTTGGGGAATCTCCTTATGGAATGAATTTTACTATGATTCTGGAAAAATAGAAAAAAGAGTTTTGTGTTGTGTTGAAGTGTAAAAGCCTTCTTTATTTTTTGAGAGCCTGCTGAAATGATCTTACTCAACGTTTTGGTTCTAGTACGTGCTGGAAAAAAGTACTTCTTGGGGAAATAATTTCAGATACAAATGAGAAGACAAGTTTGGACATAGCCCAGAAGATATGCTGTTATTTCATAGAAGAGACTAATGCTATGCTTCAGAAGGTAGGTTTCTAGAATATTGCATCATTTTCTTGAAGAAGTGTTTTGATTAAGAAGTTACTTATTTTGTGCCTGTTGGATAGGGATAGTACACCTTATCAGGGCATTGTTTAATGCTTTACATAGATGAACGTTGATGTAATTTCTGTTTTTTTGACTGTTATTTTTTTATCTACACCTTTTAATAGGTGAAGTTGTTACATGAATTCTTGGTAATAAATTTTTAAGTACTCTTTGTTTTTTATTTTTATGTAGTAAATATTTTAATTAAATGAGAAATCACTCATTTGAGTGAAAATATTGCTGGATTAAAAAATAATTTAAATAAACCTTGAAGGCATTATGCTAAGTGAAGTAAACCGGAATACAAAAAGACAAATATTGTATGATCCCCCTTACATAAGGCATCTTGAATAGGCAAATTCATAGAGACAGAAAGTAGAATAGCGGTTACCAGGGGTTTGGGGAGGGTGAGATGGTAGTTAGTGTTTCATGGATACAGAGTTTCAGTTTGAGATGATGAAAAAGTTTTGGAGATGTGTAGTGGTGATGGTTACATAACATTGTGAGTGGACTTAATGCCACTGAATTATACATTTCAGAGTGGTCAAATGGTAAATTTTATGTTTGTGTATGTTTTGCTACCATAAAAAATCATTTAAAAATAACTTCCAGGTTTCTCGTATGAAAGCTGAAGAAATCGCTTTGATAAACCAGCTTACTTTAGTGGAAACATTGTGGACAGAAGAACTAAAGATTCTCCAGGCATCTGCTGGGATCCTCAACAATTTGCAAACAGCTTTTACATAACTTCACCCAAGAGTGTTTGATCACCTCCTGTGGTGGGTGTGGCTTCTTAAATGTTTTTAAACTTCCTTAAACATTTTTAAACTAAGGTTCTTTTATATAGAATCATTTACAGTCAATGAACAGCTTCTATTAAACAATTGTGTACTTAATCCTTTTCTTTTTGCTTTTCTTTGTGTGTGGGGTGGAGTGGTGGTTGCTCCTAGGACACGGAAGGATATCTCTAGGGGGCAGAGCAGGCTCTGGGATCCCGGAGCTGTGATCGAAGAACAATGTGCCATCCTCATGGTACTTTTAATACTCAAAATAAACAAGAGTTCCTAAGGAAGAAGTCTGAGGAAAGTACTGAACTGTAATGAGAGAGAGAGAGTGCGAGAGCCAGGAGCCAGCCTGGGGCTGTGTGTGATCTTGCACTGGGTGTCTGGCTTCTTATCTGACTCAGCAGCTGTAAAAGGGAAAGTAGTTGTGCTTCTAGATGCTCTGATACCATCTGGTTTAGTGGCATGTTGGTGGTGGGTGGCTTTGGGTGGGGGTTGTTGGGCAGTGCATGGCGGTCCTGGGTCCCACCTGGGCATCACCCCCTAGCCTGAGCTCTGAGCTAGAGAAGTGACTTTGAATTTTTCATCCTCAATTTCCAATCTGAAAATGAGATTGTTGGGCTGGAATGGTGGCTCCCATGTGTTCCATCGCTTTGTACCCTCCTTCCCCTGCCCAGCAGGAGGCCTGAGGAGCCGGTACCTGTGTTAGGCTGAGGCCCCAGGTGATGCTGTCCCTGCCCTTCTCAGCCTCGCTGCGCTCCGAGAACCAGAGAATTGGATAATTGGAGGGACCGTCCAGCGCTGACCGTGCGTGATTTTATGAATGGGGAGTTAATTCATCATTGTTAGGTAGGAAAAATGAGGCGCGTGCCTCAGCAGACCTCCTCTACTGACAGTTTCCAGAGATGTGTTTAAATCTCTTGTCAGCCAGCATCCCTTTACCATTCTCTCTGTGGTGGGTGTTTAACTTTATTTTGCTGCTGTTCTGTCATTTTAACAGAAGAGGAGGTAAATTTTTGGGCTTAGTTGGCCATTTTGAATTGATTCTTTGCCTGCCTTTTTTTTTTTTTTTTAAATGATAAAAGCATTTTGGGCTATAGACTTCCCTTTGAGTGTGGTTTTTATATAAAGTGTGCTCTAATTGATACTTTTTAGATCTTGGCTCTGGATTTATACTTTCCAGAGCATATTCTTGCCTGTCAGTGTTCCTGACAATTGTGAGGGAGGCAGAACAGGTACTATCATGTCACACAAGCAAATATGTGCTTATTATAAAAACTGGATCGTTATTGAAACACAAGACATTAGAGTTATCGAATGTTAGTAGTACTATATGTGGGGCACGGTGCTAAAGCCTTTATGTGCAGTGTTTCATGGGAGCCTCACCCTTACCCTGTTTTACGAATAGAGAGGTGAAGAAATTGCCCGAGATTCCACTTCTGTCGTGGGGTGGTGTCGGTGTTGCAATCCAATGTACACATCAGGATAGATGCAGAGAGGGCTGATGGCCACTCTGAGTTTATTATGACCAGCGTTTCAATATATGCATAGCTTACAGCTGTTAAACATACACAGGTGTTCTGGATGAAGTAATTAGCGAATGCCAAGAATTCTTGGTGATTTCTCAAGGAGCCCTCCCTCGGCCTCTGTTTTGATATTATCCATGTTTTTGCTGTGCTCGTATATTTTTATCTTGGAGCAGGCAAGGCCTCCTAGGCAACGGCTCCTCCTGTTCCTGATATCGATATCGTGTCT
This sequence comes from Equus przewalskii, assembly GCF_037783145.1. Taxonomy (NCBI): domain Eukaryota; kingdom Metazoa; phylum Chordata; class Mammalia; order Perissodactyla; family Equidae; genus Equus; species Equus przewalskii. Next base: position 32,280,428 of record NC_091857.1, on the reverse strand, counting down.
CCATCTGTGCCCCCGGGCGACCGATGCCTGGCTTAGGTTGCCTCCCCCTGGAGGTCTTACCCGTCATTGGCTAACCGGCCTTCTCACCTCCGGGTCACAGTTGGTTGGCAAGCCTTTTCCAGTGACTATTAACCCTTCCTGCGTCAGGGGCGGCTACAGGTGGACCTCGACCTCTACAGGGGACCTCTGTTCAACAGCTGTGGCGTGTCTGTGTCTGGAATTCCTTGGGCTGTCCTGACGTGGGGATGCAGTTCACAGGTCCATGCCAGTCATCTCCCTTTTCAGCTGGCATCAGCACTTGCAGAAAGTAGTGTTTCTTGGTCTTCTGCTCCTACACAAGCATTAGTGAGCTTTGTGGACGTCACTGAAGGTTTTGTTGGGAGACGTTGGAGGCTTGGCGTTGCTCTCCCTGCCACGCAGTTTAAAATCCACGATTAAAAATGGAACGGGAGCCCTGCCAGAGAGCAGCCTTCTTCTCATTTAGCAGGCGTAGGCCAGCTCCTCGTCCTCACTGCAGTCTCCTCCCTTAGGAAGGCAGGAGGTGGGTACAGGCGCCGTTCAGCTTGTCCTAGGAGAGAACAGGGTCTATCAGGAAGCGAGGGGCTTGTCTCTCTGCTCTGTGGACACAGCTGCTTAGCCCTCACGTGTCCTTCCCCGTGTGGACTCATTGAGGTAAGTGTTGGAGGAGACTTCTGGGGACACTTGAGTTCCCAGGAAGAGGGAGTTTCCCCTAAGCATGTTCCTGGCCTCTCACAGCTCAGAGGTGGAGCTTATCTTACTACAGCAGCACCCCCATCCAAGGGGGATACGTTCTAGACCCCCAGTGCATGTCCTGAAACCGCGGGTAGTACTGGACCCTACATATACAATCTTTTTTCCTCTACATACATACCTGTGATGATAACGTTTAATTTATAAACTAGGCACAGTAAGAGATTAACAGCAATAATAATAAAATAGAACAATTATAACAATATAGTGTAATAAAAGTTACCGTAGATCTTAGCAACCTCAGTGTATGATTTTTTTTCTTTCCTTATTAAGTCGAGAACTTTCACCTTTTTACTTAAAGGAAGCACTTTACGACTTCTCTAGCATACCCAAATTGCCAGCATCACTACTCTTGTGCTTTGGAGCCATTATTAAGTAAAATAAAGGTGAGTTGAACACAAGCACTGGGATACCTTGACAGTTATCTGGTGAGTGAGCCTGCTGCTGAGTGACTAGTGGGTGGATGTTGTGTAGAGCGTGGATCCGCTGGACAAAGGGATGATTCGTGTCCTGGGCAGGACAGCCGGAGATTTCCTTGTGCTGCTCAGAACAGCTCGCATTTTAAAATTTATAAATGCCTGCGGTTCCTAACACACCCACCTTGTTGGCATCTGGTTGCTGAGTTTGTGGTGGTAAATCTCCCCCTGGTGCCTTGGCCTCAGGGGACTGATTTGAGGCATTCTTCAAATCTGTCAAGCTAAAAACAGAAGAGGCAGTCCTCAGACGGTGCTTCAAGTGCTTCTGCCTGAAGGTAGAGACTGCTAATGACCTTTTAGGAAATCAGAGCTGTAACTGTGTGAAAAATGGCTTTCACCAAAGCACCTGGGCACCGCCCTTAGAGGGGCCATTGAGCTACAGAAATGGGGAATTTAGCTCAGTTGTTAAACAGCAACTACATTCCGTGTGATGGATTAATGTTGGGCAGTAGGTTTTGTCCTAAAGAGGAACGTATAATAAAACCCATATTGATTTGTTGGCTGACATTTGAATATAGAGCATTTTCAAGAATGCCACCATGTTGGTTCACTTAAAAAGAGCTTTCTTTTACAGATTCAGAAAGTCATGTGTGAATTAAAGGGAACAAGAACATTAGGAGGGAAGAAGTAGGCCTGATGCACTTTTCTCCAGCCCTGCCTGGGCAACACATAGAACACTGCCAGTGCGCCACGTAAAACAGTGCACTTGTACCACATACAACAATGCCAGTGTACCACATACACCAGTGACGTACCACATACAACAGTGCCAGTGTACCACACACGCAATTCCAATGTGTGACATACAACAGTGCCGGTGTACCACATAAAACAGTACTGTTGTACCACATACAACAATGCCAGTGTACCACATACAACAGTGCCATTGTACCACATGTAACAATGCCAGTGTAACACATGCAACAGTGCCATTGTACCACATAAAACATTGCTGTTCTACCACATGCAACAATGCCAGTGTACCATACACAAGTGCCATTGTACCACATACAACAGTGCCATTGTACCACATACAACAATGTCTGTACCATACACACAATTCCAGTGTGCAACATACAACAGTGCCATCTGCTGTCTCCAGTGCTCTTCCCTGTCACCTTTCAGAGGACATTTCTCTATCTTTATCGTTCTGTTGTAACATTTCCTTCCAGGGATGTTTTCTTGTTTAATTTCCTGTTATCCCATGTAGTTTTAACATTAGGCTGTGAGTAATTTTGAAAAACTGCTCACAAATAATACAGTAAAATTTAATAATAAAAAGTTACCATTTCACATCCACTAGGACAACTATAGTCGAAAAGATAGACAATAAGCATTGTTGAGGATGTGGAGGAATTGGAAGCCTTAGATACTGCTGGTGGGAAAGTAAAATGGTGCAGCTGGTTTCGAAAAGTTTGGCAGCTCCTCAGAAGGTTAAGCATAGAGTTACTTTATGACCCAGCAATTCCCCTCCTAGATACATAGCCAAGAGAATTGAAAATATATGTCCATACAATCATGCATGTTCATAGTGGCATTATTTGTAACAGTCCAAAACCCAAATGTCCTTCAGTGGATGAATGGATAAAAAAATTTGGTCTATCCGTAAGATGGAATATTATTCAGCCATAGAAAGGAATGAACTACTCGTACATGCTACGACATGGATGAACCTTAAAAATATTATGCCAAATGAAAGAAATCAGTCACAAAAGACCACCTATCATTTTATTTATATGAAATGTTCAGAATAGGCAAACCCACAGAGATGGAAAGTAGGTTAGTGATTGCTGTGCGGTGGGGTGGGTGCTGTAGGGCTTGGAAGGTGTCAATGCAAACAATCCACAACCAATCTATAAATCAAAATTGGGGTGAGTTTATTATGCGCCAGATCTGAGGGCTAGCCTGGGGCTTTCCTTCCTTTGGGACCAAAGAAGTGGGGTTTACAGAGTGGTTATATACCATCTTGGACCAAAAGCATACCTCACGTATGATAGGAGTGTCCCTTTTACAACAGTCACGAGATTGCCTAGCTGGCGCAGCACAGCTATTCATGCAGCAGATAGCAGGGCTGCTGTCTTGATGGACACAGCACGTAGCAGGTCTGTTGTCTCAAGCTGAGTGGTCACAGGGTGGGTGCTGCAATCAATTCCTAGCGTAGTGGGAGATACTTATCCTTAAGGAAATGCCAATGTGGGGGAAGTTGCCTCTTTGTCATAAGGGCATTTGTTCTTGTCTTTGCGACATAGCAAATGGTTAAAGCAGATACACAATGCATGCTCAATGGCCACGTCAGGCCCTTTTGGAAAAACAAGGTCGAGCCAAATTACTTTTACACCAAATGGCTTCCTCATATACTCCAATATATCCTATTGCTTGCTGTTTGTTTATCAAGAGTGATAAAGAGTATGACGTTTTTTCAGGGGTGATGAAAATGTTCTAAAATTGATGGTGGTGATAGTTGCACAACTCTGTGAATCACTTAAACCCATTGTATTGGACACTTTAAATGGGTGAATTGTATGGTATGTGAGTTCTATTTCAATAAAGCTATTTTTTAATACAAGTAGGGCTAGTACCTAATTGGTGAGAATTATATCCCTCTGCTCACTTTTAGCTAACACTTTTTCACAGGAGGATCCAGGCTTTGTCAATCTGATGGTGATAGGTAAGCCCTGGCAGTGTTAGGTCCTCTGCCTCAAACATTACATTCAGCACCTGGTTAATCCTTACAGTGATCTGTTGAGGTCATAGATTCCTGATTTTGTGAATGTGGAAGCAAAAGTTCAGAGAGGTAAAGTTATTGCCGAGATCACACAGCTGCTAAGTGGCAGAGCTGGGATTCAAGCCTCAGTCACTCTCCAGACTCCACGCTCCTAATGGTTGTACACCAAAGACAGCGTTCATGACAGGCACACGCAGGCTTAGGTGGGCACCGGATCTCACCTGATGCGGACCGTGTAAAATCGAAGTGAAGCTGGGGTGGTCAGCATGAGAAGAAGATTTGGAGGGCCGAGATACTACCGTCCTGCCTATTTAAGTACTCTCCCTCCTGGCACAACCCACCGCCTGCTCTTGATAAGCCAAGAGACTCCTTAATATATGGCAGAGCAGACTCATGTGCCAGGGAACTCGTCTTCAGAAATGACGATCCAGTCCCTGGGGCCCGGGCGGGGGATGATGAGCCACGTTTTATAGGAGAGGAAATGGGCTCAGAGAAAGGAAGGGAAGTAACGAGGCCAAGGTTAACGTGCTCGGCAGCTAAGTGCAGAGTGCTGTGGGGTGGGGGTGGGGCTACCTTCCCTGCAGGCACTTGGACCCTTTATTAAGAGCAGGTTTGTCAAACCATGGTCCCCTGACCCTGGCATCAGAAACAGGTTGCACGAGCCCACCTCCAGCCCACTGAATCAGAATCTCTGGGGGTGGGTCCAGCGAACCCCCGGTGATTTCAGTGCACGCTGAGTTTGTGAATCGCTGACCCAGAGTTTCCAGAGGAGGAGGCCTCTGCCCTCACTCTGAGGCCCTGGTCACCAGGGCTTAGTTGTTCATTTCATGGGCTCTTGACGTGAAGTGTTAGGCTGACTTGACCCTCGATCATGCGAATCTGAGGCTAAACCTCTCAAAACATGCAGTATGAGAGGACTGGGGAGAAAGGGGTCCCCGAGATGACCCACTCTGACCCCCTCACTTTGTGGTTGAAGCCCCAAGACATTGAGAAGCTTGCTCTGAGTCATGAATTTAGCATCAGAACCCACATTTTGGTGCTGATTCTAGTGGGCTTTCCATCTCCTGCATTCTCCTTCCAGAGTGTAAGATCCAGACACTCCCCCAAATGAACACCCCAAACTATATTCTTCTAGAGAAGAACCAGGAAGTGGGAGTGAGGCTGTTGGAGGAGAGAGGGAAGCCATATGCTCAGACCGAGAAGAGGTGGAGGAGGGGCTAACAGGAGCCGAGTCCTTCCTGTGCCCGGCCTGTGCGTTCTCATTGAATTTTCTCATCTAATTTCACAGTAGGTCTATGAGGCAGGTGTTACATCTTTTATTAAAGCTGAAGAAACTGAGGCGTCGAGGGGTCAAGTGACTTGTCCCACATCATACAACTAGGATTTAAACCCAGCACTGTCTGAATTCAAGTCTATCACTTGACAGTTATGCCTGTTCCTGCCTCCAAAGTCGGGCCTGGGGTACAGGATGGGGACCTTAAAGCGTTTTGTTTCGTCTGGGTTTTGTGTTATAATAGGTGACTCTAATACCTCACTGTGCAGGCTGGCGCCAAGGAACCGGGTGGCACTGAGCCGCATGGAGGAAGAAGGCCTGCCCAGCAGTCCCTGAGGGCCAGGCCCGCTCCCCGCAGCCCCACCTTTTACAGCCGTGTTTCAGTTTTACGGCCCCCTCCCCGTCACTGTGATGACTCACATCGCATGAAGGGAGTAGATGTTATTAGAGGGCTGAGAAGCGGTGAGCGAGCTGCAAGACAGCCTTCTTCCATTTCTGGGGAATTTGTCCTGGGCTGGGGGCTCTCCTTTTGATTTCCAGGGTCCCAGTCCAGTTATGCAGCTCTGGCCGTGAGCATTTGAGAGCCTTCTCCTGGTGCCTAGAATCAGAAGATAAGGCAGAACCCAGGACCGCAAAGCGTCCACCTGGCAATTATTAGGACAGTGAATAATTCCAGTTCTAACTTTGCCCGTATCACAAAGGGAGACTCTAGACTCTGTAAGCTCAAAGGGGATTCAGGATGTCACTGAGGAGGTGAGTCCAAGGGCGTGTTTGAGGCGGGCAGTGTAGACCTTTGCTTCTCAGGTGTCTCCAGGATCTAGTGACTCATAACTGGCCCCTGAGCCTCAGGTAGTAAAGGCGATGGCAGTGGTTCATAGCTGTAGCTCTTCATTGAAATCGATGTGGAGATTTTTTTTAAAACTTTATTGAAATGTAATTGACAAATATAATTGTATATATTTAAAAGTATACAACGTGATGATTTGATACACATACACATTGTAGAATGGTTACTGAGATCAAGACAATTAACGCATTCATCACCTCACATAGGTAACATCATTAACTCTTTTTCTTTTTGTGGTAAGAAATGCTTAAGATCTATTCTCAGGAACTTTCAGCTATACAAATACTGTATTATCATCATTATTTTTAACATTGGCAACTGAACTAACATCTGTTGCCAATCTTGTCTCTTTTTTCTTTTGTTCTTCTCCTTCCCAAAGCCCCCCAGAACATAGTTGCATATTCTAGTTGTAGGTCTCTCTGGTCGTGCTGTGTGGGACGCCTGATGAGCGGTGCTAGGTCTGCACCCAGGATCCAAACCGGCGAAATCCTGGGCCACCAAAGGGGATCGTGTGAACTTAACCACTTGGCCATGGGGCCGGCCCTAAATACTGTATTATTAGCTAGCCACCATGTTGTACATTAGAGCCTCAGAACCTATTCTTCTTATAACTAGAAATTTGTACCCTTTGACCTACATCATTCCATTGTATTCTCCCTGCAGCCCCTGGCAACCACCATTCTACTCCCTGTTTCTATGAAATTGGCTTTTTTTTTTCCCTAGATTCTACATATAAGTGATACCATACAATATTTGTCTTTCTCTGTCTGGCTTTTTCACTTAGCAAAATGTGCTCCAGATTCATTCACAGTGTTGCAAATGGCAGTGTGTCCTCTATGGCTGAAAAATATTCCATTGTATATATGTACCACATTTTCTTTATCTCTTCATCCATTGAAGGACATTTTAGGTTGTTTCCCTAACTTGACTATTGTGAATAAGGCTGTAGTGAACATGGGGGTGCAGATATCTCCTTGAGATACTGATCAATTCCTTCAGATATATACCCAGAAGTGAGATTGCTGGATCATATGGTAGTTCCATTTTTAATTTTTTGAGGAACCACCATACTCTTTTCCATGACGGCCATATCAATTTACACTCCCACTAATAGTGTGCAAAGGTTTCCTTTCTCCACATCCTCGCCAACATTTGTTATCTCTTGTCTTTTTGATAATAACCATTCTAACAGGTGTAAGGTGATATCTCATTGTAGTTTTGATTTGCATTTCCCTGATGATATTGACTACCTTTTCATATACATTTTGTATGTCTTTGGAAAAGTATCTATTCAGGTCCTTTGCCCATTTAAAAATTGGATTATTTACTTTTTTGCTATTGAGTTGTATGAGCTCTTTGTATATTTTGAATATTAACCCCTTATCAGATATATGGTTTGCAAATATTTTCTCCCATCCTCTAGGTTGCCTTTTCAATTGATTGATTGTTTCCTTTGCTGTGCAGAAGCTCTTTAGTTTGATGTAGTCCAACTTGTTCATTTTAGCTTTTGTTGCCTGTGCTTTTGGTATCTTATCTAAGAAATTGCCACAACCAATGTCAAGGATCTTCTTCCCTCTTATTGTCCTGTAGGAGTTTTATGGTTTCAAGTCTTACATTTAAATCTTTGCTCTGTTTTGAGCTAATTTTTGTGAGTGATGTAAGATAGGGGTCCGTTCGTTCTTTTGCATGTGGATATTTAATTTTCCCAACACAATTTATTGAAGAGACTATCGTTTTCCCCTTGTACGTTCTTGACTGGATGTTTCTTTCTCCCCAAAGCCCCAGTACATAGTTATATATACTTGTTATAGGTTATTCTAGTTCTCCTATGTGGGATGCCGCCACAGCATGGCTTGGTGAGTGGTGTGTAGGTCTGTGACCAGGATCTGAACTGATGAACCCTGGGCCACCAAAGCAGAGTGCGCAAACCCAAACACTCAGCCACCGGGCTGGCCTCACTGTTGTATGTTCTTGAGGCCTTTGTCAAAAATTAGTTGACTGTGTATGTGTAGCTTTATGTCTGAGCTCTCTATTTCTGTTCGACTGCTCTATGTGACTGTTTTTATGCCAGTGCCATACTGTTTTGATTGCTATAATTTTGTACTATAACTTGAAATCAGGAAGTGTGATCCCTCCAACTTTATTCTTCTTTCTCAGGATTGCTTTGCCTATTTGGAGTCTTTTGTGGTTCCATACAAATTTTAGGATAGTTTTTTTCTATTTCTCTGAAAAATGCCATTGGAATTTTGATATGGGTTACATTGAATCCATAGATCACTTCGAGTAGCATGGACATTTTCACAATGTTAATTCTTCCAATCCTTGAGCATGGAATATCTTTGCATTTATTTGTGTCTTCTTCATTCTATTTCATCAATGTTTTATAGTTTTCAGTGAACAGGTCTTCTACCTCCTTGGTTAAATTTTATTCCTAAGTATTTTATTGTTTGTTAGTATTATAAATGGAATTGATTTCTTAATTTGTCTTTCAGGTAGTTTATTGTTAGTCTGTGGAAATGCAGCTGATATCTGTATGTTGATTTTGGATCCTGCAATGTTACTAAATTCATTTATTAGTTCTAACAGATTTTTGGTGGAATCCTTAGGGTTTTCTATATATAACATCATGTCATCTGCAAATGGAGATAATTTTACTTCTTCCTTTCTGATTTGGATGCCTTTTCTTTCTTTTTCTTGCCTAATTTCCATGGCTAGGACTTCCAGTACTATGTCGAAGAGGAGTGGTGAGAGTGAGCATCCTTGTCTTGTTCCTGATCATAGAAGAAAGGCTTTTAACTTTTCACCATTGAGTATGACGTAGCTATGGGCTTGTATATATGGCCTTTATTATGCTGATGAGCATTTCTTCTGTACTTAATTTGTTAAGAGTTTTTATCATGAAAGGATATTGAAATTTGTCAAATGCTTTTCCTCTATCTATTGAAATGATCATATAATTTTTATCCTTCATTCTGTTAATGTGGTGTATCATATTGATTTGCATTTGTTCAACCATCCTTGCATCCCAGGGATGAATCTCACTTGATTATGGTGTGTGATCCTTTTAATGTGTTCTTGAATTTGGTTTGGTAGCATTTTGTTGAGGATTTTTGCATCTGTGTTCATCAGGGATATTGGCCTGTAATTTTGTTTTCTTGTAGTGTTGCTGTCTAGCCTTGGTATCAGGGTAATACTGGCCTTGTAAAATGAGTTTGGAAGTGTTATTTCCTCTTCAATTTTTTAGAAGAGTTTGAAAAGCATTGGTATTAATTTTTCTTAAACTTTTGGTAGAATTCACCTGTGAACTCATTTGGTCCTGGGCTTTTATTTGTTTGGAAATTTTTGGTTATTGATTCAATCTCCTTGCTTGTTATTGATCTGTTCTGATTTTGTATTACTTCATAATTGTCTTGGTCAGTTGTGTGTTTCTAGGAATTTATCCATTTCTTCTAAGTTATCTAATTTGTTGGCATATTATTGTTCATGGTAATCTCTTAACAATCCTTTGTATTTCTGTGATGTCAGTTGTAACGTCTCTAATTTTATTATTTTGGGTCATCTTTCTCCCTCTTTTTTTTTTGTCTAGCTAAAAGTTTGTAAATTTTGTTTATCTTTTCAAAAAACCAACTCTTAATTTTGAGGATCTTTTCTATTGCCTTCCTAGTCTTTTATTTCATTTATTTCTGCTCTAATCTTTATTATTTCCTTTCTTCTGCTAACTTTGGGCTTAGTTTGTTTTTCCTTTTTTAATTTCTTGAGGTGTAAGGTTAGGTTTTTTTACTTGAGATCTTTTTCTTAATGTAGGCATTTATCACTATCAATTTCCTTCTTAGAACTGCTTTTGCTGCAGCCCATAAGTTTTTTGTGTGATGTTTCCATTTTTGTTTTTCTGTAGATATTTTTTTATTTCTTCTTTGACCCGTTGGTTGTTCAGAGTATGTTGTTTAATTTCCATGGATTTGTAAAGGTTCTAGCTTTCCTCTTGTCACTGATTTCCAGTTTTCGACCATTGTGGTCAAAGAACATAGTCAATATGATTTCAGTATTCTTAAATTTCTTAAGACTTATTTTGTGACGTAACATACATCTATCCTGTAGAATGTTCAACATGTGCTTGAGAAGATATGTGTATTCTGCTCCTGTTGGATGGAATGTTCTCTCTATATATCTTAGGTCTGTTTGGTCTAAAGTGTCATTCAAGCCCATTATTTCCTCATTGATTTTCTCTCTGGATGTTGTATCCATTGTTGAAAGTGGGGTATTGAAGTTCCCTACTATTATTGCATTGCTATCTGTTTTTGCCTTCAGATCTGTTAATAATTGTTTAACATATTCAGGTGTCCCAATACTGGGTACATATCTGTTTACAGTTGTTATATCCTCTTGATGAATTGACCTCTTTATTATAATATAATGAGCTTTGTCTCTTGTTACAGTTTTGACTTAAAGTCTGTTTTGTCTGACATAAGTATAGCTACTCCTGATTTCTTTTGGTTTTCAGTTGCATGGAATATTTTGTTCCATCCCTTCACTTTCTTTTTTTTTTTTTTTTTTTTAAAGATTTTATTTTTTCCTTTTTCTCCCCAAAGCCCCCCGGTACATAGTTGTGTATTCTTCGTTGTGGGTTCCTCTAGTTGTGGCATGTGGGACGCTGCCTCAGCGTGGTCTGACGAGCAGTGCCATGTCCGCGCCCAGGATTCGAACCAATGAAACACTGGGCCGCCTGCAGCGGAGCGCGCGAACGTAACCACTCGGCCACGGGGCCAGCCCCACCATCCCTTCACTTTCAACCTCTGAGTGTCCTTAAAGCTTAAGTGAATCTCTTGTAGGCAGTATATAGTTGGCTTTTCTTTTTTTTTATCCATTTAGCCACTCTGTTTTCTAATTAGAGAAAGTCAGCCATTTGCATTTAGAGTAATTATTGATAGGTAGAACTTACTGTCACCATTTTGTTAATTGCTTTCTGATTGTTTTTGTAGTTCCTTTGTTCCTTTCTCTCTCTCTTACTGTCTTTCTTTATAAGTTGATGACTTTTTGTAGTGGAATGCTTTTATTCTTTTTATCATTTGTGTATCTATTATATGTTTTTGTTTTGTGGTTGCCATGAAGCTTTCATAATACATCTTATAGTTATAACTGTCTATCTTAAGCTGATAACAACTTAAATTACATAAAAATATTATACACATTTACTTGCTCACCCCCACAATTTACTTTGTTGATGTCCCAATTTACATCTTTTTATATTATGTATCCATTAACAAAATATTGTAGCTATAGTTATTTTGAACACTTTTGTCTCTTAACCTATATGCTAGAGTTCAAAGTGATTTGTATACCGCCATTGCAGTATTAGAGTATTTTGAATTTGACTATATATTTACCTTTATCAGTGAATTTTATACTTTCATATCTTTTCATGTTACTAAATAGCATATTTTTGTTTCAGCTCAAAGAACTCCCTTTAGCATTTCTTGTAAGGCAGTTCTAGTGGTGATAAATTCCATAGGCTTTTGTTTGTCTGGGAAAGCGTATCCCTCCTTTGTTTCTGAAGGCCAGCTTTGCTGGGTACGGTATTCTTGGTTGACATTTTTTTAATTTGAGCACTTTGAATAGATCATCCCCTCTCTTGGCCTGCAAGGTTTCTGCTGAGAAATCTGCTGATAGCCTTATTGGGATTTCCTTGTCTGTGATGAGTCTTTTTTTCTCTTGCTACTTTCAAAATTCCCTCTTTGTTTTGGATTTTTTGAGAGCTTGATTATAATGTGTCCTGGTGAAGCTCTCTTTGGGTTGTATCTGTTTTGGGGATCATTGAGCTTCATGTACCTGGATGGCCATATCTCTCCCCAGATTTGGGAAGTTTTCAGCCATTATTTCTTTAAATAAGTTTTCTGTCCTTTTCTCTCTCTCTTTTCTTTCTGGGATACGCATAATGCAGATATTGTTTTGTTTGATGTTGTCCTATAATTCACAGAGGTTTTCTTCACTCTTTTTCATTCTGATTTTTTTTCTCCTCTCACTGGATAATATCAAGAGATCTGTCTTCTGGATTCTTTCATCTGCCTGATTGAGCCTGCTGTTGATGCTCTCTATTGCATTTTTCATTTCATTTCTTGTATGCTTCAGCTCCAGAGTTTCTGTTTGGTTCTTTTCTTATGATTTCTATCTCTTTCTTGAACTTCTTTTCCTTTTTCTTTTTTTTTAAAGATTGGCACCTGGGCTAACAACTGTTGCCAATCTTCCTTTTTCAAAGATTGGCACCTGGGCTAACAACTGTTGCCAATCTTTTTTTTTTTCTGCTTTTTATCTCCCCAACCCCACCCTGTGCACAGTTGTATATCTTAGTTGCATGTCCTTCTAGTTGTGGGATGTGGGACACCACCTCAACGTGGCCTGATGAGCGGTACCATGTCTGTGCCCAGGCTCTGAACCCTGGGCCGCAGTAGCAGAGCGCGCGAACTTAACCACTCAGCCACGGAGCCGGCCCCTCTTGTTTTGTTTATGTATTGTTTTTCTGAGTTCATTAAGTTGTCTATCTGTATTCTCTTAAATCTCAGTGAACTTCCTTAAAATAATTATTTTGAATTCTTTTTCAGGTGACTCTCAGATCTCCATTTCTTTGGGACTGGTTGCTAGAAAATCATGTTCCTTTAGTGGTGTCATATTTCCTCACTTTTTCATGTTTCTGATGGCTTTGTGTTGATGTCTGCACATTTGAGGGTGGAGTCACTTCTTCCAGCCTTTTTGGACTGTTTTGAGTGGTTTTTCCACCGAAAGATGGCTGAGAGGGCATCAGCTGGGTGGGATGCAGTGTCTTTGGTTCTTGGAAGGCACAGAGGCATAGTCTCCAGGCAACTCCATGACCTGAGGTCAGTGTAGGTGCATACTGTGGGGATCTTCTCTGGCCAAGACTGCAGAGGTCCTGTGGGTGGCAGTGGTGACTAAGGCTTTCGGAATCCTCAGAGGCAAAGGCTGCTGTGGTCTTTCTCTTGCTTGCTATTTGCCAATGAGAAGAAGTTCTAGCCAGGGAGATCCCTCTTGGCACGTGATCTGGTGTGCTGGCACTGAGAACAGTGGTGGAGCCTGAGTCCTGGGGTCAGGTGCTCCTGGAACTACCACAGTGCCTGGGTCCTGGGCTCAGGTGCACTTGCTGTGGCGGTGGCACTGGGTCCTGGGTGCAGGTGCACTTGCTGTGGCAGTGGCACAGGGTCCTGGGCACAGGTGCACTTGCTGCAGCAGTGGCACTGGTGTCTAAGAGTTGGGTGTGGGCAGATCTCCCATGGAACTGGGTTCTGGGTCTGGGTCTCGGCTGCAGTGACTCCTCCTTGGGGTGGGTGGTATAGCAGCAGAACCAGCTCTGGGATGACAATGTGCAGCAGTGGCTTGGGCTCAGAGGGCACGGTGTAGTACCATCATAGCCTGTGGATGGTGGGTCAAAGTCCCAACTTTGACCCCAGGGGGCAGTTGCGGGACATCAGCAGCATGTCGTTGGTGGGGGACCATTAAAGCCACATGTTAGGACCCAGGGAGTGGGGCTCAGGGCAGCAGCAGCATAGCTCCATCAATGATTCATAGCCATGGCCTGGGACCTGAGGGTGGAGCTCAGGGCAGCATCAGTGTGGTCCTGGTGATGGTCAAATCATGACCTAGGACCCAGGGAGTGGGGCTCAGGGCAGCAGAGGCTGCCCCTGTAATAGTGGAACAAAGCTGTGCCCTGAGACTGAGGGCGGGGCTCAGGGCAGGTGCAGCTGCCATCTTGATTTGGTGAGGTGCTGTGGTGTCCTGATCCCAGAGAGCAAGGCACAGCAGCAACTGGGGCCTCTGAGGGCAGGGCTCATCGCAGTGACAGATCAGCTCTGGGAAGGGGACACCGAGGTGAGGGCTCTGGGCAGCTCCATCAGCTGGGATCAGCGTTGGTGTAGACTGTGGAAGAACTCGCTGCAGGGGCTACAAACTTCCACAGGGGTGAGGCTTGCTGGGGTTCTCCTCTCTCCTTTCCCTGGGGTGTGCAATTCCCCTGAGGGGCCCCCTGTCTCTTATCTGCTCTGCACTGGGCGATGGGGTGACGTGGGTGCTATGCTTCCTGTACTTTTCCATGAGCACTTCTTCAGATTTTGAGCTCCGCAGGGTTTCTCCTGCTTCTTCACTGTAGTCCGGAGTGTTCCTTGTGGTATTTCCATTGGTTTGCAGTTGTTTATTTGTTGTTTGTGTGGGGGAGATGAGCGTTGGGAACTCCTAGCCCTTCATCTCGGTGACGTCACCTCCCTCGCCTGCGTGGAGCTTTAAACATTTACTGAGCCTGGGTCCTACCCTAGAGGGCTTGCTTTAATTGGTGTGGGGTTTGCCATGGCATTGGGGGGCTCCTACAACTCTCGGGTGACCTTGTTGTATGCCAACGTTCCCTTTCAGAGCCTCGGGGCTGTAGGAACAAGCTGCTTTAATTTTTCCCAGCTGGAACATTCTGGTTTTCCAGTATCTACACTTACAGTAGTTTTGGGAGGCAGGATAGAGGATGTCAACTGCTATACTACCACACAAGTTTATGCTGCCTAAATACTCTTTTAAGTAGTACCAATCCATGTTGAGTACAGGTTAATCGAGAATCCAAATGCTTTATATTTGTTTCAGCTAGTACAGTTAAATATGAATGGTCAGCCCACAACAGGTGCTCAGAATATTTTAGTTCTTTTCACGTGTCTCCTTTGAAAACAAGCTGCACCTGTAAGTGTCCCAGGTGTTTGGGTTGATGCCTGAAAAATACGAAGTGGATCTCTGAATCTTTGTGGGCCTTTGCAATGAGGTTGAGACACGTCCATCTGTGTACGCTAGATGGCATGAGAGGACCGCCGAGCTGAGGGTGCTCAGTCAGGTCAGTGCTGCTCCCTTCAAAATCAGGCCACAGGATGTCTTTTTTTTTCAGATGGTGGTAGGATCCAGACAAGGCAGAAACGACTCCGTGTGTTGCTACTGGGATAAAATGCAGAAGTTCATATTCTCTTGTGGGCTGTTGGATTTCCTTGGGTGAGAAACACAGGCAGATAAACATTAGTTCAAGGTGACAGCTGCCAGAGGAGGGGCCTGGCCAGGTGTGGTGGGCTGAGAGGTGGGGGCAGAGGAGCGGGTTGGTGATAAGATGCAGGAACTGCCCTGTGTCTGCCTACAGACAGCCATAAATAAATGTGGAAACTAAGCACTTTCTTAAGAGAAGGAAAGAGTTCCCAACACCAGGTAGCAGGTTTTAATTTTTATTGTCGTTGATAGCAGCAGATGGACATGCAGGCAGAGAGAGGAAGGGTCACTTTTAAGGTCACAAAGGAAGGAGATCTTGTGACTCCACTTCTGCCAGGTGTGTCTAGAATTAGAGTGGTGCATTTTATGGAGAGCTGGAAAAGAGCCATTTCTTCTGACCTGTGGGAGGGCTGGGCCATCTGTTGTTAGACGTGTGCGTTTGATCTGAGGACAGAGCTTCAGGGTAGAGTGAAAACAATGCCAGAGTGTCCTTGGACTTCTCTGTCCACAGGCGACTGACACACTCCCAAACAGCTGGGGGTGCGAAGTCACTTAGCAGCACATGACATGGTGACTATGCGGGTGGCTGCGTTTGAAATGATTCCTTTGGTCTGTCGGCCTTTCTCAGGGCCTCCATGATCTGTACTTGGGTCAAGACTAATTCAACATGCAGGTCTGGGAAGCTCCTATCACGGTTTTCCCTACAGACAAGCTTCTCCTTCACCCCTTGCTGTTTATACACACTCCAGCTTTGCCTTGAATGGATGTTTGTTTTCTGCTTGGCATTTCATCTACAGCTTGCTAGCAAGACCTAGATGAGGCCATTACTACCGTATTGAAGTTTTTTCCCCCTTAATGGGAAGAGTAGAGAAAACTACAAATGACTGCCTGATGGGTATTGCCTTACTGGTGGTGGCTGCCTGTTTGGGAAACAGAACTTGCTTAAGAGCATTCAGGTTGAGGTAACAAGCTATGCTGGATTGTTGTGTTGTGGCTCAATATTCAGGGCAGGTAGCCACAGTGCAGCCTAGGTTGGGAGCCATGGCTCACACATACACAACCATCAGCGGAAGTTGTGTGAAACAGGAGATACTCTGTGTCTTCATTCGGAAGGCAGGGTCTCTGATACCAGTAGGACCAAAATACTAGCAATGGACAGCCACCAGAATCCATCTTCTTTCTCTTATACTGTACTAGTGGCAGGAGTCCACGGGGAAGGCCACTGCCACCAAAAAATGTCCCTCAGGAAACTAAATAAGTGCTATCAGCA
Organism: Equus przewalskii; assembly: GCF_037783145.1. Taxonomy (NCBI): domain Eukaryota; kingdom Metazoa; phylum Chordata; class Mammalia; order Perissodactyla; family Equidae; genus Equus; species Equus przewalskii. The sequence goes on along the minus strand of NC_091857.1, from coordinate 32,264,057 downwards.
TCTTTGACTGGGACCACTTGCCTTAGAGCACTGCTCCTCAAATGGTGATGTGCAGACCAAGAGCATCAGCGGTACCTGGGAGCTTTTAGAAATGCAGACTCTCAGGTTCCACCCTGGAGCCCCTGAATTTGCGAGTTAGAGAGGCAGTGCCTCAGCAGTGCGCCTGGCCCCGGGAGAGTAAGCCAGATTGACAGAGTATTACTAGTCAGTCTGACCATCAGCAAGCTGTTCAGCACTGTTGGGGGACGCCCATCCTTAACACGAGGTGCAGTTGGAGCTGCTCACACAAAGAGTGAGGCGAGGCCCTAGGGCTCTTCTGGGAGGACCCCGATGATGCCAGATTATCATAGCGATTGTCACTGTTTTGCCCCTTTTGCTTTGGGGCATGGCTTTTCCCACGTACCTCTGAAGTGGCAGGTGAGGCAGCCAGATAGAAACTGCACAGCCCCTCATCATATCACATGCTGGCAAGCTTCTGGGCAGTCGGGCTGCGGAACCCCATCTCCCTAACACACATTTCTGAGTTTCACATTCACAGGGAAAAAAGATCCCAATGCAGAGCTGTGGCTATGAAATCACTGAGCCGCTGCAGGTGCATTAAGACTGATGGGCCTTGGCTGGAAGAGTCCAAGGACTTTCAGATTGGGCCATCGTGTTGACTTAGCATTTGTAGGGACTGTGTAGCTACTAGGGGCCAGCACGGTATGAGATGGGTGCCATCTATGAATTGATTTCATTCCTGCTTCCTGATAGATGAGGAAAGCCCAGCTCAGTGGGTCAATAGGCAAGGTCCCACCTTGCCCAAGAATGTAGACTGGGCTGGACACAGTAGTGGTCTGCTTGATGGATGCCATGTGGGCTTTGTACCCAGGCAACCACTTTCTGGGCATCTCCTTGGGCCACTCTCTGATTCCTCACTACACTGAAGTCAAGTTTAGGGATGAATTTTGTTGGAATCTTAAAGACTGAAGCAATGGTATTGGGAATGGACTTAGTCTTTGTTGGTCTTAGGCTGTCTGTGGGTTCTGGGGCAGAAAGACCCCTGAAGAGAAGGAAAGTTCAGGAGAGATGGGGCAAGGGGAGGACCAGACAAGTGCACTCTGAATGCTGGCTGTGCCTTTTCTTTCTTGTGGCTTTGGTTACCCGCAGCGGGTTCTGACATGCTCCAAGCTTGCAGGCTGGAGCCAGGCGGAGCTGCTGGCAGCTGGGTGTTCTGGCCAGGCTGATTTCACGGCATTGTTCTCGCCCATTAGTTCACATTATGTGGAATGACAGGGCCTTGTGTCCCTTCCTTTGTTTATATACATTTTTTTTCTTCGTGATGGGGGAAAAAAGAGCTGACTCCCTTTTAAGGGACATGAAAACTGAGTTTTGTCTTCCCTTCCTATTACTGTCAAACAAAAGTCACCTTAGAACTCAAGATCACATGGGGGCCATCACTGGCAGGAAGGGAGGCCTTCCCTCATGAATGGATAACTTACAGTAAGTTCTCAGCAGACCAAAAAAAATGCCTTTTATCATGTTCTGGTTTTTTTCCTCCCACCATTTTATTTCCCTTACGACATCACTCAGGCCCAAATGGTATTTGTCAGGAGTAATTGACAAATGCTGGGGGCTGTGTGCAAGGCTGCTCGAATGGAAAGTCTCAAAGCACTTGTCCATGTTGAAAGAAAATATTACATTTGATCTTTTTTTATGATTTCTGCAGACATGATGTATGTCTGCATTCTTTAGCCTTATAACCCCTTATATTGGAGGGGAAAAAAAATCTCTGCAGGAAGTAGCACTTCACAATTAATTTACAGTATGCCTGAGAAGAAACCACAACACGTGAGAAGTCATTTTAAAAACACCACTGTGATTTATTTTTATTAGCTGTCTAATAGACCTGCACTGGTTTGCAGGTTGTTATCCATTGAATTATGGCTGTGAGCTTTGCATTTCGTGTCTATTTCTACTACGATGTTTATTCTTCTGGATGAAAATATGCCTAAGCATAGTGGTAATCATCTATGAATGGTGGAATGCCCTCTTACTCTATCTCATTTGCAAGCTACATGCTTTTCTGATGCAGGACGTCACATAGCCAGGAAATTAGAATCACCTGATCAGACTGAGGTCCAGGGAGTGGAAATGACGTGTTTGAGAGCAATGCAGTGAATGGTGACTGGGTCTCCCAAACTGTTAGTCTTCACACTTTACCAGATGGCCCCTCTGTGTGTTTTCTTACGTACGCAGCATAGTATAACTGACATAGTTTGGAGGCTTTTTAAGGTCACACAACCCAATATAAATACACTTTCCTTCATGTTTCGGGTGTGTGTATGTGTATACCTATAAGGAAACGACAGCCCAGTGACCAAGGATCGCAGAGCTCCTGGGAAGTACTTACCACCTCATATCAATTACGCTGAGATAATTCTGGAGTGATAACACACACCAAGAGTTGCTTCGATGTTATAGAAAACTCTGCATCAAGGGTCAGCTAACTATAGCCAGCACCTCCCCCCCCCTTTTTTTGAGGAAGATTAGTGCTGAGCTAACGTCTGCTGCCAATCTTCCTCTTTTTGCTGAGGAAGACTGGCCCTGAGCTAACATCCATGCCCATCTTCCTCTACTTTATATGTGGGCCGCCTGCCACAGCATGGTTTGATGAGCGGTGCATAGGTCCGCACCTGGGACCTGAACAAGTGAACCCTGGGCCGCTGAAGCGGAATGTGTGAGCTTAACTGCTGTGCCACCAGGCTGGCCCACAGTCAGCCCCTGTTTTTGTAAATAAAGTTTTTTTTCTAGATGCAAACTTTTTTAATAGTGGTAGAATATGCATAACATAAAATTTGCCATTTTAGTCATTTTTAAGTGTACCGTTTAGTGGCATTGAGTACAATGTTGTGTAACTATCACCATTATCTAATTCCAAAACTTTTGCATCACCTCAAACAGAAACTCTGTATCCATGAAACCATAACTCCACATTCACCTCTCCCCACAATACCTGGTAACATCTAATCTACTTTCTGTCTCTACAATGTGCCTGTTCTAGATATTTCATATGAGCAGAACCATCTATTTGTCCTTTAGTGTCTGGTTTATTTTACTTAGCATGATGTTTTTGAGGTTCATCCACATTATAGTGTGTATCCACACCTCGTTGCTCCCTCCCTGCTTTATTGAAGATAATTGACAGTTAAACATTATATATATTTAAGGTGCAACATGATGATTTGATATTCATTAAGAAATAATCGCCACAATCAAGCTAATTAACATATCTGTCACCCTACCTAGCTACCATCTTTTTCTTATGTGTGTGGTGAGGACACTTAAGATGTGTACAATATACAGTATACAATACAGTATTGTTAACTATAGTCACAATATTGTACATTAGGTTTCCAGAACTTAATTCATCTTGCATCACTGTTTTTTTTTAATTGTGGTAAAAACACAGAACATAAATTTGCTGTCTTAGCCATTTTTAAATGTACGGTTCAGTACTGTTAACTATATCCACATTGTTGTGTAATGGATCTCTAGAACTTTTTCATCTTGCAAAACTGAAACTCTATACCCATTGAATAGCAGCTGCCCAGTTTCTTTCCCCTCTGTCCCTGGGAACCTCCATTCCACTTTTTGTTTCTAAGGGTTTGACTCCTTTAGATGCCTCATGTGAGTGGAATCATGCAGTATTTTTCCTTTTGTTTCTGGCTTATTTCACTCAGCATAATATCCTTAGGGTTCATCCATGTGGTAGCATGTCACAGGATTTCCTTCCTTTTTTATGGCTGAATAATATTCCACCGTACATTTATACCATATTTTGTTTGTCTATTCATCAATTGATGGACACTTGGGATGTTTCCACCTCTTGGCTATTGTGAATTATGCTGTTATAAACATGAATGTAAAAATATCTGTTTTGAGTCTCAGCTTTCAGTTTCTTTGGGTATATGCCCACGGGTGTGTAAATAAAGTTTTATTGAAACACATCCATGTCTATTTGTTTACCAGTTGTCTATGACTGCTTTCACCTTGCAACAGCAGAGTTGAGTAGTTGTGACAGAGACCATATGGCTCACAAAGCTGAAAATATTTACTCTCTGGCCCTTTACAGAAAAAGTTTGCCAACTCCTGCTCTAGGTCTATTAAATATGTACTTTCTTCGATGGTTCTGTTGGGGAGTTCCTTCTATTTGTCACCGGTTTTGAACCAGGCCTAGTTATTTACCTAGTATTTGGTACCCACAAAGAGATGATACCGAGCATCTTCCAATCATGGTCAAACTCTTTGGCCCTGATCTGTCTGCTCTCTTCCCAGGGGCTTGACTGACAACAATGAGATCCTGCTCTTCTGTTCTCTTAAAACCTGAGCAAGTATGATCTGTACTGTGGCAACATTGTTTTCCTGTCCCAAAACATACGTATTAGTTTCCTAGGGCTGCCATAACAAATGACCACAAACTTGATGGCTTAAAACAAGAGAATTTTATCCTCGCAGGGTCCTGGAGGCTGGAAGTCTGAAATCAAGGTGTTAACAGGGTTGGTTCCTCCTGGAGGCTCTAAGAGAGAATCTGTCCCAGGCCTCTCCCCTAGCTTCTGATGGTTACTGGCAGTCTTTAGGGTTCCTTGGCTTGTAGCAGCATCACCTCCATCACTGCCTCCATGGTTGCATCGCAGTCTCCCTGTATCTCTCTCTGCATCTGTTTCTCCTTCTTTTCTCTTATAAGGCTTCTCATTGGATTTAGGGTCCACCTGATTAATCTAGGATGACCTCATCTTGAGATCATTCAATTAATTATATCTGCAAAAACCCTATTTCTGAATAAGGTCATGTTCACAGGTACCAGGACTTAGGACTTGGAAATTTCTTTTGGGAGTTGGGATACTGTAGGGGAGGAAAAACTTTTCCTCTACTCTTTTAGGTTCAGTGACTGGGGCCTGGGGACCAAACTGACAAAAGACAGATTAACAGCAGAAACGTTTATTTTGCATGCATATAGGGGCTACACAGAAAAGAAATGAAAACCCAAAAAGTAGTTAGGCTTGAGAGCTTTATACCATTTTTAAAAGAGTGATAAATTGTAGAGAAATGACTAGACAAAGGAAAAGGGGTTGGGCTGCAGAGGGGGAGGGTAAATAAATGGGTAAACTAATGGAAGATAAGGGCTATTTAGTAAGGTTTGTTATGCAGTCTCAAGTTGGCAATCTACAATGATAGGAATCTCTAGGGATTAATAAGAGTTGTTCTCCTCTTCCTGATATGGGGGCAGCAGGGACACCTTTACAAATGGAGATTTTTGCCCTGATTTGAGGCAGAAAGTGTTACGGAACCAGGTTTGTTTTGCCCACTACATGATAATGCCAATCAGTAAAATGATGAGTTTGTAAACAGAAAGGATTTAATCACAAGGCAGCCAAGTGAGGAGGTGGGAGAATCAATCTCAGATCCACCTCCTGGCAAATGAGGACTCAGGGATGTTTATGAGATGAGGGGGTGTGGCAGTCTGAAGTGTGGGAATAGATGATTGGATGTAAGGAGAAGTGAGGTAATTGCTGATCTGCACAAGTGTAGTCAAGCTTCATGCCTCTACATAGGATGCATGTTCACAAAATGGCGGCCTTACTATGATCTGAGGGTGGCGTTTTTAGCTCCTTGATGTCAAAGAAGGTCACTTGTTGAGCATTTGCCCAGGTCCAACCTACCTGAACTGGGACAAGGGGTGGACTCTCAGTTCCTGAAGAACCCAAGTGCTCCACCCATTACCATGGTGGCCCAAGCCTCAGAGATGTTGTCTACAGGGTGGGTTTTAGTAATGCATTTTCTAACTACTTTTACAATCAAACAACTGAGTGTAGTTACAGCAAGTTGGCCCCCGGGGTTCAAAAGGAGGAGGGCAGAGAGTTTCTCTTGCATCTGCTGTATCTCAGTTGCCTTCCCCTCAAAATAGTCCTTATGCCAAAGTGGCATATTTTGGGTAACATATTCTGATCCCCTTCAATGCCATTCAACCCACTACAGCATATGATGGATGACATTCAGCCCAAGCTGTATAGTTGTATATACGTCTGATAAAATGACACATCCCATGATTGGACTCAGATTTTAAGAAAATATAAAAAATCTTGTGGGAAAATAAGGTAAATGATATTGTGCTTTTTTCAGTGACATTCACAAATACATCGATCCCCATGTTGAGTAAAGCAGTCATGTAAAGATCTCAAAAACTTGTCATTTTATAGGCTAAAAAAATTAATATTGCTAATGTAATAGTGGAAAATTATTTTTAAAATGTATTTAAGGAGTAGTTTTTTTTAAATTTTAATTTTTTTTTTTTTGCCGAGGGAGCTTCACCCTGAGCTAACATCTGTGTCAGTCATCCTCTATTTTGTATGTGGGCCGCCACCACAGCACGGCTGCTGAAAAGTGGTGTAGATCCATGCCTGGGATCCGAACCTGGGCCACTGAAGCAGAGCATGCCAAACTTATCCACTGGGCTGCAGGGCTGGCCCAGGAACAGATTATTTTTTAAAGAAGTATTGATTTTGTCCCTTTCTATTCCACAGATAATTAAGCAAGCATGTACTACAATAACGATGTCTAAATAAACACTATTTTTGTTAAAAGTCACCATAAATGGAATTCACAGATTTTTGGATATTAGTAGTATGAAGAGATCAAGTGGTGCAACCATGATTAATAAGGGACACAGGCAAATTCAACCCATCTGGTTCTTCTTGTGATACATGCATGAAAGCAAATTTGAAATGATCATACTGGAAAAATTAAAGAAGAATTACTACTTCTCGATTGCAGATCTCTCCAGCGTGCCAACTTTGCTCAGAAGAGTGGCACAGAAACATTCTTATTCACTTGCAATGCAGGAGCCGCTCACACATTCTTTGCTTATCCTTGATGCCTTTCTTATTGAAAATATATCCCAAAGTGAATTCAAAAGAAAACAGCAGAAACTATAAGCCACAGCTCATGAGTAACTTACAGTTCCCACAACTGTTAACAGGGGCTTTTGGGTTGTGAGAAGTAGGACCTGTGGTTAACTTCTCTCCCCTTCATTTTAAGTCAAAGCTTTTCTTTTTTTTTTAAATCAAGAAAGCACATCAGAAGTGATGTTATTTGAAGGATACCCTTTAATCCATTCTAAGTTATTAAAAGAATAATTCAATTTTATTTCAGAGCTGTTACATTTTTATTAATAACAGAGTATTTGTGCACATCTCATGGCTGATGGGGATAATTTTTAAGGTTGATCTTAATATGCAAGATTATTTCCCTGCTGAAAAATCTGGCTTCCCCAGCCAGAGCATGGCAGTGGAAATGGGAGTCCCAGCTACATTTTCTGGAAGAGATAGGAGAACAGGACAAAGCAGAGAGGGCCTTTCATGGGAAAGGTTTGAAGGAAGAGTGGGCATCAGGAGTTCTGGGGTGGTCCAGAGCTGTGCAGGTAGGAACAGGGGTGTGCAGGACAATGCAAGTCTCACTCTGCTGGACTGATCCTTCGAGGTAAGCTTTCTGGAGTGATCCATTGAGAAATGAAGAACATGCTAGAATTAGGATGAGAAGCTTTCATGGAAACAAGCAGCCTCCCCAGCATCTACAATCATGAGGAGGAGAGGTGAGAAGACACCAAGGGGCACAGCAGACCAGGAGGGGCCTGTGACCTGTGACCATGCCCACTGAGGAAGCCTGCACCCCAGCTTCACTCCCCTGGGGCCCTGCCTTGGCTCACAATCAAAAGCACACCCCGTTCTAAAACTGGCCTCCCCAAACCTTACTGCGCAAAACCCCACTGCAAAAGGGGACGGGAAAGTTAAGGAGGGAAGCAGAGGGCTATTATAATTGTTTCACAACTCCCACCCAGGAGTTCTTGTTCTACTCTCTCCTAATCATTCATTTCCCTGGGGACTCAATTGTGTGTCCACTGCGTGGAGTGATGGAGAAAGTAAGGAGTTGGGGAGACTGGACGTGATGTATATTTGTCTACATATCACCATGTTCTCTTCCCATTAAAATGTGCTACCTCCACATTTGTGACATAACATTGTCATATAGTTTGGCAATGTGCAAAGAGAAAAGAAAATAAGTGATTTGTCTGAAATAGCATAAATACAAATACAACTGTTGATGACAACAGCTATGTCCATTGTATAGCATCAATCAGGACTCTCTTGATTTTAGTGTAGTGAAAACCAAGGGTTGACAAACTATGGCCCAGGGACCAAATCTGGCCTGATGCTCCTTTTTTTGTAAACAGTGTTTTACGGGAACACAGCCCCACCCATTCATTTACGTATTGTCTATGATTGCATTGTTCTTACAAAGGCAGAGTTGAATAGTTTCGACAAAGACCCTATGGCTGCAAAGCTGAAAATGTTTACTATGAATAAATAGAAAAAGTTTGCTGACCCCAATTTAAAAATTAAGATGGAAACAAAAGTCAAAGATGGACTACAAACAATCTAAGCGATGATCTTCTATGATGAGGATCAAGGCTGCCCCAGGGAGAGAAGCCCAAGGTGACCTGCCCTACATACTGATCTGTATCATCCTCTGGGAAGCATAGGATGTCCTGACCTGATCCAATCTGACTCTTGTCTAAAGTTATAGGGCCACCGATAACCAGACCCCACCTACACTGATACCATTTTCATGACTTTTTTTTTTACGTAACCTTTCCTTTGTCTTGTAAAGAGAACTCACATGCCCATGCCTTAAATTTAGCCTTACCCTCAACCCATGTTTGCAGCTCTTATTGCCCATGGGTCCCGTCCCCATGCCTGCAGCTCTTACTGCCCATGGGTTCTGTCCCCATGCTGCAGCTCTTACTGCCCATGGGTCCTGTCCCCATGCTGCAGCTCTTACTGCCCAGGGGTCCTGTCCCCATGCTGCAGCTCTTACTGCCCATGGGTCCTGTCCCCATGCCTGTAGCTCTTACTGCCTGTGGGTCCTGTCCCAATGCTGCAGCTCTTACTGCCCATGGGTCCTGTCCCCATGCCTGTAGCTCTTACTGCCCATGGGTCCTGTCCCCATGCCTGCAGCTCTTACTGCCCGTGGGTCCTGTCCCAATGCTGCAGCTCGTATTTCCCATGGGTCCTGTCCCCATGCCTGCAGCTCTTACTGCCCGTGGGTCCTGTCCCAATGCTGCAGCTCGTATTGCCCATGGGTCCTGTCCCCATGCCTGTAGCTCTTACTGCCCATGGGTCTTGTCCCCATGCTGCAGCTCTTACTGCCCATGGGTCCTGTCCCCATGCCTGCAGCTCTTACTGCCCGTGGGTCCTGTCCCAATGCTGCAGCTCGTATTGCCCATGGGTCCTGTCCCCATGTGCAGCTCTTACTGCCCATGGGTCCTGTCCCCATGCCTGTAGCTCTTACTGCCCATGGGTCTTGTCCCCATGCTGCAGCTTTTCGTTGCCCATGGGTCCTGTCCCCATGCTATTCTCTGAATAAAAGAGCACTACTCCCAGACCTTGAGAGTCCAAGAAATCTTTCTTTTGACTCCTCGACTCACCGAGCCCGTATCATTCTATTGTAGCATTCGATTGCATCTGTATTCCCCCCACTTGACTTTTTATTCTTTCTGTGATAGTCCTAGGAAGAAGTGAAGAGGTAACTGGTAAACTTGCAGAAAATAAATGACATTAATAGATGGCCCAAGAGTCTTGCTTATTGCTCTCTTCCCAAAGGATCTCTTGGCTGTCTTCACAGCACGGTGGTTCTTCTATGTTCTTAAAACACTAATTCACTTTAATCATTCCCTAAAATGTTCATAGATACTAATGGATGTTTTCATCAAGGGTAATGTATTTAAAAGGCAAATAATCAGTGTTATGCAATAATGAAGTCATTTATCAAATATGAGAAGTCTCTGTACACAAATCATGAATTCTCACTATAGTCATGATTTCATGACTATAGAATAGCATCACAGTTTTTTCCATACTCTATTTATGAGAGCATAAATCCCATATTTTGACTACAGGAGAAAAAAAAGGCCACTATCTTGTATCTTATTTAAATTGCTGTTGACTGTGCAGGGCTTTGAGACTTTCGGGATACCTAAGAGTCATAGCCAACATTTTACTCTTCAATTTTAAAGAAACAGTGAACTTAAACAAAATGAATTTAGGATCAAGAGGTTGTGGATTGAATTTCCATTCAGGCCTGTCAGGGACTCAGTTCACCTGTGTTTCTTGTTGTGTAATTTTGCCCATCTGACACATCCAGGAAGTAAGATTGTTTTGCTCACCTTTCAGAAGAGCATTGAGTAAAGAATCTGTTTCTAAATGATTTTTGCAGTAAAGTTTTCATGAATTTGGACTCTGTACATGAAATTGTATAGTATATCCCTGGGGAGTTTTGTTTTCATGTCTCTGACCAAATGCGTGCTCTCTAAGGAAACACAACCTCAGTAGGAGTTTCCATCTTTACTAGACTTTTTTGAAGAATATTAAATAGATCCAAGAATATATTTCATGGTGGCTCCTAACAAAAGTCTGTTTTTCTCATTCTTTTGCCTCAGAAGAACTCTCTTCCTCAAGCCTATCTTTTATCCAACCTGTGTCTGTTGGGCCACCAAATTCCTCCCTAGGTCCCTCCTCCTTGTATGGAGTCCCCTTCTCTTCCTTCTCCCTTCCCACAGTCCTCTTAGTTCCTCTTAAACTTCCCCACTCCTCCCTCCTTCCCTGAGGCCCCTTCTCTATTTCTCCCTGGCTTCTGTCTTGTGATTTCTGGTTCCTTTCCATCATTTTTCCTGCAAAACTGACTTTGCTCACCCCCTGCGCCACCCCACGTAAACCTATGCTGCTCACGATCTCCCTCCTTCTCACTCTTCTCCCTCTCCCATCTTCACTGTATCCTTTTGGGAACTCCAAATTCTCACTATATTTTTAGAAATTGATATATAATTTGTATAACATTCACCCTTTAAAAGTGACCAATTCAGTAGTTCTTAGCATATTCACAAAGCTGTGCAACCATCACTACCATGTAATCCCAGAACGTTTTCATCACCCCTAAAAGAAACACCTTCCCCATTAGCAGTCCTCCACGTGTGCCCCTCCTTCAGCCCCTGGTAACCACTAATCTACTTTCTGTTTCTATGGATTTGTCTATTCTGGATATTTCTTATAAATGAAGTCAGACAATGTGGCCCTTTATTTAACATAATGTTTTCAAAGGTCATCCATATTTTAGCATATATCAATACTTCATTAATTTATTGGAAGAATATTCCAATATATGGATATTTTTGTTGATTCATCAGTTGATAGATATTTGAGTTATTTTTCTTTGGGGGCTATTATGGATAATGCTGCTATGAACATTTTTGTACAGGTTTTTATGTGAACTTATGTTTTCGGTTCTCTTGGGTATATGCCTAAGAGTGGAATTTTGAGGAACTGCCAAACTATTTTCAAAAGTGGCTCATCATTCTACATTCCTACCACCAATGTTTGAGGTTTCCAGTTTCTCCACATCCTCACCAACACTTGTTTTGTCTATCTTTTTGATTATAGCTATCGTAGTGAATATGAAATAGTATCTAATCGTGCTTTTGGTCTGCATTTCTTGATGACTAATGGTGTTGAGCATATTTCATGTTCTTATTGGCCATTGAGTGTCTTCTTAGCAAAAATGTCTATTCAACTCATTTGCCTATTTTAAATTGGATTATGTGTCTTGTTATTGTTGAGTTGTAAGAGTTCTTTATGTATTCTGAATGCTAGACCCTTAGCAGATATATGATTTGCAAATATCTTCTCCCATTCTGTGGGTCATCTTTTCACTTTCTTGGTAGTGTTCACTGAAGCACAAAAGTTTATGATTTTGATGAAGTTCAGTCTATCTATTTTCTTTTTCTTCGATTGCTTGTGTTTTTGGTGTCATATCTAAGAAACCACACCTGCTTAAAGGTCATGAAGATTTTCACCTATGTTTTCTTCTAAGAGGTTTATAGTTTTAGCTCTTACATTTAAGTCTTTGATCCATTTTGAATTAATTTTTTGTATGGTGTGAGGTAAGGGTCCAACTTCATTATTTCATATATGGATATCTAGTTGTCTCAGCACTATTTGTTGGAAAGACTATTCTTTCCCCACTGAATTATCATGTACCCTTTTTGGAAGTCAATTGCTCATAAGTGTATGGGTTTACTTCTGGACTCACAATTCCTTTACATTGAGCTATATGTTTATCCTTATACCAATATCATACTGTCTTGATTATTTTAGCTTTGCAGTACATTCTGAAATTTTAAAGTATGAGTATTCCAAATTTGTTTTTTTTCCAAGACTTTTTATTTTTGAATATTCTGGGTTCCCTGAATTTCCATTATGATTTTTAGGATCAGCTAGTCAATTCCTGCAAAAAGATCAGCTAGCATTTTGAAAGGAACTATGTTGAATCTGTGGATCAATTAGGGGGAGTATAGCCATTATAATATCAGTCAGAGTTCCACCAGAGACACTTTATATGTATATGTATATGTATATAAACCGTTTATATATATAAAGAGAGAGAGAATATTATTGCAACAAATTGGCTCATGAGATTGTGGGGGCTCGCTATGCAAGTCTGAAATCTGCAGGGCAGGGTGTCTGAAAGGGCTAGAACTCTGTAACATAAGCAGAAACTTCATTTCACAGGTGGAATTTCTTCTTGGAAACCTCACTTCTACTTTAAGGCCTTTCAACTGATTGAATCAGGCCCACCCAAATTATCTAAGATAATCTCGTTTACTTAAAGCCAACTGTTTATAGACATTGATCACATCTACAAAAATACCTTCACAGCAATACTTAGGTTAGTGTTTGATTGAATAGATGGGGACTAAAGCCTGGCCAAGTTGACACATAAAACTGACCATCAGAGCCATGTTGACAATATTAGGTAGGTCTTTCAATTCGTGAACATGAGATGTCTTTCCATTTGTTTAGATCTTTTAAAATTTCATTCAGTGATATTTTGTAGTTTTCAATGTATAAGTCTTGCACTTCTTTTGTTAAATTTATTCTTACATATTTTATACTTTTTTATGTTATTGTAAGTGGACTTGCTTTTTAAATTATATTTTCAGATTGTTCATTGCCCTGTATAGAAATAAAATTGTTTTTTGTATATTGATCTTGTGTGCTGCAAACTTGCTGAACTCTTTTATTAACTCTAATAGTTTAGTTAGTGAATTTCTTAAGATTGTTTATATACAAGATCACGTCATCTGGAAATAGAGATAGTTTTACATCTTTCTTTCTAACGTGGATGATTTTTATCTCTTTTTCTTGTCTAATTGCCCTGCCAAGAACCTCCTGCACAATGTTGAGTAGATGTGGTGAGAAGGGACATCCTTGTCTTGTTTCTCCTGTCAGCAGGAAAGCTTTCAGTCTTTCATTATCAAGTATGATGTTAGCTATGGGTTTTTGTAGACACCCTTTATCAGCTTGAGAATATTCCCTTCTATTCCTAGTTCATTGAGTGTTTTGATCATGAAAGAGTATTAGACTTTGCCAAATGCCTTTTCTGTGTGTGATCATCTGGATTTTGTCCTTTATTATCTTAATGAGGTGTATTATATTGGTTGATTTTCATATCAACCAACCTTGCATTCCTGGGCTAAATTGCACTTGGTCATGAAGCATAATCCTTTTTATATGTTGCTGGATTTGATTTGCTAATATTTTGTTGAGGATCTTTGTATCTATATTCATAAGGGATATTGGTCTGTTGTTTTCTTTTCATGTCTGGTTTTGGTATCAGGGTAATACTGGCCTCCTGGAAGGAGCTCAGAAGTATTTCCTCTTCTTTTCTTTGGAAGCATTTCTGAAGTATTGGTGCTTTTCACTGTATTTTGCAGCATAATGTAGGTCTCTTCAGCCTTTATTCTAAATTGTAAAAGGAGGCAAGTGAGAAGGAATAGTCCCTTTGTGCTTCTGTATGTTGTCACCTCTGCATGATGACTGGATCTGTGGCAGCCTCCTCGGGACTATGAGGAGAGTCATCTCAAGTCAATACTCTGAGCACGGCAGAACAGAAAGAAGGAAAGAACTCACATTCTTTATGAGCAACTGAGTAATCAAGCCTAGAACCTCTTTCTCTCTCAAGACCCCTTGTTATGTGAAGTAACACACATCTTTATTGTTGTTTAAGCCACTTTGGTTAGGTTCTCAGTTATTTGCAGCAGAAAATATCTATCTGATAGTTATGATTGTACCCTCTGCGACAGGAGCATTCCCTGTTTTCTTTATTATCTTTCACTTGTCTATGTCATCAAGCTAAGAGAACACAAGCTGTGCTTGCAGAAGAGTATTCTCAGAGGGACTAGATGGTCACTGGTTTCTGTGTAAAGCAAACAAAGTACAGCCTTAAAGTTACAAGGAATATAACTCTGCTGGACTGTCTGGAATATTTAAAAATCCTCAAAGGGTTACCATTTTTGCCCCTTGCATGCAACTGGGTAAAACGAAGAACAGATTGGGTTTGGAGAGATGTACAGTGGAGCCCAAATTGTAACTCATACAATGCCTATGTATATTAGTCAGAGTTCTCCAGAGAAACAAAACCTATAGAATTCAGTGATGACCACAGATTCCTGCCCGCTGGTATATATGCCCTATATAATCCCCCTGCCTTCTTAAGTGTGGAAGGGACTGTGAGTGCAATGATTAGGTTATGTTTTATGAAAAAAGTGAAGGGATTTTTCAGGTGTAATTAAAGTTCCAAATCAGTTGACTTTAAGTTATTCAAAAGAGAGATTATCTTGAGTGGGCCTGACCTAATCAGGTGAGCCCTTAAAAGTGACTGAGTCCTTCCCGAAGAGATAGATCTGAAGTGTGAGGGGCCCTATGGACAGAGCCACATGGCAAGCACTTGAGAGCAGTCTCTATTAGCTGAGAGTGGTCCCCAGCTAACAGCTAGCAAGGAAACGGGGGCCTCAGTCACATAGCCCCAAGGAAATGAATTCTGTTAACAACCTGAGGCTGCTTGGAAGTGGATCTTTCCCTTGTTTAGCCTCCAAATAAGGTTGCGTCTGGCTAACAAGTTAACTTCAGCTTTGTGAGACTATCTCACTCGGCTTGGGCTCCTATAACAAGAATACCAAGGCTGGGTAGCTTAAACAACAAACGCGTACTTTTCACTGTCCAACATCTTGGGAGTCCAAGATCAGTGTGCAGGGAGATCTTCTTCCTGGTTTGCAGATGACCATCCTCTTACTGTTTCCTTACATGGTGGAGAAAGATTGAGAGAGCGAGCTCTGGTCTGTTCCTTTTCTTATAAGGGAATTAATTCTATCATGGGGGCCCCACCCTCGTGACCTCATCTAAACCTAATTACCTACCAAAGCTCCCATCACATTGATGATTAGAACTTCAATATATGAATTTTAGGGGGAAACAGACATTCAGAAACCCTGAGCAAAGAACCCAGTTAAAATATGCTGGACTCCTGGCTCACGGAAACTGTGAAATGATAAATTTGTGTTGCTTTAAGACGCTAAGTTTGTGGTAATATGTTATGCAGCAATAGAAAATTAATGTAGGTAACATTTCAAATATCACTCTTTTATATTGGAAAAAATATGTTAATGATCAACATAGAGTAAATTATGAAAAGTAATGTTTGACAACTCTGGAAATTACATAGATCAAATGTTCCAGCAAATTGCCTCTCCTTGTTTTCCATTAAACATTGTCACTTCTGATGGGACCCCACAGAGAAGGGTCTGGATTAGAAAGAATAGAGGATGCTTTTGCATCTTTCCCCAGAGAGTTGTCCAGGTGTGGTCAGCCCTTGGGAGACCAGCACCTGAGAAGCCCTTGTCCTGGCCCTGGGACAACCTTGGCCAGTGGAAGCCACAGTTAGCCCTGGCTTGCACACATTCTAGAATTCCTTCTGTCAAGAGGAAATCCACTCCAGGCAGGAGCATCCAAGTTAAGGAGAGCCAGGGCATTGGGAAAGATTGCTTAAAATGGGTGGGACCAATATCTGGTGAATGTTTTTTCTCTATGGCACGAGATCTAGTTATTTCTGGAGACCTTATTACTCAGTAAAACTCATTCAGGTGAATCCAGTTTGCAGGGTAGGTCCACACATCCAATTACCAGTTTGGGCATCAATCACAGTTGTTAGATGTAGCATCAAGATCATGGCCTGACTATATTTTATTAAACTGTTTACAAAGTGATTTTTTAAAGACAAATGGTGATCAGAACTGCTGACCTTTTATCAACCTTACTTAAGAAATTTTTGGGATTTTTTTTAATGTTACAGATTTGCACAAAACAATTTTCTTTTCTTTCTTTGGCTTTGATGGAATGAAAGGTAGTTGCGTGCATTCTAGCTTGCAAGATGAGAGAAAAGAAGAGGTACAGAAGTGTCTTTTTGGTTGTTTGATTGACAATGAAAATGAGAATCAGATGGAAGCGTTATTATTTTTTTTGCAAATTTGAAAAATGTCCAGTCATTTGTACAAATGGTTTAAAAGCCTTGAGATTTTAGGAATGTGTATTTGCAATTATTCTCCTTTAATAATTAATTACTAATATGTTTTAATCACTGAGAACATTGTTTTGATCATTAAGAATTTACAATGTAATGATTATTTCAAGGTCAAATTTCAAATGTTAATCATTGTTACCTAATGCATGTAAATCTCTACTGAATTCAGTTTAAAAATAA
Source organism: Equus przewalskii (assembly GCF_037783145.1). Lineage (NCBI taxonomy): Eukaryota > Metazoa > Chordata > Mammalia > Perissodactyla > Equidae > Equus > Equus przewalskii. The sequence continues at coordinate 32,247,371 of NC_091857.1, read as the reverse complement.
AAAGTAAATCATTAATTCGAGCTAGCACACTTACTGGAAACTGTCTTTTATTATTCTCTGCTATGGTTCAAGGTCATTTCTTTAATCAAACCTCAGAGTTTGGTCCATAGTCATAGGAAGAAAAATTCTTCTCCCCCCTTTCCTTCCCTAAAAATACAGCTCTCACAGGAAAACTCCCAACTTTCCTTTTCTTTTTGTTGTTCTCATCTCATCTTTAATTACTGCTGTGGCCATTATGCCCTTCTCTCCTTTTTTTTTCAGTTTTGAGGGCAGATTGTGTCACCGGGCAGAAGACACTTAGAAGTCGTGTAGCTCCCTGTGCTGGTGGAGCACTGTTGCTTGATGCTTTGATATGAAAGCGTCATATGGTACCTTCCATTGCTTTAATGGGCATCCTGATGACCTGTGCCTTTTGCTTCACTATATTCTGATCAGGGGCCATGTAGGGTGTGGACTATGAGCCTAGATTCCAGACCTGGCCCCACGTGGGTTTGAGTCCTGAGACACTACTCACTAGTGCTGTGACCACGTAAAGTTTATGTCTGTCCTGTCTCCCCCACTCCTCATCTGTAAACGGGGACAAGCAGAGCAGTGACGTCAGAGGACTGTTGTAAGGATGAGATGGGCCTCGTCACACAATCAAGGTTGGCTACTGTTGGGAGGACATCGATTTCACTCACAGACGGAGAAAATGTAATACCTTAATTTTGGCTGCGTGATCTTTCCCTGAGCCCACCCCACAGGCTATTGGGTAAAATCTGGCTTTTAGTCCCACCCAGTTTAACTTAATGTAAAAAGCCTCAATTAAATTTAAATAGCTTCTTTAGGCCATAGCCTAAAGAGAAATGTGTTTCAATAACCTCCTTTGTTTCTTTCGGCTCAGGTTGAGGGGGGTGGGGTTTACAGGTCTGCCCTCCCTGTGCTGCTTTTCCTGCCTGCAACTGGTGGACTTGCCATCTGTTCTTTGGGCTCAGGCAGGGCCTCTGGGCATGTCTGCTCTCTCTCCCTTGCTGGCTGTTTGCTGCCTGCAGACCCCTGAGCCTGATTCTCTATCTGGCCCCAGGCCCGGAATCCACACTGCTGGAGAGTTACTCACCCTGCTGGCTCTCAGCTCAGGTCCGTGCCCTGGGGAACTGAAATGGCCCAGGACAGCTGGTCTTCAAGGCATCCTTTGGAATGACCATGCTTTTTGTGCTGCTAAATTTTCTAGGATGTGTCTGGGCCCTGGCTTGGAATATAGGGCATCCTGTTAGGTCACTCCTGAACAGCCTGACACAATGTAATACGGTCAAAAGTCTCTGTCCTCTCTATCCTCACTTGAGAAATAGTACACCTGTTGCCTTGTTGTTATGGGCGGCATGTTTGTGTACCCCGCAAGTTCATATGTTGAAGCCTTAACCTCCAGTGTAATGGTTCTGGGGTCTTTGAGAAGAGCTTAGGTTTAGATGAGGTCAGTAGAGTGGAGCCCCCATGATGGGATTAGTGCCTTTATGAGGAAAGGGAGACCCCTGAGCTCTTTCTCTCTCTACCATGTGAGGACACAACAATAACACAGATGTCTGCAAACCAGGAAGAGAGTTCTCATCCAAACCTGACCATGCTGGCATCCTGATCTTGGGCTCCCCAGCCTCCAGAACTGTGGGAAATAAATGTTTGTTATTTAAGCCACCTGGTATTTTTTGTTATAGCAGGCAGAAAGGACTAAGATGCTTGTCTTACCTCCTGTGTCTGAGTTCCCTTCTCTTCATCTCACTTCATCCAGGGCCAAAAAGGGGCAGGTCCTATCTAGGCCTCCCACATTAGGACTCTATGGTTTAGTTCTCCAAGCCTTGATATGCTCTTGATATGCTAATGGGGAGTAAGGAAAGCTGGGCATCCTTTCTCAGGTCAGCAGCCTAGCCTGAAAGGCTATCTCTTGCTGCAAAATCATCATTTTGAATGCATGAAGGTGATTATTACCTTGGTCTATCTCTTTGCATTCTTTCTATAATCTTCATTTCCCCCCTAGCAGAGGGATGTCCCAAAAGATCCTAGCAAAGAGAAAGTAGAGGAGAAAGGCAGACGACTGCATTCCGAACTGCTACCCTTGTAACATTGATGCTGGACTAAAGTTTCCAGAAGGCTGGGATTGTGTCTGTGTGCTTCGCAGTGCTTCCCCAGGACCAAGCACAGTTTCTGGTCAAAATCCAATAAGTATTTGTTGAATGAATGAGTGATGATGATGATGGTGATGATGAATATCGTTAGAGTTCCCTATAAACAAATGTATACGTATTTCTCAAACAGCTTGCCAGCAATTCAAAACAGATGTCTTGTAGACATTTTACCATGAAGAAATTGTGGATGCTTCTTTAACTGTGAAATAAGTAACTCTTTGAAGCTGAGAGATCAAGAGCTTTTCCCTTTTCTCCATGAAGAGCAGAGTTATAGTTGTTAAAGTGAAAATTGTCCTGGACTGGAAAGTTAAACAGGCAAGGAAGCCTTTATTCAAGGCTGTTGCAATAGGGGAGAGAGGCCAGTACTCAACTCTACTGAAACAAAGGGCAGGTGGGTTTGTAAGGGCTGGGATGAGCTACAGGAAAAGTACTGGAAGATGTTAGCTGGTAGGTTCTTCAGTGAGATGTGTTGAGCACATTGAGTTATTCCTGAGTTTGAAAATGTTTTTCTCTGCAATTAGGCCTTCTGTGTTTGCTAATTGGTGCCCATCAAATTAGGCTCCTCCTCTCCCACAGAGACTGTGAGATAGGGAGGCTATCTTCCTTGATAATTACATTTAAAGGGATGGCTCCCAGGTCTTTGAGAAAGTCATCCCTGGGCTGTAAAACTGGCAAGAGTATTTAAAAAAGATTTAGATATTATCTCAAAGTGGCAAAGAAAGAATTTACAATTACAAGTTTTCTAAAGAAAAATGCTCTAAGAAAAGGGAGGTCAGGGTCTAGAGGCAGGAATAAGCCTGTCTAAAATTTAGTCAAGCTGCGGGAAATATTAAGAGTCTTGGCCACTCTAAACCCGGGGAACAGATGGCTTCCCCATTGAGAATTTAATGTGAAAGTAATGATTTATACTGCTTACTCTAAATAGTCCTTACTGAAGTGAAATGTAATTTACTATTGAATTAGCAATAGGAGAATGTAGCTACTGTTCCTATATTATGCATTTTGGGTTAATAATTTGGGAACAGCAATCAGCGAAGAAACTGGACAGTAGGTCCTGTCTGTGGAAGTTCTTCAGAACTTGGGTGTCATTGACAGAAGGAACTTGCCCCTGGTTCTTCCTCCTTTAGGGTAAGCGTTAACAGTGAGTTTTTTCCCAACTCTCAGCCGTGTTATCAGCCATATTTGTGTTGAGTCAGATACCTTATGGTAAAACATGTCATAAATATAAAAATATCTTTACTACAAGGAAATCTGTTCTATGATCTGTTCCTTGTGTTTCCCTCACAACCATGTCTTTTTTTCCCCCTTTCATTCCACTTGGCTAATAGTTGTTAATAGGTCTTCAACATCGTAACTCGTCAGCATTAGAGAAGTTTAGAAAGAAAACTTCTATGGGAGGTCAGACACATTGGGTAAAGATGTAGTCACACAAAGTAGCATGGGTTTAGGACTTAAAAGAGAGTATCCCAATGCTGGAAGCAAGGAGAAAATAAAGAACGAAAAGATAAACGGGAAATTGAAGCTAACAGTATTGGTTATGCTAAGAAGGCATCAGCACATTTTACTTTATTGGTGTTACGTGCGGGGCAGCAGACAGAAATATCATGAGCTGCCAGAAAAGGTTGGGTACTTTGAGGTTCAGAAAAATCTATCTGTGGGTCTTGGTTAAGTCTGTTTTAAGATGCTGCTTGATATAACCTAGGGTTGCTTCCAAGACCTTACCCCTCCATGAAATGATCCCATGTTATAAACTGCCCCTTGGCTACATTATCCTGTTGCAGAACAGATATTTGTTAATCCTCTTGGAGTTGTGTAGGCATGCATCTTGATGGAGAAAAATAAGTACCACAGGCCAATAGCGATTTGGCGCCAGAAACCATAACCCCCTCATTGGCCAGTCACATTTGAGGATTTGCCTAGATTCTATACACCTTGGATTGAGTGCTTTCTGGATTGTGTCTCACTGTTTATTGAAATAGTGACTGTTCTTAAGTTTAACAGCAGCAGTTCTTCAGATCATAACGATATTGGGTAAAAAGTACTTGCCTCTTATTTATTAAATGCTGTATCCACACTTTTTCCCCATGAGAAGCCAAATACAGCTGGTTTCTAAGATATGTGTTTTGACATACTTTATCGTTTGGATCTGAAATGAATGTCCAATGAAATGAAATGAAATGAATGTTTTCCGGTTGAGTGGAAGCCCCTTTAAATTATATTAAAAATAGGAATTAGAAATAGAACTAATCCCTTCCCACAAATACAGTGCTTTTATTGTATACATAGTCAATTTACTTCAGAGGTATGATTTAAACCATGGTATTTGTACATTAATGGTGTTACGGGTGAAGTTAAAATAGAGTAATACCTTCAACTTCTCTACTACTCTACAGGATTTCAATAATTGGTTCTGTCAGTGTTTCTGGTATACCCTCTGTTATGGACTGAATTATGTTTCCCCTAACTTCATATGTTGAAGCACTAATCCTCAATGTCACTGTATTTGGAGATATGGCCTTTAAGGAGATAATTAAGCTTAAATGAATGTGATGGCTAATTGTATATGTCAACTTGTCTGGGCTAAGGGATGCTGAAATAGTTGGTAAAACATCATTTCTGAATGTGTCTGAGAGAGTTTCTGGAAAAGATTAGCATTTGAATTGGTAAACTGCATAAAGCAGATGGCTCTCCCCAGTGTGGGTGGGTACCATGCAATTCATTGAGAGCCTGAAGAAAACAAAATGGCGGAGGAAGTGCAAATTCACTCTCTCTGCTTGAGCTGGGACATCCATCTTCTCCTGCCCATGAATGTTGGCGCTCCTGGTTTTGGGGCTTTTGGACTCAGATCAGGACTTATATCATCAGCCCCCTGATTCTCAGGCCTTTGAACTGGGACTGAATTACACCACTAGATTTCCCTGTTCTCTAGAGGCAGATTGTGGAACTTTCTGGCCTCCAGGACCACATGAGCCAATTCCTATAGCAAGTCTCCTCTTATATCCTATTGGTTTTGTTTCTCTGGAGAACTCTGACTAATATAATGAAGTCATGAGAGTGGGGCCCTAATCCATTGGACTGGTTTCCCTGTAAGAAGAAGAAAAGACACTATGGATGTGCATACAGAGAGGAAAGGCCATGTGAGGACCCAGCAAGAAGATGGCCATCTGCAAGCCAAGCAGAGAGGCCTCAGGAGAAACCAAACCTGCTGACACCTTGATCATGGACTTCCAGCCTCCAGAACTGTGAGAAGATAAGTATATTCTTTAAGCTACCCAGACGGTGTTATGGCAGCCCTAGCAGATTAATAGACCCTCTCTCTAAGGAAATAAGTATTGGGCTGGAGTCCAAAGGCTAGGGAAATGCCCCAACAGCTCAAAGCCACAATGCAGGTACTTGATTCCCTATCCTATGGAAAACATCTTTTCCTCCCATTCACATCTTGAATAATCAAAAAATTCTGGAAATGGAATGACCAAGGTGACTGTATGAATAAGCTGAGACGTATAAAGAAGTTTTTCTTCCTTAGGTGGGAGAATAAACCCTGGTACTGTCTGCTCATAGGCTCTCCTGGGGCTCCTTCAGTTACTAACCAGTTATATTGATTTGGTCAAGCAAGTGTTATGTAAATGACCGATGAAGAGATTCCTAGCCTACATAAAGAAAACATAAACAAAAGCACAAGGAGGTGCTTTATTGTTTGCTTTTAAAAAAGGAAGCACAAGTGATAAATTATCACTGAAAAATCTTACTAAGTACGTAAAGGGTCTTATTTAGTATAGAAATAGATGCACGTGTCTATGGCTATTGTGATGGGAGCAGTCAATATGCAGTTATCCATGGGGCACGAGCGTGGAGCATGTTTTACAGAAAACTAAAGTCGAACGCCCCGAGCCATCTTGCTGGTGTTCTCAAGTGCTTCAGGAGCATTGGCTAATTAGCCTCACAACACTCCTGTGAGGTAAATAAGCATCTCTGCCCTCATTTTTCCTACTTTACTGCTTCTCATTTGAGGAACTGCTTAGAGGCTCAGCAAATTGCCCCATGTTGGGCTCCCATTAATGCTGCTCCATCACTGTGGCGTCCAGCTAGATTATTTTCCCCTGAAGTGTCTACTGGATACTGCAAATCCCACAGTCAGTCCATTTACCTGCACCTCTGTGCAAATCTGGTTCTATTCCCAAAACAGTGTCACTTGATATTTAAGAAGCGACCGGAATCCTTAGTTATTTTTACTTGCAATTTCAAAGCTTTTTCCTTTCCCCAAATCTCCTTGGGCTATGAATTAATCTTAGTCAAAACATGCTTTTAAGAGAAGGGTTCTCAAAGTAGGGCAACGACTTGTTCTTTTTGAAATTGCACATAATTTAACATGGTATAACCTTTGAAGGGAAATATGATCTGTTCAGAGCATTGCAGCGGTATTTAAGGAGGCTCGATGTCTGAAAGCATCTCAAAGAAGGCAGGTATTTGGTTTCAAATGATCAAAACAGCCTTGTACTCTTCTTGGAGTTATTTTGACATCTAAATAATAGTTCTGGCATTTCTTTCAGAGTGTAAATCAATAACATTGACTTAGTGCATTCTTTCTTCTTATTTTCTTTCCTTACTCTTTTATAACCTTAGATCAAGTATTAATAATTATTTTAAGCCTTAGCTTTGGTACTTTGCCACTTAGTGGTGCAGGAGGCACCCCTCTTCCCCCTTCCCTTTACCAATAGCCTAGCTCTTCCAGAATGTTCTCTTTCTGGGACAAAGACTATATCCATCTTCAAAAGCAGATAAATAGATTCAGCGGTTTCCTTTGACACTTTTCTTTTTCCTCTTTTCCAGTTCTTACAGTATTAGAACACATGCATCTTTCTCCTATTTTTATCACACTCTGCTATCACTAATTCTCCCTGGTTTCTCACCAGTGTTTCTGAACGCTGATCTGCCAACGGCCTAGCTCGGAATCGCTGGTGCTTGTTGAAGCTACCATTCTTGGGCTTCACCCCAACCAAAGAATCTTAATCTCTGGCGATGAGGACCCAGAAGGTGCAGCTTTAACAGGAGCCCAGAGATGCTTTCAGTGTTAACATCTGAGAAGTCTCCTTTACATGTTCTTGATTTTCCGCTTCTCCTCTCTCCATTCTAGTTATGCTCTAAGTAGTTACTGAATTCTTATGTGCTAACCTCTACTATGGCTATTATTGTACTTTCAAAAATGTTTGCACCAGCTCCCAATCCTCATGATTTGTTTTTAAAACTCTGCAGAATGTGGCAGACAGGATGTTGTAAGAGGGGGCAGAGGGTTGGGGTGAGGGAGCAGAGAGACGTGAAGTTAGGTGGGAGAGCTTTTGAGGTCCTTCAAAGCTAGATTTGATTTCCAATTCTGCTTCATAAGTAGCTGAATGACTTTGGTTTATTTGACTCTATGAAACCCAGATTTCTCAGCTCTTATTGGGGGATGATGATCTATCATCCAGGGCTATTTAGGAAGATAAAATGAAATAACATATGTAGCGCTAGGAGGCATCACTACATGGTAGCTTTCGTTGCTCTTTAGTTTATTCTTTTTTCTTCTTCATTCCTGTATGTCTATCTTTGGTTCTCTTAGCGCTTGATATTTTTCCTTATTATCCTCTTGGATGCCACAGTTACCTTCTTAAATTCTCATCTTTGCATCTTCTTTTTTAGCTACCACTCTCTAAAATGATTTCAGCGTATTTAAACCTTCTTGAACACTTTTAGGTAATAGTCTAGAAATTTCTCAAGCTAGGAGTCTGTGGTAGATATCTACTGTTTTGGTCTATTTAGCGCCCCTCCCTCTGGCAACAACACTTCTCTTCACCTCTGGGTCCTGACACTCCTCCCCCATCACATATGGTTGTGGGGGTTGGCTAGCCCAATGGACACCTGACCCAGGGGTGTGCCACTCACTGTAACACATCCTTCTAATATGGTGATTGGTCCCAGGAGTTGTCATGTGACACAAGCAGGGCCAATCAGTGTGATGTTCTGTAGTTTTCTGTATTGGACTTGTAGGGAGAGCTTGCTTTTGCTTTTGGAGCTCTAAGACTCCTTCAGGCTGCTGATATTTGCTTGGGGGTGGGGAGTGAGAGTAGGGGAAGAAGGCAATGTTTATTACCTCCTGGTGTCCAGCGGCTTACCCCTCACTCTTGCTGGTAGAGAAATACCTTTCCTATATCTGTTCTTGTAGAAGGGGTCCCTCTGAGGAGATGCTGGGTGATGGCTCCTCTAAGACTTAGAGCTTTCTTAATTGTTCATATTCCACACCCTTTTCTTTCCCAAGTCATGTATACACTATCAATATGGTTGAGTTTGGGGCAGCCTCTAGGCAGAGGCATTTGTCATACCTGGCATCACCATTCCCCTCTATCCTTTAGGTCCTGTTGGTGAGGTTGGCCCATCAGATCCAGTCCTTTTATCCAGCACAGTAGGGTCTTTCCCAGGAACCTCCGTTATCTTCCCTATTCCTACCTTCTATCAATTTCCTCTACTTGGCCCTGTTCTACCTGACCCCAGGCTCAACAGATATTCAAGTAAATTCTGGGAGGCTTCTGGCCACCATGAAATGTTTTAAATGGAAATTTAGGGCCCATGGCAATGGATTTTAAGCCATGTGCCCAGGGCCCACAGTGCTGAGGGCTGGGGTCTAGGATCTGGAGGGGTTGACCCAGAAGATAAGAGAAGGTCAAGTGCATGAATCTCTAAGTCTCCATCCTCCTACCATAACAAGACCAGCTCCGATTTGATGGATTTTTTTTATATTGAAGATGACCATAAAGTTTTATTCATCAAAATGGCACTGTTACTAAAAAATAAAATGCTGGAAAAAACCTCGGCCTATGCAAACAAATAAACACTCATCTTGGTCTAGCTTGGTATAACCAAACTTACCCTTTAACTCTCCAGATCAATCAGGCTGATAATCTCACAGCCCCTTGAATACTTCATTCCCATCCCTACTTAGATGGGTCTGTTTGCAGTGATCTAGCCTTGAAAAATGAGAAACTGAGGACTGCAAGAATGTTTTAGTGCCTGAGGTAGTTAAAATTGGTCTCACTTAGCAAGATAATGTATAGTTGGGCTAATGCTATGAATGAGGCCATGCTGCTGGCAGGAGGGGCGTAGGAGTAAAGTAGTCAATCTCTCTGAAACTCTGATGTTTCTGATGTAACACTTTTGGGGAGCGGGCAGAGAGGAGTGGGCAAAGACATCAGCTGTTCTGAACCCTGGCTGATTCGTGAGATTCGATCAGACCAAATCATTTCTTTGAATAGTCACCTGGAGATGGGAGCTGAACAGCAGCAAAGCCATTAGGAGTCACCTGCATCCTCAGTGCTCACTCTCATTAGGGTTTCCGCCTGGCACACGTGGGCTAGAGGACCCTCCTGTGCTCTCTGGGTCTCTGGGTGCCAGGGCAGTGGGTGTAGGACAGCCTTATTCCTCACTTCCATCTACAACACCACCCTGCAAGTGATTTATCAGGTGCTAATGGAAGGATTGGAGTTTAATTAAGATAAATTACAATGTAAAGGGGGATGGATGATAAAACTTTCTATGTAAAATATGACTTTTCTTTTAGTTGAAGGACAAAGTCACCATGGAGTTCAACTTCCACATGGACACATCTGGGTACCCAATATAGCTCCTCTGGCCTAAAATTTCATTTCTTATCTCATCCTTGTCTGCTTTTGGCATCAAGATTACATCAGCATAAAAAATGATTGGTACTATTTCCTCTTTTTACAGTATCTGAAAAATTTTATGAGAGGTTGAAATCTCTCTTCCTGGAACGTTTAATAAAACTTACCTTCAGGGGCCGGCCTCATGGCCGAGTGGTTGAGTTCGTGCACTTGGCTTCAGCGACCCAGGGTTTCGCCGGGTTCGGATCCTGACTGCGGACATGGCACTGCTCATCAAGCCATGCTGAGGTGGCGTCCCACATAGCACAACCAGAAGAACCTACATGTAGAACATACAACTATGTACTGGGGTTCTTTGGGGAGAAGAGAATGAAAAAACAAAAAAGACTGGCAACAGATTTTAGCTCAGGTGCCAATCTTGAAAAAAGAAATCTTACCTGCAAAAACATTTCTTTGTGAGAAATTATTATTATTATTTTTACTTTTGCAAATAGTTGAAATTTTCCATAACAAAAAGTGGAGAGAATAGTATAATAAAACCCATGTATTTATCATCCAGCTGAGGAAAGATTTTAAATTAGTGATTAAATTTTATAAATGTTTATAAGACCATTTAGATTTTCTATTTCTTTTCTAGTCATTTTTGACAATTAATATTTTTCTAGGTATTTATCTATTTCGATTAAGTTCTCAAATTATTGACAGAAATTGTTCGTCACATTCTCTTTCTTTAATTTGTGCATCTATATTACATTTTTATTTTTCATTCCTAGTCCTTTTTATTTGTGCCTTCTTGCTTTTCTTCCATCAGACTTACAGAGGTTTATCAATATTACTAGCCATTTCAAAGAATCAACTTATGTCTTGCTGTTCCTTTGTTTCAATGTCTGGATTGAACTGCACCCCAGGGCTGGAAGTGAGGCTGGAAGAGACCTTGGACTGTTAGACTATGTGTCCAGCTGAGTTGCTCACTGGGCAGATCAGAGGACGGGCTAGAGAAAGTCATTCTCAGGACTGCAGCATATATCAAAAGCTCTGCCATTGAGAGAAAGACAACAATAATAATAACTCTAATGCTAACATAGATATAATTATTGTGTGCTGAGGACTAGCTTAGGTGCTTTACACACACTGACTCATTTAATCTTCACCACAAGCCTGTGAGATTTCCATTATTAACCCCATTTTCCAATGAGGAAACAGGCTCTATGTGATTAATTTGCTCAAAATCATATAGCTTATTGATAGTGTTTGACTTCAAAGCCTGTGTTTTTTCCCTGTTACCCTATTAGCCATGAACGGAGGGAAAATTGGGTAATTGCTGGAGATCTTGAAGACTGGGCCATGAGACCTGAAAAGAGAAAAGCAAAGGTTTATCTTGTCACCTACTTCGTTGGCTGTTCTGGGCCAAATGATAAGTAAAGCTGGCCCAGTTCGGTTTAAATGACTTGATCTTTATTTTATGCTGGAAACTCCAGGGAAAAAAAAACTTACCCAGTAAGAAGATCCGAATGGAAATAAATTCCTTTTCTCCATACAAGGAAAAGTATTCCTTTAGAAATGAATTTTTAATATGAAAAATTTGAGCAAACGTTATTAAAAATTAAAATACAGTGTTAATGTTTGCCAAAAAAAAAAAAATGAGCTGCAATGAGTGACCTCTAAGCTTTCACTGTTTTAATTTTTCACAGCAAAAAATAAAGTTGGTAACTTGGTTTTTATTATTGTTTTGCTTTAGTACCTTTCAAAGAGCATCAGTATTTACTATCTCTGAGAAAACAGGTAGGGAGATAATCGGTAACAAAATTAGCTTAAGAGAGTGTCTCTGAAATGAAGGCTATTACAGAAACGCCTACGTAAATTGTGAAAAACGACTATACTTCCTTTAATTTAGCCTACGTTTATTGTAAAGAAAGTATGCATATTCAGGAATTTAAGCATAAAAATTATCTCAGCTTTTCAAGTATATTGGAAAAAATCTGCCTGCTAAAACTTTAATATCCTTCTCAAAGATTTGCCTTCTTTGAGTAATATAGTAATGAACGTCAGATTCCCGAAGAAGCACGTCATTTAAAGTCTGTCCATAACATCTGAAAACAGGGGAATGAGTACGCTTGTTGTCAAGGACATCTTTCATCTGTTAAAAAGTAAAATACTATTACCTACGTTTCCAGATTTTATGGACACCCTGTATTGTAATATTTGGAGGTACTGGAATATCTCTATTACATGGCGCTTTAGTTTCTCAAACTTAGATTTTCTTTCCTTACACCCTTGATATCACTTTCCAGAGGGTGATGACTTCCTCTCTCTGAGAAGTGTGTGTTCCTTCCTCTCCTGTATCTCAGTAGCTGCTGCTCACATGCTTATTCTAGATGGTTCCACACTCCCTCCATGGTTATTTGGAGCATTGAAAGACAAGCTGGGCCAATTAGCTCTCTTGGGCACTTGGAATTAATTGTGAGTACCAAGGGACACGTGAAAATCCAAGAGTCATAGGGTGGCCACATATATTCCTTAGAGCTGAGGTATGGCCATCTTCCACCCTGTGAGAAGTGAAGCAGAGAATGAAGTTGGGAAGAGAGCAAAGAATTAACTAGTTGGACAAAGAGAAGCAGAAAGGAGAGGCAGAGAGAACTGGTGGATTGCCAGGTCCTTAAGTCCCTCATGAGACCTCATTATCTTCAGGCTTCACCAGGTACCCTAGAATTATCTTAAAAATTTCCTTTTCTCATCACAGTAGCCCAAATTGGTTTCCGTTACTTGTTATGCAAAGAACCTTGACTAAGACTATCTCTCCTGTTCCAGAGTTAGCATCCAAATTTGGTGTGATCCTGGGCAAATGCTTGTGCTAAGAAAATTCCTAAAATAAAAAAAAAGTAATTTAATCTATGATGAATGTTTATGGAAAGAAGAGAGGCAATAAATAAATATATCCTAAAAGTGCTTGAAGTGGATGTTTTTCTGTTTCCTTCCAGGAAGATCGAAATCATTCCACAAGAAATCAGGAGAATGGATTGCCAAAATGAGCGTGAAGCAGCAAGCCAAACTTTTGTTGAAAGGGTTGTTTTCAGTTTATTTAAAAAACTATGACAATTACAAAAATAATTACTCATTGGACATGTTCTATTACTAACTTTTTATGGAACAACATTGGTCTATGTAGTCCTAAGCTCTCATATGAAGTTATCTACGGGTTCATTGTGTTTGAGTACACCTTCTGGAAGCTCCTAGAAGGATGCATGGTGGATACTTAGGTTTCTGAATCTTTTTAAAGTAACCCTTTCATTTCTTTTTAACTTCCTTTCCTTCTTTCTTTCTTAGTATTTAGTCCTGTGCTGTCTAATAGAACTTTTGTGATGATGGAAATGTTTTAATCTGTGCTGTTCAATATGGCAGCCACTAACCACATGTGGCTATTGAGCGCTTGAAATGTGTGGTTAGTATGACTGAGGAGCTGAATTTTAAATTTTATTTCCTTTTAATAATTAAAAATTAAGTTTAAATAGCTATGTGTGGCTAGTGACTATTGAATTGGACAGTGAGTCTATCAATTCATTCTAGAATTTTTGTTTCTAGTATTTTTGAGACATCCTTTGTGATGTCCGGTTGTGTTTTATGGTGGTTTGAATTACTGGTCTAATTTCCCTAATCTCACATTTCCCACTGCAAAAAGATAGGTGGTTAGAAAGGGCTGACCGTATCACCTTTAAATCAAATTTGATTTTATGCTTTGGATGGGATCCTCTGCTTCAATTCTGGTTTATTCTAGATGGGCATTCTGTGGTTGAGTGTGGGTGAATTGTGGCTTTCTGCTATACTTCTGGCACTCACAAAACACAATGCTGAAGGCAGTCATATGTAACTGGGGAGGAAGCGTATTTTCCTATCTTTCAACTTGTTTGAAGACCAAACCACAGCCATGTTGGTGTAAAGTAGCCGGGTGAGATGGAACCAGCAAACTCTAGGACGACTTCATCTTGGCTCACCAAAAAACGTCAATGTTGATGTGCCTTTCTTTTCTTTATGGGCCTAAGTGACAGACTTTCCTGGGTCTCAGTTGCTGTGAAGAGGTCACTGGAAGTGGGAAGTAGCATATTTGCTACATGTAACTATTTCTGCAGTTGCCCTAGTGTTTGAAATAAACCAAGAGCAAACCTTTCTACAAGAGGTGAGTTGACAGTATGGTGCTCCAAGCCTCAAATGTGACAAGCCTCATATGGTACTTGTCCTTCTTGTTCCTGGTAGGATGGTTTCCAGTCTTCTTCTTTCAAGTTCAAGCACACGAGATCCAGAACCAGGGGTCTTTTGAGATACAACTGAATGCACTGGTTCAAATGACAAAAACTGTGGACCCACCTAATGGAGATGGCCAAAAGGGTATCTTTTCCATTGTTTCTGATCAGGTTTCTTCATCAGTAACTTGATCGGTGACTTGATTTTCTTCCTCAGTACCCTGCTGAGAAGCAGACCTAGTCTTGTTATAGCTGGGTCATTTCGTCTTGTGCGTCTTGTACAAATCTGTAGCTGTCACTATTCACAGGCTTGGCAAAGCCACTCACTATGTATATATTGTCGGCAGAAGGAACTTTCTTCCCTTTTGTTCCTGAAAAGGGGCAGGAAAACATCCTTCCTCCTACTTTGACTATCAGATACTCGAACCGCCTGAGGTTGAAGGTGAAGGGTAGGTTACTACCGGTGCAGTGAATGGTGAGTCCACCTCCCCAAGGGGCTGGAGCTCAGAAGCAGGAAGGTGAGCAGATTGAAGTCTGTGGCAATTTCCCGCTCTGGTTGCCAAAGGTATCCCATTGTCAAGAGAACCCAGAAAGACTGGAGCATCTGCGTGATTCTCATTGCCTTTGTCCTTGCATTTCATGCGACCGCCGCTTAGAGGAATGCTGGGTAAGTTCCATGAGCCAGGCAGGTGCACAGGGAGTCCTCTGCCTGTGAATTTCACCTTGGCCCAAGCTCTTATGGTGAGCCAGGAGCAAACAGTCATGGACTCGACTTTGAGTTTTCCCTGAAGCTCCCTCTCCTAAGCAGCACTTGACCCTGGCTGATTCAAGGTCAAGATGGGTGCTCAGGGGGGCCTCTATTCTCTCCCTTCATCCTTCCATTGACTTCAAACATTCATTCGTTTACTCATTCAATAGTTATTTATTAGGCACCAGTTATATACTAGCAGTCTTCGCTGGGGATACAGTTGTGAATGAGACTTGCACAGCCTGTTTCTGTCTAATCTGCAGAATAGCTTCTAGACATTTTCTTTCCTTAAAAGCTCTCTCCATATTCTTTCTGTAACATCTGTGCCCCAACGACAGCAGGAAAATCTTATGAGGATATTTAAAATATGTTTTTCTAATCGATTCTCCTCTTTGGATGCAAAATGAACATAATGTAATAAAAATAGGACCAAAGAAACCAGAGTTAGAAAGTACGCCAAAACCCTTATGGCACAGGATAATTTACTGAGATTTTTTCCCGCTACCGATGTCCAAGGGGAGAACAGAGCTTTGTGTCCTGGAGACCTGGAGCTGCCCTTGCCCACATGGCAGAAGCAGGAGGCATTTTGTTTTTAAAGTATACAGTCTCGTATAGAGAGGGTTGGGGACAGGAATGGAAATGCTGGGGTTGCATGAATTATGTCCTGAGGCTAGGAGGGGCTGCAGTTCATGTATGTAGGCAGGAGGCTGCTCTATGGAGTCCCCAGAGACAACGGGGCCTCTGATCAGTGGATCAGAGAGTTGGAGTGAGTGAGAGTTGGGGTGTGTGAGAGTTGGGATATGTGAGATTTGGGGTGTGCGCAAGTTGGGGTGTGTGAGAGTTGGGGGTGTAGGAGAGTTGGGGTGTGTGTGAGAGTTGGGGTGTGTGAGAGTTGGGGTGTGTGTGAGAGCTTTGGTGTGTGAGAGTTGGGGTGTGTGAGAATTGGGGTATGTTATAGTTGGGGTTTGTGTGTGAGAGTTGGGCTGTGTGTGAAGTTGGGGTGTGTGAGAGTTGGGATGTGTGAGAGCGGGGTGTGTGTGAGACTTGAGGTATATGAGAGTTGGGTTGTGTGAAAGTTGGGATGTGTGAGAGTTGGGGTGTGCAAGAGTTGGGGTGTGTGTAAGTTGGGGTGTGTGAGAGTTGGGGTGTGTGTGAGATTTGGGGCATGTGTGAGAGTTAAGGTTTCTGAGAGCTGAGGTGTGTAAGAGTTGGGGTGTGTGAGAATTGGGGTATGTGAGAGTTGGGGTTTGTATGTGAGAGTTGGGGTGAGTGTGAGGTTGGGTTGTGTGTGAAGTTGGGGTGTGTGAGAGTTGGGATTTGTGAGAGTTGGAGTGTGTGTAAAGTTGAGGTGTACGAGAGTTGAGGTTTGTGAGAGTTAGGGGATATGAGAATTGGGGTGTGTGTGAGAGTAGGGGTGTATATGAGAACTGAGGTATGTGAGAGTTGAAGTGTGTGAGAGTTGGGGTGTGAGATGGCTTGGGCATTGTAGTCAGATTTGGGGGTCATGTCTGGGCCGCACTGAACAGCAGAGGGGGCTTCAGAAGTCACTGAGACAGAGCCCTGGACCCAAAGCTTCAGGTGGGCTTGGGAATCACAGTAGAACAACGACAGTCTTTTGTGATGCACTGTTCACTTCTATTTACCTCAGTGTGGGCAACTGTAAAACAGGGCAACAAACTCTAACAGAAATTTGTACACCCACGTTCATAGCAGCATCACTCACAAAAGCCACGACGCAGAGGCGGCCCAAGTGTCCATTGATAGCTGAGTGGATAAACAAAAGGTGATATATCCGTACAATGGAATATTATTCAGGCTTGAGAAAGAAGGAAGGAAATTCTGACACCTGCTACAACATGGATGAACCTTGAGGACATTATGCTGAGTGAAATAAGCCGGACACGTAAGGGCAAATACTGGATGATTCCACTTAGATGAGGGGCCTAGAGCAGTCAAATTCCTAGAGACAGAAAGTAGAATGATGGCTGCCAGGGGCTCGGGGAGGGGGAATGGGCAGTTGCTGTTTAATGGATATGGACTTTTGTTTGAGGTGATGGAAAAGTTCCAGGGATGGATGGTGGTGATGGTTACACAGCAGCGTGAATGTACTTAATGCCACTCAACTGTACACTTAAAAGTGGTTAAGATGGTAAATTTCATGTTATGTGTATTTTACCACAATTAAAAAATAAAATGAAAGGACAACAAAATGGGCTTAACCTGTTATAACTTCTAGAGTGAAAAGAGAAAACCGGCATAAACCTTCTGAAGAGAAAGCTTGGAAAATAGAGGGAGGTTAAGTGATTTGACAGAGCATAAAGTTAGAGCAAATTTCTGGTGTTTTAAAATATAAGAAATATAATCCAAAGTCTCTTGAGGGGTGAGTTCTGTCCTGGGCTGCCCCAGTGCCTCTGTCCTGAGTTTGTGTGTGTGCCTGGAGGGCCTCCAACCAGACAGATGCTCATTTCTCTCTCCCAGAGCAGTGGGGAGCAGCTAGTTGGTGGCTCTTCCATGGGGTCTCCCTGGGACCAGGCTGGCTGTGTGGCTGTGCCTTCTTTAGGGTCACTGCTCCAGTCCCCTCTCCCTAGCCTTGTGATTTAGTTTGGATGCTAACACTTGGGGAGGGAACTCTTTGCTCTGCTTAGTCTCGCCAAGGGTGATGGGCCCCCAAACTCTCTAACAGGAGGGGAAACGCAGTTGTGCTGGCCCAAGATTGGGGAGGGTCAAGTGGATTTAGTACACTTGAAATGAGCAGAGTGCTGACCTCCTCAGTGGCCCGGAGGAATGCCAGTGTGGCTACAGGTTGCACAGCAGGATGAGGAAAAGGGTTTCCTCGTCATAGGGTCCAAAATGCAATTGCAGGTTGAGCTTGACAACAGACTTATTGCCACAGTCATGGAACTAAGCTTTACCTTTATGTATGCAAAGGGTGTGGGCAAAGACTGGGTTTGCACACCAGCTCTCCCAGCATTTTACTCCCACTGGTGAAATGGAAAAGACAGACTATGAGGGGCAGAGTGCGGGTCAGCCCAGAGCGCCATGTTCCTTCCACTGCACCATTTCATCTCTTCTCCTTACTGACCCGTCCCCTGAGGCCATGTCTGTTAGCACTGTGCACTTGTTTTTAGAAAGTGGGCACTCTGGGAAGCCTGGGGGAGAGGGCCTTCCTACTAGCACCAGAGGATGTGGCTCTGCTTGCCTTTCCTTGTGGTTGAAGTTGAAGGAGTCTTGGGGTTTGCGTTGTGGACTTGAGTTCCCGCTGCCACTAGGGGCCTGGCCTTTGAGATCCCGAGTCTCCATCTGCAGCCTGGGTCGTATTCCAGAGTCACTTCAAGGTGTGCTGCTTGCCTGTAAAGTCCTTTGATATTTTGGCTTAAGCTGCTGTCCCATTTGAGGCACCCACCGATTCAAGTAACAGCTGGGGCCCTTGGTTTATAACTCTCTCATCTCACATTTCTGGGTGGATTTCTTTTTGTAGACAATGTTCTATGACTCACCTTTGAAATGAGAATTTATCAGCTTAGGGATTCTTCTCTTTGAATTGTCGGAATAAGAATAAACATAACACCCCAAAGTCCTGTTTCCATAGTCCTTGGCCCATCACAAAGATGGAGGTGAGTCTCTCCCCACCCCTATCTGGGGCCTATGCTTTATTTCTTTTTTCCCAAAGAATAGCACGGGAATTCTCGCCTGCTTCTTTCGTCTGTCTAGGGAACTGCTGATCCATCCCTCTGTTATCCTGGTTCTGCCACTTATTGCTGGTTCCATGTCTCCTCAAGTCTC
Organism: Equus przewalskii; assembly: GCF_037783145.1. NCBI lineage: Eukaryota > Metazoa > Chordata > Mammalia > Perissodactyla > Equidae > Equus > Equus przewalskii. The sequence continues at coordinate 32,228,800 of NC_091857.1, read as the reverse complement.
AGTTTCCTCACTCATGAAGTGGGTGTAATAGCTCAGGGTTGCTCAGAGTTTAAGCGAGTTTCTGTATGTGAAAGTACTTTATTTCAAAGTGCTACCCAAATGGACATTACTTTTCTGCTAAAAACCCTGTGAGAGGATAGACCGTTTGTCCCTCTCTGGACTCGCTGCCTGGTGTGAGAATACGTCTTGATCATACTGTTGTTAAAACTTATTAATAACGAAGATCATGTCTGTCTCCTCCTCCTGGCCCTCTTTCCCTCTCTCCCACTTTTGTCCAAGAGGTAATGAAAATTGGTTTTCATTTCTTTTTCTCTTTCTTGGTAGCCCAGCCTCACTGTTTGGAGAGGCTCTCAAGGCCACTGCCCCTTGAATTCTGTGATTGCCATCTGCTTTTACAAGAGTCGACTGAAGGTGATGCTTTAGACCCAGGAAGATGTTGGAAAGCTGCACAGCCTGTGTCTTTGGACCCACAGAGACTGATGTGAATGTTAAGGCAAGATGTCTTATTTTTACTTTTTCTCCTGGTGCAGGGCGTCAATTAGGAGGATGAAGAACCACAGAAACTGAGCTCAGCGCCGGGCTCATGTGGGCAGCGGGTAACTCACTTTCCGATAACGCTCTGCGGTTTGCCTCGGCTCTGCCCCAGATACTGAATCTCTGTTCACATCCAGCAGGGCCAGATGGCGTTCCCAGGCCCACAGGGAAGTTAATATCTGTGCAGTGGTTTGTTTAAAAGTTTGAATCTGATTCTGTGATTCAAGCCAGTAGTGTCAAACTTTAGCCAGGGGTGGCTTTTTCGGGGGAGCTTGGAGGGGTGAGAAGTTATCCAAATATTGTGACATGGGAAGCCTTTCTGTTGATTTTAATGTACTCTATACAGTTTTCCAAGGCTCTTCTTGGCAGCTCGGCGGTGACCTGATTCTTTGTGTAATGTGAAGCTACCACGGACGCGGCTAAATTATACTTAAGAGTGTGGTTCATCCACTGGGAACCTAGATACACATGTCCTGGATTTTATCGCCAACCAACAATCTCGAGGGGATGGTTGGCTCATCAATGTAACATCTCTCTCTGACCCTTGGCATTCCAGCTAGTTCTTGAAAATTACTACCATGTGACAACTTTGCAGTAGTCTCTGTGTGGAGAAGACAGAAAGGGAAAAATTTCATGAAAATTGCCATCGTACTTGGCATTTTGGTGGCTGTCTCTCGCTTTGTTGTACAAAGTGATCTGCTTTCACAACAGTTGGAAGGAGATGGAGATGAGCTTCCAACTGCTCTCAGGTTGTCCAGATGTCAGACTGTTGGAAGCAGAGCTGGTGGAACACAGAACGCACTGGTGAAGTCCAGGAAGCCAAGAGCATGTGACACTGTGAGTGTGAGAGGATTGAAATGGAAGTCCCACCGTTTGGGTGAAATCTAAGACTTCTAAGAATCTAAGAATAATCTTAGATTCAGAGGAAGTTGCAAAAAAATAAAATACACAGGGAGCTCCTATGTACCCTTTATGCCTGTAACATCTTGCATAACTATAGCATAATATGAAAACTAGGAAAAGAAGCAAAGTGCTTTTGAAACAGGTGACACAGAGAGATAATGAAATCACAGTACTATTGCAAAGATAGCATGGACATTTTTTTGCATTCCTACTGTGTGCCAGCCACTATACAGGGCATTGGGAATGTAAACAAACCAATCTTGGGTCCTTCCCTCAGGGAGTAACAGAATAACCAGGGAGGCTGACATTAAATAAAGAATGATGCAGATAATTCATGAATCACACTTGTGATAAGTGTCATGAAATGGAAATATAGCCAAAAGAAAAAAAGTTGATTTCATGAAAAGATACCTTAAAAATTTCCATGATGTTTAGTAATCTTAAGATTTTCCAAAGATTCTATAGTAGCTATAACTTTAAAGTTTACTCCTAGTATTGCAATTATGATTGTGTCCTTTTCTTGGCTTATTTTTTTCAAATTTCCTCTTCTTTTTGGTCTGAGGAAGCCAAGATGTCCTGAAATGAAAGGGCACTGATAATTGTGCCCGCAAATGGCAGTTTATAAGGGTGTTTTTAACATACGTCAGCAATTTGGCTGCACAAAGGGAGTCAGGCCTCAGAGATCTGCTCCTTAATATCACCAGCAATTAGGAGTGATAACACCCAAACAGACGCTTGCCAAGAGGAGAGATTCTTGAACGTCAGCCATGTTTGACGAGACCCCGAAACCTCTTCTGGATTGTAAAGCCAGCTGCCGCTGGTTTCAGAAGGCAGCTTTGGCAAGCCACAGAGAGTTCAAATGCACAAGGTTCATTCATGTGGTTCGGAGATATGATCTAATTTGGAATGCTTATGGCTTAAGTGAAGAGAGGAACAATTAGATTTATGTTCCCGTTGAACGTAAGAAGTGGTATCCCGGCAACTCAAACAGAACGCCCGCAAGAGCGCGACCCTCCCCACCTACTTGGTAAACTCAGTGCAGGTGGCGGAAATAATACCTGGATAAATACCACTGGTCACTCAGGACGTTTTCTTTGTATCAACATTTGCTGTAGGAGGTTCTCACATCCCCAGGCTTTTGCCAAGCAAACAGTGTGTCTCAGACAAGAAGTGGGGAACAAAGGTTTGCCAGTAATGGGCCTCGTGGGGGTGTGTGCTGCGGGGTTACCCCTCTGATGTCAACTCCAGTTCTTGGGAACTGCAATCTTGAATTAGGATACCTGCCCAAGAGGCACGTGATGCACAGAAGTGCTGACTTTACGTCTGTTCAAGTGGGGCGTCTTTTGTAATTTCTCATTCCTCAATCTATGTTCTGCATCACTGAGCCTTTCACTCTTGGTGCAGAAGCCAGATCTCCACTTCAGTTGCTGTATTTGCCCACCTGAAAATTCCAGTAATTGGCCTCATCATTACTCTAAATAAATGGGGGAGGGGAAAGCCGCACAAAATCCATCGCTCTATGGGGAGATGCAGGATCTGTTGGTGATCCTCTTGATGTTAATCTTTTTGTTGATTTGTTAATTTCTCTCTTATTATACTTTTTGAGTTGTAAGTTTTAAGAATGATTTTTTCCCCCCAGAATGTTGGTGTTGAATTTGGGAGAATTCACTATTTTTAATGAATGCTGGTGAGTGGATGGGTGTGCTTTTGGGCCTGGAATCCTCATGTACTAATCCTGGCAGGCAGATGCTGTATCCCCCATGGCCCGGCATCCTACTCCCACACGTATCAGCTCTCAGTGCATGCTGTCTGCTTTGCTGTTGAAAGCTTGTAGCTGGACAGGACAGGTGTTAAGAGCTGTGCTTTGGAGAAGATATATCTGACTTTGAATCCTGCATCTGCCACTTACTCTTCTGAGTCCTTGGGCAAACCACTTAACCTCTCTGAGCCTCAGTTTCCTCATATGTAAAATGGGAACGATAAGACCCACCAGAGAGAGTTGTGAAAATTAAATGAGATGATGCTTTATATTTTATATAGAACCTGTGGATGGCCTGTTTCCCCTGTTAAAGTGTAAGCCCCATGGGAGCAAGAATATGTTTATTCACCACTATATCCCAATGCCTGTACACAGTAAGTGCTCAATAAAATATTTGTTAGATTAATGAAAATGTGCTATAGATTTTTCTGTGATATTACTGAGAAAAGGAAGAGAACAGTTTAAAGATTTGAGGAATGAAGACGAGATGATTATATTGGAAACAAAATAATTAGAGGAAGATATTTTTATCAACATGAGTTATCTAGATGTATCTTAGTATTGGGCATTAATTCCACTTCTAAGCAAATTTATTATTTTAGCTAAGAAGTCATCATTTACTTTTCTAGACGATGTTTTTCAGGATTCCTGAGAAAAACTGTCTTACACATTTTTAAATCTTTGACAAGTATACATATATATTTTTAATAGAATTATGTTTTTTGGCTCCCCGCTGAATATGGCAAAGACTTCCTCTCTTCCATTCCTTCTTTCCCCCTCCTTCCTTGCTGTCTCTCTTTCCCTCCAAGAGGAAACACTGAAGGGCATTTAAAATATTTCCAAGAATTAAGGATGTAGGGAATACATCCTTATGGACCAGATCCATTGGAATGGATCAAATCTACATAAGGAGGTGTTTGGAAATATTAGCTTCTCAGGAAAGTTTTAAATAAAATCAAAATATTGTTTTTTTCTTAGGAGTTACTCAGCTTTGTAATTCCGTAGATAATTAGTAATTTTCTTTCTCTCCAAATTCCCAAACTCTGGTACCAACCAGGAGTCCATTTGGAGCATCGTGGTGTGTCTGACTCAGTTGGGGATGAGGTGGGTGCTCCTTCCAAGCGCTCATTGCAAAGTCCTGAGCAACTTTAAATGTTTTAAGGGCAATTCTTTCTCTCACCACCAGATGGAGAAGGTACTCCACTGGAGTTCACCACGGCATTTGCTTCATTGACGGTTTTGGCACTTCTTTCTGGACTGGGTGGTTAGTATTTTTCTGGATGCAGAATAGAGAACAACTGATGAGGGACTGTATTTTAACAGTTTATGTAGGAATTAAAGTACATGTTATTACAGGTTCTGGCACCTCTTTGCCCACTTAAACTATCTGGAGAGTTATGTATTTTTAACCCTTAAGAGACTGGTCACATGTCAATACACGTGAGTTTGATTTTTTTTCTTAAGTTAAACTTTGACTTCTTATTTCATGACTTCCAACCCATAACCTGTCTCCCCCTTTCTTTATGGGAACATAATATGAGGTTGATAATTAAGAACAAGAATGGTGGGGTGGGGACCCATAGCTCTGGGTTCAAGTCCAAACTGTTCTACTTGGGCCAGCCGCTTACCCAACCCATCCCTCAGGTTCCTACAAAGTGATATAGCCACTTCACAGAATCTCTGGAAGGTGTGAATGAGGCCATCCTGCTGATGGCCCCCACATGGCACCTATGCTGTGGGTGCTCACAACAGCTTTGTTTAATGTTAGCTGGGAAAAGGCTGGTGAGTGCAATATTTTATATCTCTCTCCAATGCATTAGCATCTCAGACTATGCTAAGTCTTAATTTAGTTATGGCCTCTTTGCTTGCTCTTCGTACCTCCATCCTTTGGATAGGCTAAAGCAGCGGTTCTTAAGGGTGGGGAAGGGGAGAGATATTGTCTCCCCAGGGGACATTTGGTAATGTCTGGAGACATTTATGGTTGCCACAGTTGGGGAGTGGGTATTACTGGCATCTGTGGGGTAGAGCCTAGGGATGTTGGTAAACATCCTACAGTGCATAGGACAGCCCACCAAAACAGAGAATGATCCAGCTCCAAATGTCAGTAGGACCAGGGTTGAGGAACTGGGCTGAATGGTACTCAGTAGAAGAAAAGTTCCCTGTCTTTGGTCTAGTCCATTCAACTTGATTCAATTCCAAATATCTACTCATCTGGACCTCTGCTAGACTTTAGACCAAGGATGAAAAGACACAGACTCGTCTGTGTCTGGGAAGGATCTGGGGTTTTACTCTACTTACAAGCTAATAAGTTAGCCTGTTACTGTTTCATGGATGCTGGCAGAAGATGCAGACTCCTGGGTCAGAGACAAAGGACTTTGTTATTCAGGGCGCAGCAAGCTGAATGTTTAGTGTGTTGGCATGGGCTCCCCTTGTCCTCCAAGTCCCACAGGGGCAATATGGTGGAGACTTGGTGGATGTTAAGCATGCAGTGGGTTTTCATCACTACCAGGAACACTGAGCTTGAAGAATCCACTGCTCTTACAGTTAGTGGTAAGCAAGCCTGCTCTTTGTCTGGGGGAAGACATTACCTCATCCCTCAAGGTCGTAAAGAATCATGTACAAGGCGCAGAGGAGATGCACAGGGTATTTCAGATTGGTAGTGTTTGAGAAGGCTTCATGGAGGAGGAGATATCTCAACTGGGTTTTGAAGAGTGAATAGGGCTTCAACCCATTGACAAGGTGAGGAAAGTTTTCTCTTATCTTCCCGGCAGTAAATTAACTTCCCTCCTGAGCATCTCAGCACAAGTTGTGTGGGGACAGGGAAGACACTCTGGAGAAGTCCTGGCTGAAGAGGTTAACTAATGAGCATATGTGGACTATTGCCTATTGTGTCATGCTATTATAAGCTTTTATCTAACAATAATTTACTATGAGCCGTTCAGCTACACTTTTATTATATAGTTTTATTCCATGCTGCAGCTGTGGGCCCGTACTGACCCATAGGAAGCATTTTCTTTACCACTAATAGACCTTTCTTCAACACATGGTAGCATGTCAGGCTGAGGTTGATGGACTAGAAAGCAGGATCCACTGGATCACCTACAGGAAGAGCTGGGAAGGTGATGAGAGCAAGGAGTGATGAGTCTCATGGGTAAGCATGGGAGCCATTTGGGTAAATACCAGAGCACAGTCTCTTGTCACCCATGATAGTATAAACACACAGTGGCTGTATTCAAAGCATCAGAAGCTGGGCAGGCAGCGTGTAAAAGAGAGCCTAATTATGGAGAATCCTTTGTGATGCCATCACAGCATGGAATATTATACCACAGGGAAAATGATGGGACTAGGCTGTATGCATCCACATGGGTAATCTCAATCTTTTAATCCCAAAGCCAGAAACCATTCTATATACTTCCAGCAGGAAGGGTTTAATATAGGGAATGAAGTCTTACAAAATTATTGGAAGAGATGGGAGCAGCAAAATCCAGGGGTGGGGATGCTCCTCAGAAATCAGGAAGTTGCAGGAAGCCACTATTACTACTGTAGAAGCCCATGTTATTTTGCCACCATCGCAGCCTGAGGAAGAGTGAAACCGGCCTTTGTCCCACCATCCACCTCTCCTTGATAATATCAGGATGGAAACCCTGTGGGCAAGGGATGCTGGGAGCTGTTCTCGGGATTCTACATCCCGTGATAGAGCTGAGAGCAAAGATGGGGGCAGGAATGTGCTGAGTGTCAAGCGACAAGAAGAACATGACATTGAGTGACAAAGCAACTCCCAGAAGATTACATAGAGCAGGATGCCATTTCTATAAAGCACAAAAACTAAACAATGTATTGTTGGGTATTTACACAGTGGGATGCCAGAGTCAGCTTGGACTGGCTTGCAGGACCCAACAGTTAAATTCCCAGGAATTTTGCAAGCCTATTGTTAAACACAGCCAATATTAAAAATTAAATTGTATAAACTTATAATAAAATAAATTACACTTAAGACAATGGTAATACATACTTTAAATTCACCATCTCCTAATTATCTTACTGAATTTTACTCATCTTTGCTTTTGAGGTTATTTATATCTATTGTATCGTATGGTAAAATTCCTATAACTTGGCGTGTTACTACAATCTCATTCCAACTCTGTGTTCAGCGCCATCACCTCGGTAGCCTGAAACGGGCCATGATGGGAGGGTTACGTGAAAGAACTTGGCAAATGCTACAGATCAGGGCTTGATTGTTTGGCTGATTGTCTAGACACAACAAAATGATGGGCAAATGTTAATAATGATTAACAGACTGAACTTAAAAGTTTGTCATGTCTGTGGCCGTTACATTGTGGATAGCATAGAATTTGAGGAAATAGTCTTCCATTGTTTGAAAACTATTATCTGATTCAACAAAGAAATTGCTCACATGATTGATGAAAGAGTGATTTTCTTCCTCGTGTCTTTGTCATTTTGCTTTCTTCTTGTGAATGTAAACAAAAATATCAACTAACATTTGTACTGGGCCTACATCAATTGCAACTGTTCGTTGACTACAATTATGAAAATTTGGCAAAAATCAACAAGAGTTGTTGTTCTGTGAGAATCAATTGACTGTAAAAATTTGCAATAAAGGATATTCTGTATTTTGTTTTTATTTGTAAATTGTGCGCTATACACACTTTGTATCCAAAAAAATTTATAACCAACTTATATAGGGATACGCACACACACATTTAATTTTGGGAGAGTTGGTTGTCAAACACTTACCATCACACCACTGCATCTATATGACAAAGCAAGTGTATGATTAACGACATTCCAGAGAGCTGTTACCTTTGAGTGGGTATCTATCCACACCCCGCTCTGTTTTGTCTTTCTCCCTTCATTTCTATCTACCCAGTCATCTGAGTTCAAAGGTGGGGAGTCATCAAGGAATCTTCCAACCCCTTCGCATTTCACTGATTTTTTCTTCGAAATATGTCATGATATTCATGGTTGCACATGATGGGAACTGTTTCCAGATTTGAACCCAATTGAGAAATGCCTCTTCCCAGTGATTCTGCTCGTATAACACGCAGAGCACAGACTGCAGCAGAGGACACGGTTGCCAGAGAGAGAGCATGGAGGACAGAGGAGCAGAGATTCTGTGTTTTACCCAGGTACTTCAGCAAAGTGACTCGGGGCATTGGTCAATCTAGGGGAAGCCAAGCTCTGCAAAAACAATCAAGAAAGGTATATAATCAATATACAAAGGGGACTTGGGGCAGTTCATGAGGACAGACCAAGAGTTAGGCCCCTGCAAAAAGGAAAGTGACATCCCAGTGTAGATCCTACAGAAACAAGACCAGGATATGCAGGATAGGATAGGCAGAGTCCATGAGGACAGATCCAGAAGGGAGTGCAGGGGCTGCTCTCAGGGTGGGGCCAGTGGAAACTGACACGCAGGGGTGAGGCTGAACCAATATGGGCAGCACTCACCTCGGCCCCCGGGCAGTAGGGGCCTCCCAGCTGTGTCTGGAGACAGGACTTGGGCACCAGGGGCTTCAGCACCTCCTCATAACGCAGATGCTTCTCAATGGAAGCTCCCGGAGGAGGAAATTAGGAAAGAGGGTGGAGCATGGAGAGACGCTGGGGAGTGGTCACTGTGAGGCTGCGGCCTCCCCGGAGACCCCGACCCACAATCCTGCCTGCAAGAGGTGGCTTCTCCATGGAGCTTGTTTCTGAGGCTGCCTTCAGCATCTGTGTCCATAGGACAGTCATAGTTATGTGCAAGGCAGACCCCCTCTCTGCTTGGATGTGCTTTTCTACACCAAGAATAAAGCTCCTAGCTGCCTCCCTTTCCTCCTCCCCACATCTCTCCAGAGCCCTGCCCTTGCTTAGGTGGACTCCTTTCCTCTCTTCGAAGGAGAGAGAAGGGGAGCTCCTTGCTGCACCCATAATGCACTGGGACTCACCCTGTTGTTGGTAGCAGTATCTTGCTAAATATCATTCTCAGAAGTGGAAATCACTAATGCTTAAGTCAACTTCTGGGAGAATGAGTATACATATAATTTAGTTTTCAATTCACTGGGAGGGCTCAATAGTTCTGCCGTTTTCACTGAGTCCTGTATTTAAAAGTCTGTGGTCAATGTTGATCTTTGAGATCTGGACCGGGCAGACCCAACTTTACTGATGTGGTCCAGGTTCTGTAGCCTGAGCTTCGCACAACCTGGTAAGCAGTACATCCTGTTCAGGATGTGGCTCAGCTTCCTCTGATTGTGTTCCAGGTCATAGGTAGATAGATTGCAAGGAAATTAAAGTGTATTTGTAGCTGGTAATTTGGAATTTGGATTGTAAAGACACTAGCCAGTCAAGGCAACCACAATATCTCAGGATGCAAAAGGGCTTGACTCCACTTAGTGGGAAAATGCAAGTTAAAGATGTGGCTTCATGCTTCCTCCCGCAGAGCAAGAAGCCGACCCGTCCTCTGTCCAAGGAGACGGGTTCCAAGTTCATTGTGGCCGACCTTGGGAGGCTGACCATGCCCAGGGTCAGACCGCAGGTGGCCTTGACATTAAAGACCCTATTCTCTTCTGTCCCTTCCTTCTGCCACAGTGTCCCCTGGTGCTTTGAGCTGGAAATACTTGTCCCAGCTCCAGCCCAAAGGAAACTGCCTACTTAGCAGAAGCCCCTGGCTAGTCCTCATTCCCCTAAAACACAAGGATGCTACAACACTTCTCACACTTACTCCCCAATCACACTAGAACATTCCTTAAGGGAAGCATGCCACCTGGTTACTCAACTGTCTGCAATCTCACAGGAGTCATTCATTCTTTTATTTTTTCTCACCTCATCTCATCCCGCCTCGAACAATTATATAATGTTGGGTGGGCATGCACTCTATTAAACAGCTGCTGGGAATTCCCCTTGGGAGCCAGAGGCAGAGCAGGCTGACTTCCGTGTTTCCCTGTGTTTAAGATCGCAAACTACCCTGGCTTCCCTTGGACAGGGACATGGAAGGCCCTATCCCTGTGCCCAGACCAGCACAGCAAGTGAGGCGGGGTGGGAAGGGAGGGCTGCTCCAGAAATAAGGACTACTCGGAGGCGTTTCATTATGGCCCCTTGCCAGGCTGCCAGCTGTATTATTATTTTCTGCTTGCTCAGGCTCCGTCCACTTCTGGTCCTGGAAGGGAAACACTGGCCGATGCTGTAGTACGTTTATCATCTTCAGGCTTTGTGACTAACCACAGGACTGCATGGAACATTCCCTGAAGAAATGGAAGCACCCCGCTGTTAGATCAAAAGGAGCCGTTCCGCAGCTCTTTGTAATTTGGCTGCTGTGCTGAGAGGCTGCTTGGCCTGGGCTGTGGGTGTGGTGGCTCTCATCACATTGCGCCGAAATTCGCTGCACTGTTTGCCCAGCTGGTGTCTGTTTAGAGAGCTATTTAGATTCTCCTGTGGAAAGGAAAGCTTCCCATTCTTGGAGAAACCACAGTGATTAAGTACATATAAGAGAAAAGCATTATGATGACTAATCAGAACAAAATCAATGATTCCCTTTTTGCATTATAAATGATGATGTTTATAGTCAACAGCTTTTAGCAAGAGCCCAAGTGTGACTTTGGGGTGGGGCAGGGGGAGAACCACATAAATGCCACTGAGAACGGGACCTGTCAGTTAAGAAAAGAACTGGAAACAAAGATGGGATCAGGGTGCCCATAGAAAATCTGACCTGGCAAATTCTTAACCTTTGTAATAGAAAATACTATCTGAGGAAACGAGTATTTTTGGTTAGCTTACATGCAGCCATTTGAGGCTACCCAACCTAGTCTCTCTGTCCTGTGGGACGCTTTCCACAAAACCTGACTTGAAGCCTGAAGGATCTTGTGTTCCCCTAAATTTCCATGCAGCCGAGAAAGTGGGAAGACACGTCCGTAGGAACCCATCAGTGACAGGGCGCTCACCACCTCATGAGACTGTTCCGGCTTTTGAACAGCTTTAATTGTTGGAAAGGCCTCCCTCACATTTGGTTGGAAATTGTCTCCCTGTCATTTTTATCTATTGGTCTCCATGCTGCCCTTTGGAACTATATGGAAAAATCTAGCTCTCTCCACACTGCGGTTCTTGCAACATTTAAAGATAACGTAGTGTTTGCACTGTGTTATTTATAGTCTCCTGTCTGAATGTCCTCACTGTGTTCTGATTTGAAGGAAGAACACTGGTCACCTGTCTGCCACTTCCTACCAGAGTCCCCTGGTAGTGATCATGGGGGGTCCAAATGTTGCTCATATATGGAGATCTGCCGCCTCCTTTGTTCATGACACAATACTTTTATTAATTAATCCATCCTAAGATCTCAGTTAGTTTTTGTTGGCAGCTGTGTCATACTGCTGGCCTGTGTTTACCTTAAAGTCTGAAGAGCAATCAACCTCCTGTTCCCTTAAATTTCAGTATACCTGGAGGGTTTGGGAAGAAGAAGAAGCAAAAATTTTGACCTAGTTACTGTCAACTTGTTGCTTTTATCAAGGCCTTTGAATGTCGCATTTGATATTAGAATCTTAAGCAAGTGGATATATTACGTTGATATGTGGCTCTGCATATTGTCGCGTATGTGATGTGATAGGATCACACTAAAATTTATGTTCTCTTTTGGGAATGGTGGCTGGAGCTCTGTTAGAGTTTAAAAGGAAGTATATGTGCAGTTGAGGCACAGGGCGTGCACAGGAGCAGTTGAACAAGCGGAAGGTGTTATTCTCAATAAGGAGCTGACCCCACCCCATTGAGAAATTTAAGGACACTTGTAGGCAGTGTTTACAGAGCCACGGGAACTTCCTATGACCGTTTGTAAATATCTTTTGGGTGCCTCGTGCTGATGTTAGGTTCTGGCTTAGCAAAATGCTACCAGGCACAGTCCCAGCCTTCAATGTCAAGGAAAGCCTTTGTATAACTACCTTTGTACCTTACACAGAGCAGACCCTCCAAAATCGTTTGTTGGGTGAGCACATTCATTCAAAAATATATTTGTTATACCTTCCCGAATCAATAGATAGGACCTATGGAGGTACCTGCTTTGAAGTGGACAGAGCCTGTTCAGAACATCTCTCTCTATCTCTGCCATCATTGGACAACTGTCAATCTCATGACCGTTGCAGACTAGAGAATGGCTGACCGAGAGGTGGGAGGCCTGGCCTTGGAGAGTGCAGGAGCAGCTTCGATCTTCCACCTCCCCTGCCCAATCTTTAGCCCAAATCCCAGGAGCCAGAGCAGGTGTCTCCTTTCTTTGAATTTCTTTGCCATTTATAGCTTATATTAAACACTTGGGCATTTACAAATTTAATTAACAAGACTGTTAACTTTTCCCCACGAGTATATTTTGCTTCCCCAGCTAGATGGTCTGATCATTTGTATTCTCCACAGACCTCAGTATGGGATTTTGCCCATCAAAAGGTCAATATAAATAGATGTGGAATTAAACCATGGAGACCTGAGAGGAGTTGGGCTCTCCTTCAGAAGAAAGATCAAGAGAAAAAGGGAAACAGACATTTGGGAAATTCATACTCTGTGCCAGGCACTGTGCTGGGAACTTTATATTTGTTATTTCCTATAATCACTGTAAGACTTTCAACTAAGTATTATTATCCTAACTTTGCAGAATAGGAAACAAAGTCTCAGAGAAGTTAAAAGAACTTATCCAAGTTCCTTCCTGCAGGAACAGCAGTGCAAAGGAGCCTGTCCACCCCACATGAAGGTGCAGAGGGGCTGGAGGTGAAGATACTGTTTGTGGCTGCTGCTGCCATGCGGCCACCTTTGAGTTATAAATCAGGACCATCTCACTGATGAGGAAAGGTAGGAGAAAGGCCAAGCCTGAACGAACAAAGAGGCACATAAATAAGAAAGGAAAAAGGGACCATGAGGAAGGAGAGAGAGGGAGAGACAGGAAAATTCCAGATTACTTATAGTTCTCCAAGCAGGCAGGACCTCACATCTGCTCAGTAGAGCAAAGTGCTCATCAGTGAAGTAATTTGTAAACCCCTGGGGAGGCACAGCCATGACTTGAGTTTTTATTAGTCCATTTCTCCCTGAAGGAGAGAGTATTCTTAGCTATAGAAGACAAGGACTTTTAATGGTGTTCTAAAGCTCCAAAAAGCTGGATTTCCACAGGATGGAAACAAAAAAACAACCCACCATTTGGGAAAAAGTATTTGCAAGTCATATATCCAACAAAGGGTTAATCTCCATACTATATAAAGAACTCACACAACTCCACAACAAAAAATGAAACAACCCTATCAAAAATGGGCAGGGGACGTGAACAGACATCTCTCCAAAGAAGATATATGGATGGCCAATAGGCACATGAAAAGATGCTCATCATCACTGATCATCAGGGAAGTGCAAATCACTAAGATATCACCTTACACCTATTAGAATGGCAAAAATAACCCAAACAGAAAGTGACAAATGTTGGAGAGGTTGTGGAGAAAAAGGAACCCTCATACACTGCTGGTGGGAATGCAAACTGATGCCGCCACTATGGAAAACAGTATGGAGATTTGTCAAAAAATTAAAAATAGAGATACCATATGACCCAGCCATCCCACTACTGGGGATCTATCCAAAGAACTTGAAATCAGCAATTCCAAAAGTCCCGTGCACCCCTATGTTCATTGCAGCATTATTTACAATAGCCAAGACTTGGAAGCAACCTAAGTGCCCATCAACTGATGATTGGATAAAGAAGATATGGTATATATATGCATACAGACAATGGAATACTACTCAGCCATAAAAAGGATAAAATTGTCCCATTCACAACATGGATGGACCTTGAGGGTATTATGTTAAGTGAAATAAGCCAGACAGAGGAAGACAATCTCTGTATGACTCCACTCATATGTGGAAGATAAACATGTACACAAAGAGAACAGATTAGCGGTTACCAGGGGAAGCGGGCGTTGGGGGTGGGCACAAAGGGTGAAGTGGTGCACCTACAACATGACTGACAAACAATAATGTACAACTGAAATTTCACAAGATTGTAAACTATCATAATCTCAAAACAAATTAAAAAAAAAAGAAAGCTGGATTTCCAATCATTGGACCGTATTTGGAAACTTTACTGCTCAGGTTAGCACTACCTTCTACTATAGCAATAAATAAACCTTGAGATCTCAATGGCTTACACAATAAAGATTTCTTTCTTGCTCATGAAAATTCCAGTGTGGGTTGGGTGTGTCTTTAGGGCAGCTATCCTCCATGCAGTGACTCGGTGATCCAGGCTGCTTCCATTTTGGGAAACCACCATCCCAGCACAGGGCTTTCAGATTGCTGTGGAAACCAGTGTGGGAGAGTCAAGCACCAATTTTAAATGCTTCACCGTGGCAATGCCACAGATCACTTCTACTAACAGCCCATTGGCCAGAACTCGTCACATGGTACAGCCTCACATGACGTCCGACACTTCGTTGGGAAGAGTAAGGGAATGCTTGGGTACTCAATGACTATTCAATGTCTCTGACACATTTCCCTTACTCTCTTCTTCCCAAAACCCTTTTTAAGGCAGATCATTGCTCTTGAGATAGAACACAAAATCCATAAGATAGCTTGTCAGGCCCCTTGCCTTGGCCAGCATGTTGCATTCACGCTGGACATTTTTCAGGTCTTTTGGCTCAACGTGCATTCTCTTCCCTACTGCCTTGAAATACTCTTCTCCATCTGTTTTTTCCTGGCTAACTCCTGTGATTATTTGTATTGAGATTTTAGATATTACCTCCTATGGAAACCTTTCCTGAAGCTCTAAATCTGGGCTACGAGTCCCTTCTTTGAGAATCCAGTTATTTCCACCATTACATTGCACTGTGGAACTTCACTATTTGTTTGTTTATGATGTGTTGGGTAGTGGGCTCTCTGATGCTTGGGTCCATTGCCAGACCAGCCCCTAGAGACAATGGGCAGCTCAGAGAAGATGCCTAATTGGTGTACGTTGGATGGAGGAAGGAAGGGATCCTTCTAAGGCAGAATGTGTCTGATGATACTGTTGTACATTTGATTCTAAAGTTAGTCAGGAAAAGAAAATGCACTAGACGGGCCAAGAAACTTTTGAAAACAAAGATTAATAAGGGGAGCTTCTTAGTTTCCTTGATGTGAAAATGAACTATAAAATTACAGTTATTAAAGACTGAGATGCTGGCCCAGGATTAGACCAAGAGATTAACAAAATAAATAACCGATGTTGCAGTTTTGAGTCCAAATTCTGCAGGGCAGGCCAGGCAGGCTAGAGACTCAGGCAGGGTTGCTATGTTGCAGAATTGTTGCTTGTTCTGAAAACATCTGTCTTTGCTCTTAAAGCCTTCAACTATATGTGGAAAATTGGTATATTGATAAAGGAGGCATTTTAAATCAGTGGAGAAAGGATGAATTATTGAACAAATAATGTTCACACAACTGGTTGTTATTTGATAAAATTAAAAAACAATAAAGTTAAGATTTAAGAAATTAAAAGATTAGAAAAGAAAGTTATATCTCTAACTTATACCATGTACAAAAAGTAAAATTGAAATGATTATAGACGTAAACATAAAAAATTTATGAACTACTAGTAAAAACATAGGAAATATTTCCTTTACGTTGGCAAGGCATTTAAAAAATGTCATCTGACCCAGGATTCATAATGGTTTAAAACAATGGATTTGATAACTATGAAACAAAACTCTTCTAAATAACTAAAAGCAATATAGCACCAATTAAAAGGAACACACGAAACTGGGAGAAATCTTCACAATATGTAATTTGAAAAGCTTAATATCTAAGTACCTACAAATCAGTTAGAAAGCAATTAACAATCCAGTTAAAAATGGGCAAAGGATATGAAAAAGTAATTCATAGAAGAAAAAGTATAAATAGTTTATAGAAAGAAGACATGCTTACCCTTACTGATAATCAAATTAATACAAATTAAAACCATGAAATAGCGTTTCCTCCGTGAGATCCCAATTATTAAGAAGTTGAATTGTACTCAGTTTTTGATGATGGTTTAATATTTTAGAGAAAAATTGACAACATCTATTAAAAAGAAAAAAGTGCCCATATTTTTAACCCTACAGTTATACTTCTTCACCTATAGGAGACTGGTGAAGTGGCTTATGGAATATTATTCACTGTTTAAAGGCATGAGGTATATTTGCTATACATATCTGTATGGAAAATGTCTATAAGAGAGAGATTTAAAAAATAACTTATAGAATAGTATGCAATACGTAATCCCGTTTTGTTAAAAATGTGTGCATATGTTTTATATATGCATGAGAAAAAAGCCTGGAAGGAAATATAGCAAACTGTTAACGGAGGTAACTTCTAAGGAATAGGATTTGGGGAACTTTCATTTCTTATTTTCCATATTTTAGTATTATTATTTTCTTAAATAAATGTGATACTTGTTTATATTACTTAAAAAAAAAAGAGATTCAAAAGACACTGCTTAGTTTATCTTAGCAAAGCTTTGACTAGTTAGATAGGACCTTAGGTACCAAAAAATGCATGTTGTGCCATGCCATTCATTCATTCATTCCTTCGTTTGTTCATTCATTCATCAAGTATGTAGGGACACAATTGTTGTGTGAGGTCTTTTTCCCTATGTGACTCTCACCTATGTAATTTTCTTTGCCATTTTAGTCCAGAAAAGGAATCAGTTGGAAATAGTTAAGAACCTAAAGCAAAGGATGTTTGTGAGGGACCCTGTCGTAAACCCGGCAGGGGGCGCTGTGGCTGGCAACCGAGAGCTGACCAGTTGTTTGCCTGGATGTCTGAGAAAGACCCTTTCTATTTCAATCTGAAAGATTCATGTTGGAAGAGAGGATATTTTTATATAAAAAAAGAAAAACCCCTTCATAGTCATTTTATGGGTTAACGTTGTGTTGGCGGTCTCTACTTCAGAGCTATCAATCTTGTTCCTAGGTAGGCCTTTGGTGGCAATGCAGGGAATTAAATGGACGTGCTCAAGTCATGCACTCCAAAGATAGCTGGATACATGTCAAATCTCATTATAATGAAAGATTAAAATGAACGAGTACGCTTTAAACTTTATCCTGTCTTGGCATTCAAATGCCACATGACTGTTGGTTTACTGAATGCAAAACCAGAATAATGTGACTGCACATTGTCTTGCGTATGTGGTGACAGCAGACTTTGTAGGCATCGCAAATTTGCCCTCATGCCTTCAAATGCAATTTTGTTTTTGCTCCTGTTTTTGGTCTGTATGAAATTATATTGCGTTGTGTCGTTCATTTAACATGAAACTAAAGCGTGCTTTGGTAACCAAGTCTTAGATTTAAATATATGAAATACAAGGATATTATTCTGAAAGATTTTTGGATGGCTTTGAACATATGAAACATAAGTTGTGATTATTCATATCGCAAAATGACACTTAGCAATAAAAATACTCAATGCCATTTCTTTAAAGAGCCATTTTCCTAAGTCAGATAAAATATGATGTAGTCAATTTTTATGCCACTGTAATGAAGTCAGATATAGTATATTTTACAATTAAAATATCCCAAGTCCTTCAAACTCAATTTGAGTCGTGGTAAATATAAATGGGAGAGATCCTTTCCTTTCTTTTCTCTCTATCCTTTCATCTTGTATTTTACCAAATTGTCGTTTCAGACAAGTAAGCTCCTGCCCCTAGCACACATTTAGAATTGCCGTACAGTCAGAGATGTCCATCAGCTGAAGAGGGGGCAAGGCTATACAAAGCTGAAAAGGAGCTTTGGCCATAGTTAGGGACAAATAGAAGTGCACAATTTATGCAGTTTGTCTGGCTAATTAAAGCAAAAACCCACAGTAGTGAACTGTAAGAAGGTGCCCCATGGGATAGAATTTATAATTTAAAACAATTCTGGTTTTTCTCCATTAACTTTATTGGTTAAACAGGTAGACTTCCCGAAAATTTGTGGTTAATCTCTCAGGTTCAATGAATGTATTAAGGAAATGCCAACATCTTAGCTGCTATAAAGATTTCTTTCTTTAAAAAAAAAAAAATCTAAGGACGTAAGTTTGAAAAAGATAAAAAAAGAGTCCACATGATTTTGCAAGTCATTGTACCTTGTGCCTTTCCTGAAATGACCTCTTTATATCCAGCTTATTGACCTTATTGATGTCCAAATGCAAGGCTAGTGTTTAGGGCTTGTGCCAGACTCAGTTTACGTACCCGCCGGATCTGCACCCCCCTCCTGTTTATTGGCTGGAGCAGACCCAACAATGACTTGTGCTGTTCCTGCAGTGTCAAAGTCAGCTTACTGCTGCTGCTAACACCACCGCTGCAGGTCAAGCTGCTCTCAGTGCAGCACTGACTGGCACAAAGAAGTCGCTGCATCTGAAGAGGCTAGGTGATACCTCTTGAAAGTGCGGAGAAATTAAAACCCCATGGGGCCAACTTTGCCCAGTTGGAGACAGCAGATAGGAAAGGGCCGGTCAACGAATTCTTTTATTTCTCCCCATGCCCCAAAACTGTTCTGAGATGTAGTAGTCCCTCCAACCTTCCTGAAGATATCATGTGGGGCTGCGCAATCAGACGGGCTGTTACAAAGCTTTGGCCAACTTGGTACTCTGCACCCTTGCATTTGGGCTCCCTCTCCTCTGCCTCACTGCCCTTCCCCCCAACCCCTCCTTCTCTAGGCTCTCACTTTCTAGTGAACTGTTAGCACATAAACATATGACCCAGGGTCTATTGTCTAGAGAACCTGAGCCAAGAGAGACAGAGACTGTGTTGGCTCTGGAAAGCAGACCCTCTGGTGGGCTTTGGCAGTGGTAAGTGCATGGTGACAACCTCTGGCATATGGTAGCTTCACAGTTACTTTTATCTGAAGTTAATGAGGACAAAGAGGAGGTGGAGATAAAGTATTGAGATATCATCTCATGGTGGCACTTGATCCATCTTGGGGCAATGATAACTATAAGGATTGTGATGTGGGATAATCACTTTTGAAGGCATTGGAAGCCTTGCAAAGAGAAAAATAATAGGTACAAGGCAGTTAATTGCTATCGTGAGTCTCTCTCCGAAAGCCAGGGTATTCCTACAGTAGCTTTAAAGGAGGTTCTCATCTCCTAAAGCTGCAGGGCAGAAGATTTTAAAATTAAGATCTGATTATAAGGGTGGCAGAAGTGCAGAAGACTAAATGTACAGCCTTAATGGCTCCTCAATGTCAAAGAAAATTCCCTGATGGGAAAAAAGTGGGACCTTGAGACTTTGGATGGTGACCTTTGCCTGGCTGAGACTGAGAATATTGGATCCCAAATGGCCTGAAGCTTCCTGTCTGGCAGAAGCTGTCTCCAGCAACTTAAAGAGATCAACCTCCCCTTCCCCGGGGATTACATCATGACCTCACAGACGAGATGCTCCACAGCTGACCATTGTTTTTCTCAAGATCTGTCCCCATCACCCCTCGTTGTCTCCTGGCTAATGACCAGAGTTAGGTCTGAGCACAGCTTCGGTGGGGAAGTACACTCCCTGCTCCAAGAGAAAACAATCTATGTGTCAGAGGACTTATAGGAACTGACAAATGTCTATCAGCAAAGACATGTTGGGGTGGATCTTGAGAGTGTTAGATTGTCATGGTCACCTAGAGCTGGTCTTAAAAGTCTGTTGGAGTGACTCTTTGACATTTACACGGGATCATGGTCTCCAATTGATAAGGCAGAGATGACAGGCTATGAGAAAGGTAAGGCTCAAAGAGTTGGGAATATTAGAATGGATTTGCTACATAAAACCCCACAACTCTCCACTTAACTATGTTTCTTGAAGGAGACTGGAGGACATTTCCTTCTGAAGTCAATAGGAATGCACAGGTTAAGGGCTCACTCATCCTTAAGAGGTCAGCATTTGTCTTCTGTAGGCCGGGGCTAACAGTGACAAACACTGCCACAAAACTGGGCTCCTTAATGTTAACGGGGAAAATGAGATTCCAGAATTATTGGACGGGGTGGCAGTTCTTAGCCCCCAGAGGCAAAGGTGGCTGTAATTATCATCATCAGAAGCACTGCAGAGTAGCAGTTAGAGTGCCCTAACCTCCAGAGATTTGTAGGATTGGCAAATAGATCATGGTGTTCCTAAACAGGAGACAGATGGATGACTAGGATGTTAAAATTGTATAATAATCATAAAAAAGCAAGCAGAAGGCTAACATCAGTCCTTGCAGTGGAAAATTGTGGCTTCTCAGTTTTCAACTATCAGTTTACACATCTAGAATCCATAGATTCTAAATTCATAGGAGATCCCCTCAAAGACAGACACTACTATTTCCTACAAGTGTACATGAAAATTTATTCTTCTAATCCTCTTCTTCAAGAGATCTGTAGATATTTCCCCAGGTAACTAGTGCTAGAGAATGGGGACTCCTATATGCAAAGTCTGAACTGACACTGATACCAGGAGATCTGAAATGCCACATACTGGTCCCAGAGTTAGATCAGCAGCTTTAGGAGGCCAAGTGATGAGCTAAGTTTTACCTAAGTCCTTTTCATAATGGGCCCATTGTTTCCACAAAATTACCCTGTGATTATTTCATAGGTCCCCAAATGCAATAGATATATTTGGGGTTGGCAGAACTCCCAATGGGTTTCCTGGCTTGTAGATTATGGGATACCATGGTAGGAAGGGCCGAGTAAAGCTACCTGAAACTATTCTTCAAGATAGTACATCAGAAATAATATTTCATTCTAGGGGGAATTATAGATATTATTACCACCATCAAAGACATAAAGGAGGCAAGATGGTGGTCCCCATAATATCTCCATTCAATTCACCTATTGTGTCCCTTCAATTACCAGATGAAGTAGGCCACCTTAAACTTATTCAGGTGATAATCTCTTTGAAGCTGTGGTATTGGATGTGCTATATTTACTGGTTAAGATTAACATATGTTCTCAGACTTGTATGTGATTACTGACCTGGCAAATGCTTTCTTCTCAATCCCCATCAACAAGGAAAATCTATAGTGGTTGCCTTCATATGTGAAGAACAGCAGTATACATTCACTGTCTACATGTCTGCAAGGACCTTGCTCATCCTGACATGACACAGAACATCACTATGACCCACCTATTGATGACGTCATGCTACTTGGACTTGCTGATCAGGGAGTGGCAAGTATCATTGATGCCCTAATACAGTGGTTCTCACTCAGGGGATTTTAACTCCCGGGCGACATCTGAAGATGCCTGGAAACATTTTTGGTTGTCACAAATTGGGGATTGTGAGCAGCTGGTATTTGGTAGGTAGAGGCCAGGGATTCTGCTGTATACGCGACAATGCTTAGGACAGCCTCTCATCCTCTGACAAAGAATTATCTGGCCCAAAATTTGAATAGTGCTAAGGTTGAGAAACATGGCCTTAGTGAGACATCTGTGTACCAGAGGTGGGAGATAAACCTTATGAAAATTCAATATCTCTTACATCAGTGAAGCTTCTAGGGGTTCAATAGTCTGGGGATTGCCAGACATTTTTTTTTTAAGTTAAAGGATAAATGTGACATCTTAGGCACTCAAAAATATTTGCTGAATGAGTAAATGAATGAAAGACATACAGGAAGAGTTCCCTGTGCAAAGAGAAGGTTGCTTGAGAGAGAGAGTTTCCCAGAGAAAGGCGGAAGTTTGCTGTGGCCAGCGGCCAGGAGACGGGGTGGAGGTGAAGGTGGGAGAAGGCTGTGGTTTATATGGTTTACATGCTATTTATTTAGACACCTGCCCACGGAAGGTGGAGGACAAACAAGTGGCTTTCATCAAGGGAGAAACAAGGCCAGGTTTGTATTCTAGAATGATCACTTTATGGCTGGTTAGAGAGGTTGTCCTGAAAGACCATGAGACTGGAGTCAGATAAACTAGCCTGGTCCCTATTTGTAACAGTCCAGTTGGGGAGCGATAAACACCTCTTCTGGGACAGAATGGAAATAGAATAAAGGAAGAAATAAATTCCAGAAAGAGTTGGGAGGAAAAATGATCAGGATTTGGTGACTGAATTGGGAACGTGGGTTGAGAGAGAAGAAGGAGTGGAAGAAAACTCTCAGGTCTCTATGTCTTTGGGTAACTGGAGCACACAGGAGTAAGTCCAGTTTTAAGTGACAGGTCGTGAGTCTTGTTTTGGATATTTGCAATTTAAAGATGCGGGGCGTACAAGAGGAGGTGTGCAGTTGGCCACTGGAAAGGTGCATTTACAGTTAAACCCAACTATCCCACTTCCGTAGGAATTGACCTTCCAGTCAGACCTGGACATGTACAAAATGACTCATGCACCATGCTATTTGTTTCAGTCTTGTTTGAAAAAGCAAAATACTGGAAACAGCAGAAGGGGAAGGGTTAGATAAACTATGGTGCCTCTGTACAATGGACTGCCGTGTAGCTGTACAGAAGAGTAAGGAAGCTCTCAGTGAACTGATTCCGAAAGATCTTTGGGGCACATTGTTAAGAGAAACAACAGAAACAACAAACCAAGGTGCCAAACAGTGTGTGTAGTATGTTCTTACCTGTGTAAGAAAGAATGAAAATAAGAACATATATAAGAAATAAGAACACATAATAAGAAAATACATTTGTATTTACTTGTATATGCATAAAGAAACACAAAGGATATAAGATACTAATCAAAGAAGGGTGCCTTATAAGGCCGGTGAAGAGCGGAGTAGAAGAACCCAGGGTAGGAACAAATCTTCCCAATGAATATCTTTTAGATTTGAAACATGTGAGTGTATTACCTATTCAAAACAATTCAAATGTTGAAAAGGTGATAGCCTTACTGATTAGCATTTATCTACATTTGGAAATTTGTTTCTGGCCCTGAAAAGATGTATTTGGCTTATGGATTTATAATATTCCTGTACTTAGCCACCCATCTATCTATCCATACATCCATCCAACATAATTATTCATCTATGGGCTGAGCGCTAGGCTAGCCACAAGGGAAATAATACAGAAAACAGACATCGTTCTTGCCCTCATTCTAGATATAAAAACAGAGATTAGTCAAATCACCCCATAAATACACTAAAATGTCAACTATGCTACAAAAAATGTGAAAAAGGACCTAGGTTATTCTGGGATGGGGTAGTTGAGGCCATGTGAGGGAAGGCTGTCCTGAGGAAGTGGCTTCTGAACTTCAGGAAATGCAGGAGGTAAGAGGTGAAGAGAGGGAGCAAAGGCAGAGAGAAGAGTATTTGTAAAGACTCTGAGGCAAGAAAGAGCACAGTACTTGAAGAACCCGACGAAGGCCAGGATTGCTGCCAAGAAGGGGCCTGAGGAGATGGAGTGGATTTGTTAGAGAGGGAGGGGTACAAACATGCAGGATCTTGTGGGGCATGCTGAGAATGGGAGTCTTTGTAATCAGAGCAAAATTGGAGGCCATTGGTGAGGTTTAGATTACAGTGGAACAATATGATCCCATTTATGTCTTGTGGAGATCACTGGCTGTGCTTTGAGACTTAAGGGGTGTGGATCAAGAGTCGAGTCAAGGAGACTAGTTGGATGACTATCGCCAGAAAGTAGGCAAAAAGTGGCCTTTGTTTGGACCAGGGTGGAAGTTAGGGTTAAGAGAAGTAGATAGATTCAAGAGAAAGTGAAACCAAGAGGTCTTGATGATGGGTTGTACAAAGGGTGAAGGAGAGAATTTGTCCAACATGGATAGGTTTCCAGTGAGTGCAACTGAATAGATGGGGCTGAGATTTCCTGAAAGAAAACATCAGGGCAGAGTGTTTGCTGGAAGACACATACAATTTGAGGATTCTTGGACTTCCTCGTGGATGACTAATGACCTGGAAAGGCAACACACTGATTATATCACGATTTCATTTTTAGAACACATACTATAACTACACATTGGTTAACAGTATCAATGAAATGTTGCTTACCCATGAGTCTCATGTTCTTTATTTTTCTGTATACCATATTAGTTCTTGACAAAGTATTTCTCCACTCATGTCTTTCCGAAAACACATACCGTGTATTTTGGAGGCATGGGGTTCTATAGGATCCTTTCTCTGTCTACTCATGAAGAGGAAGACTGTTGTTGTTTCGCCCATGAGCCCATCGCTGTCAGCTTTCTCAGGCGTTTTGGATGTGTCAACAACAAAATTGTCTTTTTTCTTCTTGTTCTCCCTGTGAAGGCTTAGCTGTTAATCTTCCTTTGTGTTTCATATTTCATTTCTGTTTTTAAAAGGATGCCCTGTTATTGTTCTTCTCTTGGCTGGATCTGTATTTACAGGGACCTTTCTTCTTTACTTTCTTTCAGCCTTCAGCAGAATGATTTTGGTAACTTGGGACTCCCTTGGGGAATACAGCCATTACACTTTCCGTCCTGCTGTGTGGCAACACTGCTTCTGATGTTTTCACAGGCCCTGGATATGGTAGTGCTGGGGGTTTTGTCTTCCCAACTTTTTAAACATAACACGGATGCTATTTCTGGTATCCATAGAGGGAGCAGTGGGTTCATTGGAAGTATCTCAGGAGGAGCATTTTTTCTATATAGAAAAGAGAGGATGAGAGATTCCTTTAAGTTCCAAAAACTGGCATAAAATTGATTAGTTAAAAAAAAGTGCTATTTGTTCCTGTATAATTTATCTGACCACAGAACCGCATTCAGCAAAGGGCACCATGACCTCTTCGGGGAAATGGAGCAACCTGAACACCTGATTCAAATTTTCTGGCCTGAAGGCAACTCCAGTGAGTGACTTCCAACAGATCCATAACAACAGCCTGTTTTGAAAATGTGTTTGCTCCTAACAGTGCAAGGCCCCTTTTTCAACTAATGAATCCTTTCAATGTTTCTGAACTGGGAGGTAGATGACTTCTGTCTGTGGTGATGTATAGATCGAAGGACAACAGCAGCTCATTAAGGGAGAAGTATCAAGAGAATGAAGAATACAACTTTAACAATGGCGAAAGCGGAGTCTCAAACTGCTGACCTTCAGGTGTATTTTCTTGGGCACTATCATGGCCATGAGAATGGCCTCACATCTCTCATGGCGGGGGCCGTAATTGACCTACAGCCCCAGCTGCTTTGTTCTGAAATCCATCACTTGTTGGCTCTGAGGTCACACTTCCTATGACTGAGCAAGGCGGATCCTGGCAGGTAGGTTTCTGGGAGAGAAGGGACACCTCTGCCTGTGGCTTGAGGCTTCCCCACTGGCCTTGTCAAACTTTCTGTAGAACTGCCCTGTAGTCCAGGAGGCATCTGCTCAAACATCCTTCCTTCCCTTTCTCCTTCCCTCAGGTCAGACCTGCATCACAGTCCAACATTTCTCATAGCTTCCTCCACCTCCTTCCCCATGTTCTCTCATAGGCATTTCTCTTAATAAATTATGTGTACATTTAATTCTTTCTTGGTTTTTGCTTTTCAGAAGACCCAGACAAGGGATACATGCAGTTTCTACTGTCCCACCTCTTCTATGATCTTGTATCCAGCCTGATTCACACATTTGTTACATGTCTGGCCCCTGTAGATGTTTGATTTTACTTTCCAGGTCTTGTGAAGATAGAGAAACAGGGAAGGACTGGCCAATTAGGAAAATATTACTCAAGCGGGAATATGAGGTTAAATTATTTGATTTCTTGAAAATTACCAAATTTGGTTGTCACAATAATTTAATTTATGAATGATGCATCTTTTATTTCTTTAGCAGCTTATTTAAATTTTTTCTATTTTAATTTAGCCTGTGAGTCCATAGAGTATCCTCAAAATTAGAAAGTTGTAGAATTAAAGATGTACTTTGCCTTTTATTAATTTGCATAATTATTGAATGGCCAAATTCTTTCTTGTGTTTGAGAAGCCTTGGGTTATTTCCATTAATCTCTACTTTTCCATAGAAAGAGGTGGATTAAACAATTTTCTTTGAGTATATTGTGCACTTGTAGTATATATTGTCATATGATTGCAATAAATAACCTTTTGAAAAGTTTCCAAACAACAAAAATAATTTCTAAGCTATTATTATTATTTCCGGTGATTATTTTTATAAGAGAATTTTCTCTCTTTTCTCTTTCCTTCCAAAAGAAACTCATTGCTCTCCTTGACTTCTGGTTTAATTGAATCTAAGCTTTGTGGTTGTCGTTGTTGTTAGCAAAAACCATGACCACTTCTCTTTCAAGTTGGAAGAATAGGCCACAATACAGAATGGATTTTCTCCATCTTAGAAAGTTTTTGTTGTCCTCCAGAAATAACATGGATACAACCAGGACCCACTACCTAATTTTTGGGGCCCAGTGCAAAGTGAAAATTGGGCTGCTTGTTGAAAAGGTAGGGAAAAGTGCTGCTAAAGTTACTAAAATATGAAGATCTTCCCTTTATTTTATGTATCTCTTTTGCTCATATTCACACTCTATTGTCCCATTGAACTTCACTTGCAAAACACAAGTTCAAAGGTAAAATTTTTAAGAATTTCAAGAGGGCCGGCCCCATGGCCGAGTGGTTAAGTTAGCGCACTGCGCTGCGGCGGCCCAGGGTTCGGATCCTGGGCACGGACATGGCACCGCTCGTCAGGCCACGTTGAGGCGGCATCCCATATGCCACAACTAGAAGGACCTGCAACTAAGATATACAACTATGTACCAGGGGGGATTTGGGGAGATAAAGCAGAAAACAGAAAAAAAAGATTGGTAACAGTGGTTAGCTCAGGTGCCAATCTTCCAGCAAAAAAAAAAAAAAAAACGATTGGCTATAGTTGTTAGCTCAGGTGCCAATCTTTTTTTTTTTTTTTTTAAAAAAAAGAATTTCAAGAAAGTAACAGCAGAACATTCAACCAAAGATGGGACCCTTCTGAGTGTGGGGCCCTGTGTGACTACACAGGTTGCACTCCCATGAAGCTGGCCCTGGATTCAACTCACCAGAGAGTCCATAAATAAGCCAGAAACCAGGGGGAATGTTTTGGCTCTTTTCTCTAGAGTCTCTGAGGTGGAGGTGTACACAGGGCTCATGGCTACTGCTGGAGTCAGGCCTCCAAGATGAAATGGAAGTCACAAGGCTTTGTATCTGATGTGCAAAGGCATAAGCAATTTTTCTCCTCCTATTTTGCCCTTAGCTCACTTGGATGATGGCTTCACCATACTGTCCACCCGGTGGAGAGAAGGGTGATTACTTGTTCATGGTGGTTGATTTTATTTTGACTTTCCATTTTAAACATTTTATATTGTTATGTTTACCGAGTCCCTGCCCTATGCTGGCTTCGGCTTAGGTGGTGTTCATATCTCCTTGTCCTCGTGGAGCCTCCATTCTCGTGGGACGAGACTTGCAATAAGCAAAATAAAGGAATAGACAAAAATGTAGAGAACAGCAAATATAGAAGTGCTATGAAGGAAAGTCGAGTAGAGAAAGAGGATGTGCCTTACAGTTGTCATCAGGATGGCTAGGGAAGGCTTCACCTAGAAGGTGGCATTTGAATGAAGACTCGAAGAAGAGGAAGGAGGGAGCTGAGCTGACCTCTGGGGAAGAACGCCTGACAGGGTCACAGCCAGGGCAAAGAGTCTGTGGTGGGAACAGAAAACTTTGCTGGTCGTTGACCTTGCATGAGCTTTCTGTGTAATTTTAGCAGGAGCAGATCTCCATGAAAGCATCCTTTCCATCCTTTTTAGGTCAAAGAATAGTACTTCTCTGTCGATTCAGTTAAAAATGAATGAGACAAGAGTTTCTACACCTTGGTTGGATGTGGCCACATCTCCTCCAGAAGGAGCACAGCTGCCTTCTGATGTGGAGTAACTTCTCCAATGAGACCTTTCTCATTAAAGGGCATCTCTTCTTAATGGCTGAGGTCAAAGCAAACTTTAAAGAATCCGATCGATTTCTCATTTATTACATTTTGTTTTGCGAAAGATTTTATGTCAGCATTTACAGAATGAAGGTGCCAATAGTAAAATAATTGGTTTATAAACAGAAAGTTAATCAAGCATTCCCCTTTACATGGTTCTCTCCAAGGTCAGGACATGGCTGAAATGCAAAGAGAATGCACTTGTACAGTAGGCAAATGATGGTTTTATGTGGAGGGTCCTTAACCTTGAGACTCC
The DNA here is from genome assembly GCF_037783145.1 of Equus przewalskii. Classification (NCBI taxonomy): domain Eukaryota; kingdom Metazoa; phylum Chordata; class Mammalia; order Perissodactyla; family Equidae; genus Equus; species Equus przewalskii. The sequence continues at coordinate 32,200,599 of NC_091857.1, read as the reverse complement.
TTCTCGGAGGCAAGTGTTGAAGCAAACGGCTTTGAGAGCTTCAGAGGAACGGAACACAATGGTACCTGGGAACAGAAGAATGGTGTCTGCAGTTCCATTAATTGGGATAACAATTACGAAAGCTTGAGAAGCCTCAAATTTCAGAGCCCACATTAATCCCCAGGAAGACTTTTCCCCTGGTGGATATAATATTGCTGTTTTCCAGGTGCATTCCTAAGGTGTATTACATTTCTCAGACTCATTCTGTATAGGCCACTGTCACAGACAGGATTTGGGGGTGGCCAAAAAATTCTTTGGTTTCATCCAGGCAACTCTCTGGTTTCCTGGAGTGTCAGGGAACTTGGTGGAAGCCAGAGTGAGAGCAAACCTGACTTTTGTCTTGAAGCATGAGCTCCATGTCCTGGTTTCAATGAAGTGCAAGGCAGGAATGCAAAGAACGCTTCCTGGAACTGTTCATGTTTACACGTTGATAATGCGTTTTTTCATGATGTTGACCCAGATGTAGCCATAGCTCGCCTGGGGACAGGATCTGCTTCACTGATGGGCCGCTTTGGAATTTAATGGGCTTCTGTGGAACATGGACTATATTTTCCTGGAAAATGGAATATGAAAATAGCGGACAATTTCCCATAAACTGAGCTGAATTCCAAGAACAGCACATAGGTAATCCTACCTGATTCACCTTTGGAGCTCTACTTTGAATTTCTGTGGGTGGTGACAAAGCTGTCATGAAAAACAGCATCCTTCACCTGTGACAAAGAAAAGTGCCATTAAGTAAAAGGCAAACAAGGTTTAAAAAAGTTGTCATTTAAGGCCCTTGTCTGATCCTTACCTGAGGGTGAAAAATCCTACAGTGTAACAAAAATATCTCCTATAAAGTACAGATGGTACCCAACTTAGGATGTTTCAACTTACGATTTTTCGCCTTTATGATGGTGTAATACTGATTCAGCAGAAACTGTACTTCAAATTTTGGATTTTGAGCTCTTCCCAGGCTGATGTGCAGTACCCTCCTCTCCCCTGATGCTGGGCAGCTGCAGCAGGCGCAGCTCTCATTCAGTCACTGGATCACGAGGAGGAAAAACTGATATGCTTAGAACCATTCTGTACCCAGACAACCATTCTGTTTTCCACTTTCAGTCCAGTATTCAATCAATTATGTGAGAGAGCCAACACTTTATTATAAGATAGGCTTTGTGTTAGATGGTTTTGCCCAATTGTAGGCTGATGTCAGTGTTCTGAGCATGCTGAAGGTAGGTGAGGCTAAGCTATGATGTTCAGTAGGTTAGGAGTATTACGTGCATTTTTGACTTACGATATTTTCAACTTCTGATGAGTTTATAGGGATGTAACCTCATTGTAAGTTGAGGAAGATCTGTAATCATTTGTTTAAATGACATACCCCAAAGTCCTTGTGGGAAACTCTTAGATAACATTTGGAGGGTCCATGTAGCAGAAGTATATTTGATAACCACAGTCATCTCTATCAGTGATGTTTCTGTATTCACATTGGTGTTGAAGCCTTTAGATAAGTAAGAATTGGTATATGTTAGATATAGCAGTTTTCAGAAGATGAATATGTCATTTTTCCCTTTTTCCCTTCTCCTTTATACAGGAAATGCTAAGTTATTAAGCTCATTGATATTTCTTGAAATGATATTGCTATTTCCTGTTTGAAGAGCCGTGGAGGGTGGGTCTCCAGAACAGTGTTCTTAAGAGGACTCACTTAATGATTCCACTGCTTATGTTTTGCAGAATATTTTACTCTTTCTTTTCTATTAGGCAGAGACCCAGGAGGGTTAGGTCTGAAATGAAATGGAAAACAGGCATAGCCCTCTCCCTGGACCTTTCCTACTAGTAAGCTGTTTTCTTCCCTCCAGAAACTACTGCCACTTTTGCCAATCTCCCATTGATGTCCGGTGACAGGGGACGGGGAGGAGACTGGGCAGGAATGTGCTGGGGCTCCTTGCCACTGCATTTCCACTTGGTTGGCCAAAATTGATTAGGGACTGGGAAGACACAGCATTTAGGCTGGTTTTTGGTACAGAAAAGGAAGGGAAGTCAGGCAGGACATTCAGTATAGACCCATATGCTTCATACATAAAGAAAAACATATTTTTAACTTAAATGAACTCCAGAAGCATAAACCAGGATGACTTCAGTTAAAGCACTAAGTTCCCAGTCATTAGCTCTGGTTCCACAAACCTGCCCCTACCTCCATCCTTTCACGTTGGGTCCTTCTTCCCTGTTTCCATGTCCATGGGTCTGTTAACAAGCACACACTCAATCAGAGAATTTCTACAGTTTCCAAAAGCTCACAGATAAAAGCATCCAGAAGCTTTTCACATCTCATCTGAAATCTTTCTGAGGACACCCATGTGTAGTGTCATGGTCACAAAAATCTTAATTTTGAATCCTTTTCCTATCACAGAGAATAGTTCCAATCACTGGAAAACTACCAGCTTCTCCAAGAAGCCAGATCCTTTGGAAATCGTGCAAAAACACCAACAGAAATAACAAAACCAACAACACAAAATAGGTTACAAAGTCTCTGTGTAGATCTATTTCTATTGGCTTTTTGAGAGTAGCCAGGAGAGAGCTTTGAAAGTATGATTTCAGCTTCAATGACATAAGGGATAGAATATTAAAAGGGGGGAGGTTACATTCAAATTTAAGTGCAGGAGCTCCATGCTTCTCAGGCAGTGGCTATCTAGCCACAAGTCACACTTGAGTTTGGACAGTGGACACTGATTACTCTGAGACAGTTCATTATGGCTCAGGATGGTCTTTCAGGTTCTTCTCTACCTCTCCTTCTGCCATCTTGACTGGTTCCACTCTTGTCTTCCAAAAGACTGGCTCAAATGGCCAAACCACTGGTCCTCTCTACTTCTCCATCCTTGCTTGGCCAGACAAAGGAAAGGATCATTTGCAGATTGGCTGACAGGCAGTCTCTCCAGGAGCCTCCCTGGATGGCTTACCTTGGGGAATTTATCAGGCTTGGATTTATCCCCAGTCTGGCAGGCCCTTTTCTCTCTATCACAGATACGATTACTTCACTCACGAGACTCAAGTGTAAAACCAGAATTCTGATACATTGATTTTCCACAAGAAATATAACTGAAGAGAGTCTCCAGAACTCCAGAGAGGTCATGCTACTTGGAGAATTAAGTCATAATCAGACCAAAGCGTGGTCAGTCAGGAGTCAGAACTGGGGGTATTAGTGATGAGGTTTCAGTTAGAGTGGTGCATGCTCTCTGTAGTGTATTAAATGATGGCCCCCTAAAAGATATGTCCACCTGGAACCTGTGAAGGTGACCTTATTTGGAAAAAGGGTTTTTGCAGATGTAATTAAGGATTTCAAGATGAAATCGTCTTGGATTAGGGTGGGCTCTAAATCCAATGACAAGTTACAAATTATGTGTCCTTATAAGAGAAAAGAAGGAGAGAAGACACATAGAAAAGATGGCCATGTGAAGACGAAGGCAGATTGGAGTCATGAAACTACAAGTCAAGGAATGCCAAGGTCCACTGGGCTGGCAGCTTCCCAGGCTGACCAATCTTTTTTATAAGGAACACATTTTGTCCTTAGATATGTTAATCCAGCCACCAGGGTCTTGCTGGCCTGAGAGCTACTCTTTCTCTTGAATCTGCCTTTGTACTCAGTATCTGATTTTATAGCTTAACTTTCAGTGTGGCCTCCTAACCCCCAAAATTCTTGGGGATAATGATGAAAGTAGAAGATATACTTCTGTAGAAAGCATATTCTGCAAGAGTGGAAAATATCAAAATGTACTTTTTGTTTCTATGTGCATCTTCCTGTGAGACTGTGCCAGCTCTGATTAGTTCCATGACTTACCTATTTTCACAGGGTGTGAGTAGTGAAATCAATGAGATTTCCTTCAAGGTGTGCTGAGTCCACTTCAGTAGTTATGGCAACTGGGTGAAAGAAAAAGCAGAGACACAAATTATCTAAGGTTGAGTGTAACTCTCTCTAGCGTCAAGACCATCCTTCCTGTCTCCTCCAAAGAAGATATTAATTCAAATGTCCTTCCTAATTAAAAACTGAGTTTTTCTAAGAAACACATTTCATGGAAGATAGATGCTTGTGCTGACTCCTGGAGGATGACTAGGAGTTGCTTTTCTGGCAACCAGGTGGGGTGAGGTTGGTCCAGGTGGTGAGAATGAGTGCCAAGGCTTTGATGGGACTAACACTGGCATGGTCTGCACACTGAGCAGCTCTGACTGTTCTTTGTTGGTGACATGGAGCCCTTGGGAGGATTAAGGAGGAGAAGATCATCAACAGATTTGAATTTTTCAAAGAGGCCTTTGGTGCTGTGGCAGAGCGTGGGTGGGAGTGGGATGAGAATGGAGGAGTCTGGGAGAATACCTAGCAGACTATGGAAGTAAGTAGTTAGTATCAAAATGTAATTTGGTCTTGAGTTGTAAGGTTTTCGAACATTCTATGTCTTAGCTCGTATCACATTTCTTTTTCCATCCATCTTTCAAAGATGTTGTGGGATAAAAGTAACAAGGTATGTGCAAAAGCAGTACAAATTGTTAGGAGCAGCTCACTAAGAATGACAATTTATTATCCCAGATAATTCATAATAACCAATCTCCTTACACAAGGCAGCATGGAGTAGGATAAGGGGGGATAGATAGTGATGGGAAAGGCAGTGTCCGTGGGCTGTATCATGCAGGGCCTGACTTTGCAATCTTTATAGGAATCCATAATCCAAATGCCTTTTTGTTGAAGCCAAAACAAGCATTATGCACAATTAAGCCAATGTTAGCTACCAGTTCTTACTGGAGGGGGAATTATACCTCCATAATATGTGCTAAAACCAAAAATAGAGAACATGGTCAACAAATGACAAAAAAGTGGCCACATTCTTCCTAGGGTCTAGGGCAGCAGTCACTCATCATGGCATCTTATCTTTCTAGTGCTATTCCCAGCACATCATAGATGACCATTAAATTACAAAAAAAAAAATAAATATAGGGAGCACACAAAGCGTATCAAGGCTTTCTTCACCAAGTGCTGGTAGACAATTTTCTTTCCTAGTATCAGGCAACTGGAATTATTCAAGCTGAGTCAAACTAACCAAACTTTTGCCTTTACAAATAAAAGCAACTTCTAACCCACAAGCTGTCTGATCGTGTCTGCTCATATCTGTCTTTTTCTTGGTCATTTGCAAACACAAACTGAACGCTGAACTTGGGGAACTTTTTGCCTTTTTCGCCTTTTTTTGTTAGTTGAGTTTGGAAGTAGAATGCTGAATAAATAGAAATTCATTCTGGGTCTCAGGGCTCCTTATGAAGGTAATTCTGACCTCCAGTCACACACAGAATATTGGTAATTTGACCTCAGTTCCCACATAACCTGTCATTTTATACAGCCAGAGAAAGCAGAGGAGGACACAAATGAAGACGATATATTTCTGGTGACAAATGGAAACAGAATCAATTACCAAAAACTATCCTTGCTCAGGTGATAACAACCCATATATTTCCTTCAACTTTTATTTACAGGTGTGTATCTTAGGCCTGTGGGTTCCAGAACACAATTTGTGATGACTTTTGTGTTTGGTTATAAAATTTTCCCAGTAGGCTAACATTGCTTGTATGCAAAAAGTAATCAGGTATTCACATACTTATAAAGTAGTATGTATTATTAATAAATGGTTGGGATAAAATATAACATTTTTCCCTGATTAAAAAAGTGATGCAAACTTACTTTAGTAAATTTGGAATATGCATAAATGTGCAGCAATCACCAGGAATCCGTCACCCAGCTATAATTACCATTATTTGAAGTATTTCATTTTTTTCCTTTTTCTGTGCATGTATAAAATCATTGCGTGATTATATATATATATATTATAAATATATAATTCTGAATTCTGCTTTTCTCTCCTTTAAAATCGGTGTATAAATATTTTCCCCATGTTATTGAATATTCTTTGGTCACACTAGGAATGGTGAAGTCTTTAATTGGTTAATTTTAGGTTATTTGATCCTTGGCATTGCTATATATGATGCTTCCAAGACAACATTGCAGAAAGGATCCTTTTCCCTTTTGTTTGTTAAAAATAAAGGTATCTGTATTTCATCTACAAAGTTAGAGATGTTTGAGGGGAATTAGGATCTACATGTTCTACATCAAAAAAAATGTAGTCAGATATCTGGCAGTGCCTCTTCTGTTTCTTATTTATATTCTGTACATTCTCTTTTTTCTCCTGGTGGACCCCAAATCATAGAAATAACTAAACTTCAGCAAGCGAGGTGATTCCTCCGAATCTGGAGGGCTCAGCTCAAGCTCGTGTTGAATGTAAATGCAATATTTTACCAAGCTCAAAACCATCCCCAATATCCCTGTGTGTATCCTTTCTGTGGCATTGTGCCCAGAAGAGTAACCGATGAGGATGCAGAGGGGTTAGGATTGAAGAGGCAAATTCATCAGGCAAGGGATGAGAGGTAGCACAGAGGCGTTGGGGTAGACAGGCTGGTGAGTTACTTGTCAGGAAAGGCTTGAGGTCAAGGAGAAAGATAAGAAGATACGGGAAGGCCTTTTGCTTTTACAGGGTAGCACCCCCCGGCTCCTCTGGCTGCTTTTGCCACACTTCTGCCAATTAGGTGAAGGGTTAATTTAAGCAGAGGGGAACCCACATTGACATATGCCTTCCCATCTTCTAGGAGGTGAGACCGTCCCAGATAAACAAGTATGCGTCAAGAAACCCACAGGCCAGTCAAGATGACTGTCAACAAGAGGGAGACAGGGGTTCAACATGGAGGGGCTACGGCAAGGGGCTTGCCTGCTGTGGGCTGGGATAGCCCGAGAGGCTCAGCTGGATGTGGACAGCAGGGGCGCTTCTCCTGGCTCCACTGAGTACGGGAACCTCAGTGCTCAGAGTGTGTGGATACCCCTCACTCCCACACTCTGGCCAAGGACGGGACATTGCTTGTCTTGCTTGAGGGCACGGGCTCCCTGTCTCTGCCCATCGTGTAAGTAACATGAGCTCGTGCGTGTGTCTCCTGGGTGCCCCTCACTTCTTTGCCAGCTAGGTGCCTGAGTTCAAGCCACTTCATTCATGGTACCAAAATCTGAATTAGTTTGCTAGGGCTGCTGTAACCAAGTACCACAAACTGCATGTCTTAAATAACAGATATCTATCTGCCTCAGTTCTGGAATCAAGGTGTTGGCAGGGTTGGTTCCTTCTGAGAGCCATGAAGAAAGCCTCTGTTCCAGGCTACTGTCCTTGGCTTGTAGATGGCTGTCTCTTCCTCATCTCTTTTCACATCATCTTCCCTCTGTGTGTCTGTGTCCAAATTTCCCCTTTTTATAAGGATGCAGTCATATTGGATTAGGCCCATCCTAATGATCTCATTTTAACTTGACTACCTTTACTGGTGTATGATGTGTATTGGGACCTATGCAGATAGGGGTGTGTGTGTGTAGGTGTACGGTGTGAAATGAAGAGGTATACAAGTAGATGTGTGCATGTGTGTGTGTGTGCACACCAACGCATATGCAGTATGTGTGGGGTCAAATAGGTCTGACCCAGGCCCCATCTCAGTGGCCCAGCCCCCTCATCCCCTAGGCAGGTCAGCCTGGCATGGTGCTGGTATTCAAAGCCACGAGGAGGATACCTGTTGAGAAGGAGATGGTGACAGGTGAGCTGATTCAGAGCCGTGACTGTACAGAGGGTGGAGAAGAAAGGGGATCAGCTGGGACAGGCAGGAAGTTTAGGGTGCTCTCCACTCTGCTTTTCTGTAGGCGGCATGGTGCCATCGTGCAACAGGGCTGCTGCAGTGCAGGTCTGGAAAGAACTGTTACAGGGCTGTTGGGGTAGAGAAGCTAGGCTTCAGACAGGTCCCAGTGGCTCAGCCAACTCGTGGACGTGGCACTAGGGGCTGGAGGGGTTTGAGAGGGCTGCTTGGAGCAGAACTCTGGTGATTTGGGAAGAAAATGAGGGAGAACAAAAAAGTATCAACGGTAACAGTTAAACATATTTTTAATTAAAAAATTTTGGAAATATTTACTCATCCTTTTAATCTAAAGGGCTGAGGTTTTCCCAAAGAAATCCATCCTGCCTTCAGGGCACATGGGAAATGGTAAAGCCCATGCTGGTCTCATACTCTCTCTTTTTCTGACTCCCTCACCGCCCCCCCCATGCCTTCTTTTCCTGAAATGTACATAATGCAGAACAGAAGCTTATTTTCACTTAGTGCATTCACTGAATAATTTAGTTTCTTAGAATTCACTTTTAAAATGAATTGCATATCCTGTATTTTTTATTCACCGAAAACCCTAAATAAGATAAACTTGGAGTCAAGTTGCCTTTACTCGTATGAGTCTTACGAGATCTGGTGATTTGCCGCGTTACTGGACCTCCCCGAGAGAAAGGTACTGATCCTCCTTCTGTGCGATTGCTCACAAACGTCTCTGGTGCTCAGTGCACAGAAGTATTAAAGTGTTTTCTTTCCCTTATAACAGAAAAGAAACTTATGATGGTGTAATTTGAATGCACCATTTTACATGTGTAATACACTATAATTCAAAATAAAAGAGAGTCCAAAATGTCCACATATTGATATTTCTTCGTGGTGGTGGGTAGCCAAGGATTAAATACACACTCATACACCCACTGCAATTAACTTCCTTTCCACTGTTAGCATAAAAAAGTTTCTATAGAAATTTTCAATAGTGTTATGGAAACCTGAATTTTGCAGTTGTGTGTTTTTGTTTTTGCTGAGGAAGATTTGCCCTGAGCTAACATCCATGCCAGTTTTCCTCTATTTTGTATGTGTGTCACTGCCACAGCATGGCCACTGACAAGTGGTGTAGGTCCGAGCCTGCGAACTTAACCTGGGCCGCCAAAGTGGAGTGCACTGAACTCAACCACTAGGCTGTGGGACTGACCACTTCTGTCTTTGATTTTTGTGACAATTTCCTCATATTCCCTCTCCTGACTCAGAGGGCTGAGCAGTATAAAAATAGTGATTTTAAAGTGAGTTAAAATGAATTTTGTTCTGATAAGTTTAGAAATTAATTTCATACTCTTTATACTAATCAGTTCAAACATCAGGCTCACAAACTAACCAAAAGCAAATACAAAACTGCAAAATTCAGGGTGGGCCCCACGGCCCAGTGGTTAGGTTTAGTGCGCTCCATTTTGGCAGCCCGGGCTTGGTTCCTGGGTGTGGACTTACACCACTAGTCAGCAGCCATGCTGTGGCAGCAACCACTTACAAAATAGAGGAAGATTGGCATGGATGTTAGTTCAGGGAAAATCTTCCTCAGCAAATAAAAAAGACAGAGAGAAAGAAAGAGGGAAAGAAAGAGGAAGGAAGGAAGGAAGAAAGAAAGAAAATAAAGAAAAAGAAAGGAAAGAAAAAGAAAGGAAAGAAAGGAAAGAAAACAGCCCTTTGCAAGTATTGTAAAAATGGAGTTACTAACAAAGAACATTCTTTTATTTCTAGAGCTTTTGGAAAATCATCATCTTACAATAGGAAGGCAAATAGTTTGATTTTCCTTTGAGAGAGCTTCTGTTTTGAAAGTGGGATTTTGTTTCGCCTTTCATAAATAGAGACAATAGAAGGAAGATATTTTCTAATAAGACACATTTACAAATTATGGAAAATTCTGATACAAATATGATACAAATTATGGAAAATTCTTCCTTTTTTTGGTCTTGTTCCTTGTATCCCCCAAACTTAGCTTAGTGCCTAGGACACATTAGATGTGCAATACTTATTTATCAACTACAGTACAGTTGTAGGTGGATGACACATTGCTTCCTCCATGCAGTCTGTACGTTGCCCTGTTTTTCACTCCACTGGTCACTAGATGTCTCCCCGCATCCATGCGATGTCTCCCTTAATCGCATACGGATAACATATGCGGATAACGTGCACTTCAGGCTAGGAATTGCTGCTTGAACAGTTCAATTCTCCCTTCTCACTGGGCGCGAGTTTCGAGTACTCTAGACTGCTGTGTACACAGAGGCATAAATAAGACAAAGCTGGTGATGTTCGTGTTAAGTCATCGGAAGAAGACACAGAGAGGCTATTCTCCTTTAGTCAGGATCAGAGATGTGTTCCTCCCTATCCTGGAAATGCTAGGAAAATTTTATAGTCAACGAAGTTGTAAATCAGCCGGGCACAGACTTTAGTTGTTTGTATGAATACTCTCTCCCTCTACTTTCCCTTCCCTTCTCTCTCCTCCCCTCCTCTTCCCCCACTCCTCTCCCCTTTCCTACTCTCTTCTCCCATCCCCTTCCGTCTCCTCTCTCTCCTCTACTCCTTCTCTCACCTGCACACCCCCCACACACTTCGACAACAGTCATCTATCACCCCACAGAGAGCTAGGACCCTGCAGGCGCTGCTTAGGCTGATGGGACGTTTGTCGAACTGCTTGTCTGTAATTTTTAGGAGGCAGGATCGTCGTTGTTGAGCAGACAGAACCCACTCTGCTACTGCTGCGTTGTGGTCAAACTTTGAACCGCCAGTGCAACCAAAAAGTTAGAGTCAGGCTGGTTCTCTAAGAGTCTGTAGCAGTGTTTCCCCCAGGGTGTAGACACAGTTTGACACAGGGGGATGCCTGGCTGAGTCGTAGGTAGAAACAGTTCAGAGGGTTGTGGTCATTGTAGTCTTCATTGCAGTCACTTCTCGCAACCACGTGCTAGGCTAGTTAACAAGTGTAGCACCCGAAAGGGGGAGCAGTCTTTGGGACAAACCTATTTCTTTGAATAATATATTTTTTTTTCCTGATTATGGAAGTTATGCATTTCCATTGTAGAAAATTTAGAAAATACAGAAAAGTATCATGAAAATAATAATTCTTACCATTTCAGAGACAAGGTTGAAATCATGTTGTATGTATAATTTTATACTGTCCTTTTCATATTACATTGTATCATGTATCATTAAATACTCTTCAAAAACCCAATTTTTAATGGCAACGTAGTATTCCGTCTTCTGCCTGTATTGCTTCACTTTATTTAATCATTTTCCTATTAATGGATGCTTAGGTCGTTTCAATTATTTTTCTTTCAGAAATGATGCTGAAATGAATATTGTTATATTTGCATTTTTCTCCCATCTCTGATTAATTCCTTAGAATAAGTTTCTGTAATTGGAATTAAAAGGAGGAGAAATGTATTCTTGATATGGAATCAAAATGCAGCCTTTCTCAGGAAGAATTCTTCAACCTTTTGGTTATTAGCTCAGGCCTGGGTCAAAGGACCCTGAAACTAGGTTAGTGTTTGAGTTTTGGAAAGTATTTCTCACTTAGCATCTCTTCATATAAGACAATGTCAGTGGTAGGAAACCCAGATTGCTCTGTTTTGCAAGTAAGCTATATTTCTCCTTGCCTTCCACCAAATCATTTATTTCCTGAAAGCTTAACTCTGAAGGTTTCTGCCAGAAAAGGCTGCATTTCATAACCCTGGTGCATCAAGCTCAATTGCCAGCCATTTATAGGGTCTTCTGTCACCTGGAGAGACCCATGAGTGGTCATCTGTGCATTATTAAGGGTGCCCATTGGTCAAGAAAACACTTTGTTCCAATCACTTTAGTGGGTGTGATGTGGATGACACACGTGGGCCTTATCCTGATTTAGAATTTGGAATCTAAAGGGAAGAGTTCTTGGCACACTCTTTGAAACTCTCTGCATTCTCCCACCAGGAGGTACATTTTATTCCTGTTCTAATAAGAGATCCAAAATACTGGAGGTTTGAAAGCATTTCAGTGACAATTACTATTGAGAAAAGCTCTTTTTCTATAATTTTTAAAAGATTGACATTGAATTCAAAGAATGTTAACTGTTAAAAGCCTTTTAGATGTAAAAATCAGTTTATTTCTAATAGTTTTTGGGATACAAGAGCACCTCTTAATATTTTTCAAATGGCGTTTCTTTTTTAAAAGTTAAACTAAACACATATTTCCTTCCTGAAATCTGTAATTCTTCTGTTTTTGGTATTTTGGGAAAAGTGCAGTAGGTTTTTAAAGCTATGTATGTGCAAATCTTTAACATTCTTTTTTCTGCTTTTGATCTTACAAATTATGGATGTCATAGCTCAGAAACAGACAAAAGGGGAAACAAGTTGGGTTTGCTTGTTTCTCTCTTGGCTCTCCGGTTTGTGTCCTGACTGTCAGATTTCCCACATTATTCTGAGTTCATTGGTGTCTAACTGGTTTAAAGCAGGTTGGCACAAAGCTCCTAGAATCTGGACTGCTATGAGACTTGGGCACTGTGCAAATAGGGCTGGTCTGGGCAGGGCTCTAAGAGGAAGCTGGCCTGCTGGGTCCTCTTCCGTGATGGTGGATGCTCTGTCACTCCCCAGCCCTCAGATGCTGAGGTCTTCTCAGGACTCGGGGCTGCTCGTTGCTGTGTTCTACCCAAGTCCGCCCTCTCTGAGCCCAAGCCCCACACCCTGGATCTTACCCTCCTCCATCAAATTTCTCTGTGTTCTGTTGACTCAAAAATCTGCTTCCCTATGAAAGCTGATGACATGTGGAGCATGACCTTGATGCAGTGGTAGTCTCTAACACCCCACCAGGCAGGCTATCCCAGATGCCATGGAACAGAAAAGCTCACAGACCAAATTAAGATGCTCAGATCACATGGTTTATTGAATCAATTCACAATTTACTGTGAAAAGCAATGAGAAATTGATGGGATAATGAACACACTTAGGATTGGGTGTATGTGCAGTGGAAGGACCATACTTCCAGGATTCTAGAATCTTGGGCTATGTCCTGTCTCTGTCTGCTGCATTAGCCTTCCCTGCCAATGATGTGGTTACAGGGACCACAATGGAGGTTAAACAAGGGGCTCAGCAGATGGAGGGTGCCTGTAACCAGCACACACTTGCTCTGTTGGAGAGACATCCAGCCAATAGCTGTAGGTTACCAATTAACCCGCTGAGGGTTGTGTTAGGCAGAATAATGGTCCCCCAAAATGCTCATGTTTTAGTCCCTAGAACTGTGAATATATTACTTTACATGGCAAAAGAGACTTTGCAGATGTGATTAAGGATCTTGAGATGGGGAGATAATTTTGGATTATCTGGTGGGTCAAATGTAATCACGAAGATCCTTTTAGGAACATGAGAGGCAGGGGTGTCAGAGTTAGAGAAGGAGATGTGATGATGGAAGCAGAGATTAGAGAGATAGATGTTTATTTGAAGACACTATACTATTGTCTTTGAAGATGGTGGAAAAGACCACAAGGCAAGCAATGCAGGTGGCCTCTAGAAGTTGGAAAAGCCCACTGCTATATTATAGACTGTTATGAATTGAATTGTGTCTCCCACCTCTGCTGAATTCATAAGTCAAAGTCATAACTCTCAGTACCTCAGAAAGTGACGTGTTTGGAGATAAGTTCTTTGCAGAAGTAATTAAAATAAAATGAGGTCATTAAGATGGGCCTTAATCCAATATGACTGGTATTCTTATAAGAAGAGGAAGATTTGGGCACAAACATGGGCAAAGGGAAGATAATGTGAAGACACAAGGAGAAGACAGCCATCTTTACAAGCCAAGGAGAGAGGCCTGGAACAAATTCTCTCCTCATGGCTCTCAGAAGGAACCCACCCTGATGACACCTTGATTTTGGGCTTCTGGCCTTTAGAAGGGTGAGACAATAAATTTCAGTTGTTTAAGCCTCCCAATCTGTGGTATTTTGTGACGGCAGCCCTAGCAAATTGAAATACCCAGGAAACAAATTCTTCCTAAGAGGCTCAATAAGAGAACAAAGCTGTGCCAAAACCTTGATTTTAGCCCAGTGAGACCCGCATCAGACATCTGGCTCCAGAACTGTAAGATAATAAATTTATGCTCTTTAGTTCACTAAGTTTGTGATTATTTGTTATAGAACTAAGAGGAAACTAATACAATGGCTATAGGTTTTACATGGTTTTTTTTTTTTGGCAGAGCACATGTGGGGCCAGAATGGGACCATAATGGGTATCATCTATGAGTAGCCAACTCAGGGAAGACACAGCTATCGGCCTGCAGGTTGCGTGATCTGTGTCTAATGACTTGATCTTTCTACTCCATTCTCTCTAAACAAAGAGTTTTGTTTGTTCCATTACCCTTTTATTTTTTTAGCTATGTTTTTTGTCTGTTTGTCTATTTGTTTTTGGATGAGGAAGATTCACCCTGAACTAACATCTGTGCCAATCTTCCTCTATTTTGTATGTGAGATGCCTCCACAGCGTGGCTGATGAGTGGAGTAGGTCCGCTTCCGGGATCTGAACCCGTAAATCCAGGCCGTTCTGCAGAGTGAGCCAACTTTAACCACTGTGGCACTGGACCAGCACCCCCGTCACCCTTTTAGAATCTTAAATTCAATTTATTCTATCTTTTACATGTCCTATATATTACTAACTTAATATTTCTACATAACTCATCTTCTGGAATGTGCTGTATCTTTAATCACTGTTCATGATTAACACATTAGTTTACTCAACACATTAACGAATTTTACCTGCATTGCACAAGCCACTAACTTACTTTCTATGCAAATAATCTATCCTTTGAGTTTCATCTGCCCCGTTTATTTTTCTTGTCTTCTATAATTGTACTGAGCATTTAAAAATAATATAGTAAACACATGTCACAGCTGCTGTATTCCCAGGGGGCTAATATGTGAACAATATTTACATTTGGAAATAAAGGGGTGTGTAGACAGTGTTCCCCCTGCCACTCTCCTGGCAATGGAACTGGGGGAAGTCTGTGGTGTATGGAAGTTATCAGTCTCTTCCTCCTTCTTCTCCCTCCCCAGCTAGTCTCTTCTTCAAGCCTCTGGCCATAGGTTGATGTGTTGTCGATGGCTACTTTGAAGCTACATTGGTAGAGCTGAGTAGTTGCAACACAGACCACCTGACCTCCAAACCTAAAATATTTCCTATCTTACAGAAAAAGTTTGCTGATCCGTACTTTAGAACTCCATAGAGAAATATTACTATTTCAATTTCAAATTTGAAGAAGTCAAGACTCTAGAAGGTTATTTACTTTCTTATCATCCCCAACCAACCGGCGATAGGCAATGCCCGAGCTTAACCTCAGAGCCTAGGCTGTTTCCAACACGCCGTGGTGCTTTAAGGGGATCTTGTCTTTAGTTTGTGTGGTCCACTTTTTCTGCCTTAGAAAGGTGATTTTGACTTTTCTTACTGACCTAATTCTGTTGTCGCTGATCTCTTTTATAACTTGGCAAACTCACATCCAATATATAATGTCGGATTCTGGGTCCTAGCTGTCTTCTTATTTATTATGAAGCCAATAAGCAGTTCTTTTCTTCTGTCATTTAAGGTTGTTGATGAAAGAGCTAAGGTTGTGTTGGGAAAGGTGTGATCTTCTGTGAAACGACATCGATTATGTATCCAGAAAGAATCATATAAAGAACAAAACCTCTTTATGTTGAAATAACTTTAGATTTACAGGAGAGGTGGAAGGAGAGTACAGAGAGCTCCTTTATACTCTTCACCAAGCTTCTGCTCCTGCAACATCTTATCTAACCATGTTTATCAAAACTAAGAAATTATCACTGGTATGGTACTATTACTTAGACCACAGACTTTATTCTGATTTTACTAGTTTTTCCTCTAACATCCTTTTTCTCTTCCAGAATCTAATCCAGGATGCCAGGTGGCACTTAGTCATCACATCTCTTTAGTGTTCTCCAATCTGTGGCAGTTTCTCAGTCTTTCCTTGTCTTTTAAGACCTTGACATTTCTGAGAGTACTGGTCAAGTATTTTGTAGAATGTCCTTCCACTTGAGTGTGAGTGATGTTTCTCTCATGATTAGACTGAGGCTATGGATTTTTGAGGAGAATACCACAGAGATGAAATGCGTTTCTCACTGTATTGTGTCAGGAATACATGATATCAATATGACTTATTCCTGGTGATGTTAACTTTGATTGCTTTGTTGGGTGAATAATTTTAAGTGATTAATCAACAATATTGTGTCACATCTATTTTGTATTCAGCATGATGCTACATACTTGTTGGGTGAGATCATTGAGAAGTAGAATAGAAAATAATTCAGAAAAAAGGGTAAGAAAGACTATTCTTTATTAAATGTACAAGAAAATTGCTAAGATTTCAGTAGATGAGTAGGGAAAGAATAGACAATTCACAAGGGGAAAGAGTACACATTTAAAAAAATGTATGAAAAAACGTTTATCTTCAGGGTAAACAGACAATAATTATCTTATCGTTATAATATGCATTATAAATATGAGACACAAACAAAAAGTTGAAAGTTAGTTGAAAAGTTGGTATAGCCAATTTTTATTTACAGTATGAATACAATTATTTACGACTACATAAAGTAAAAAAGACCAGATCATAGAATAAACGTTAATAGTGATTGTCTTTGGATGAGGAATTTGTGGGTGACTGTTTTTCTTCTTTTGGCTTTTCCATATTCTTGCAAATTTAACGAGGACCTATATTAACCAAGAGGCAACACTGGGTAGTGGAAAGAACATAAGTTAGAGTCAAGCCTGGTTTGAATCCTGACTCTATTTAAAGCCCTTGTGACCTTGGCTGAGTCTGCACCTCCGTTGCCTTATATGCCAAACTGGAATAATGAAATAATGCTGTAGGATGTTGGGGAGAAAATTAAGTGATACACTAAGTTTGAAAGCACCTGGCACTAGTTACATTTAATATTATCTTTCTCCAAAGACATGGCACCTGCCCTTGGGATTTTTATAATCTCCTTAGAGAGACAAGATTAAAATACGTTAATGGAATAAAGTGCCGAGAGTTGTGGGATCTCACTGTGGCTATTCTAGAAGTTCAGCATAAGTGGAGAAAAGGTGGAAGAATGCCAAGAGAGTTCTAATGGGCAGGTGGTGATTTAGTATTCCTTCAAGAATTAATACATTGAATGTGTCAGAAACTGCTCTAATCATTCTGGATGCACATTCATTCAAATATTTATTTAGTGCCCACCCATATGCCAGGCATTATTCTACGAATTGGAGATCAAGGGGAGAACAGAATAGACTTTGTCTACACCTGCTTTCATACAGCTTATATTCTAGGTGAGGGAGACAGGTAATAAACAGATAAACACACAAAATATATGTCAGTGCTGTGGAGAAAAACACAGCAGGATATGCGTATGTATATATTGCAATTTCAGGTAAGGGGACTAAGGTGCTTAGTGCTCAGGTGCAGAGATTAATAAGATATCTCCTTGCCCTCCAGCCGCTCGCTGGGGAAGAGAGTGTTAAAAACAGAACGATTACCAGTTAGCAGGGTAAGTGCTATTCTACAAATCCAAGATGATAGGAGGATAAAGGAGAGACGGACTGACTTTGGGGAGTTAGGAAGGTCTTCATAGAAGAGGTGATGCTTCAGCAGAGCCTCGAAGTTGGGTAGAAGGTCCCCAGGCAAAGAAGACCAGGAGGGCTCCCCAGATGAAGGGTAATAATGTGTTCAACGGCTCTGGAATGTGACTGGGTGTGGAGACTTGTAGGAGGCTTTTTGTTGGGAGCACAGGGTTTCAAAATGGATTTGAAAGGTAGATGCAGACCTGAATGTGAAGGACTTCTCTCTACTGTGCGGGAAAGGTTTGGACTTTATCCTATAGGTGAGGCAGGTGACAGTTATTTTAAGCAGAGATGTGCCAAAATTTTCCTAGCATTGGAAATTGGATGGATGGTGACTTTAACTGAGATGCAGAAGAGAAGGTTAAGAGGAGAAGGGGAGATGAAAGTGGAAGAGGAAATAGAGTGAAGGAAAGGAAGGTACTGAGTGCAGCCTGGCTTTGCAAAAGTTGAGAGTCTGCAGGATCTCTCAGTAGAGTGTCCGTTGGCAGTCAGATGAGTGAGGCAGAGCTGAGGGCAAGTCAGGAGGAAATGTCTAGATTTGAGTTTCGCCCCAAGGCTGTAAGAGAATATGCTTTCCACAGGTAGTTGACTCCGCTCCTGATATCTTGATTATATTAAATCAAAATTTTGAAAAAATTAAAACCAATGACACCTCTTTTGCTCTTCTGTCATGCGGAGCCTGTGTCTTCACTTACAGGGAAGTTGGATAAATATGAGAGTATTTGTTCTCTGCCAGCTCGTGCTGATTGTTTCTCAGCTAGGATTCCGCTTATGGGTTTTAAGAGTATCATTACACAAAAGCATTTTTTTAGTTAAGGAAATTAAAGTAGGAACATAGACTCAGAGAAGCCAAGGTCATCCCTTTCTCCCACTCTGCCACCCTCCTTTTTTAGAAGCATGTGTTTTCTCTAAGTTTTTCTAGCCTTTGGAAATAACTTTTCGCCATTTTCTTCAAGCTGCAAATGCCCAAGGCCTGCAAATTTGAACACGTGCAATGCATTGTTCTTTTCGGGCCTCAGTCCCTTTTTTTCCTGAGTCTGCTCTGGTTTTCTTACCTGAAATACCTGCTATTGACATTTAGGCTCTGTCTCAGGACCCCTCAATCTAGAGGACTGGTCAACCTTCTCCCAAGAAGATTTTGCCTCTAAGTTATCCACCAACTTTTTGTCTTGACTCCTTTCCTTCTTGAAAGATATCTTTTGGTTACCTTACTCCTTAAGAAGTTGGTGTAGCCTTCCCTCTTTCACACTCTCTGGCTGGCTATTGTCTTGTGTGTGTGTGAGTGTGTGTGTGTGTGTGTGTGTGTGTACGCATGCGTGGTTCAATGACTCTTTCTTCAGAGGCTGCTGGCTGGAGCGAGCAGGTTCAGCCCTGTTTGGGAGGAATATAGTTTCTTCCCCACAGGGTCAGGGTTGCTCTGTGGTAGCTAGATTAACTGCCTTGTTAGATGCTAAGGTTTTTGCTTCCTTTCCTGTTTCAACTGGAATGAATCACATTTGAAAATATTTCCATCCTTTTAGTGACTACATTGAATAACACACATTTCTCATTAATATTTACTGTAATCAACCTTAACTTTGCTCTTTTTCTTTTAATTTTAGCATGATTATTTCTATTATTATCTAGCTTCCCTCAGTCTCCATACTTACCTTCATTAAAATGAATTCCTGCCCAGATAGATTGAGAAATAGTCTTTTTTAATTTCTGGAGACTCAGAATTCATTAGCAGAATAACAAAAACTATGATGGAAGAAGGTAGATAGTTGGCTAACAGATTGCTTCAAACTATTTTCAACTGATTTCCTCCTCAATTCTTCTCCCCCAAACCATGCCACTGACAGGGGTCTCCAACCCTGAAATCCTGTTTAATATTTTATAACATTTCTTTGAAATGGGACAAATGATCCAGTCTCTCTGTAATATATTGAGTTCTGTACTTACAAAAGACTGCCATCAACTAGAAATTCTACCATCTTTGCCCTCACTCTCATACCCTTTTAAGGGATAAAGGGAGAATCATTACAAAACAGTGGAATTTCAAGACTGCTGCCTTCATACGCCTGCTTCCTGAGTGGTTGGTGGCCACCTGCTGCTGAGAAGCTGTTTCAAAGGGGAACTGGACTTACTTCCCTTTTAAGCAAGAGTTGCAGCGTGAATGTAGCATCAATCACAATTTCTAACACAGTCGTATCCTCTTTATGAGTACACTTCCTCAAAGACCTCTGGGCATAGACTGAACGTGTTAGGCAGAGCCCTTTCAAAATCCAGACGTGTTTTCCGAACAAATGCCAGATTTCCTGGCACTGCTGGTTGCAATCCCCTAGTCCACAAATGTAGTGCATCTGAGATTGTCCGTCTGGATAATCTTCCCTTCTAGTGTTTACTTAAAGTGGAAGTGATGTTATCCAGACGCTGGTACGAATGAGATCATGTCATGAGGTTTCGTTCTGATGTTGTGTTCTCTCAGTAGTGTGGTGACATCAGGATCTGAAGGCAGATGGATGGCTTTGATGACATTTCAAGGTTCCTGCCATTTCTAACCTTCCATGATGGTTGAGAAATCACTGGGGAAATGAGGACGTCACGTAAGGTGGCAGGTCAACCTGTTTAGTTATTCACAGCATGGGAAGATACCATGGAACTATTATTAGTGTGGTCTGAAAAGACTTCCCTGTTGTTGCTTTTTTTTAAAAAAGATTTTATTTATTAGAGCATTTTTTTGTGCACAGCAAAAGGGAGCAGAACGTACAGACATTTCCCATATATTCACTCCTCCTGCACATGCATAGCCTTGCCCATTATCAACATCTCTCACCAGACTGGTGCATTTGTTACAGTTGATGAACCTACACTGACACATCATAATCACCCATAGTCTATAGTTTATAGTAGGGTTCACTCTTGGAGTTGGGCATTCTACGAGTTTGGAAAAATGTATAATGACGTGTATCCCCCATTATAGAATCATACAGAGTAGCTTTACTGTGTGTTGTTGCTGTTAGAAAAAGTGTGTTTTGCCTAAGTGTAGATTGATTTCTTTAAGGTCCTACCTGAGAAGACAAATGGTTGAATTCTATTTTTCTGCTAAGATTTTAGGCAGGAGAAAATTTTTCATGAATGTCTCATGAATTGTTAGTGGACAAAAGAGTTTGGGAAATGCTGGGGAAAAACATGACAGAGTCATCAATAGAATATTTACTTTGCTATTCTGATTCTGACATAAAAATTCATGTTGTCTAAATCAACCTAATTATCCAACTGAAACTAAATTTCACTTCTGAGAAACTGATGGAAAAACCAACCATGAACACCCTAGCAATCTGTTCTCATATCTGTTTTTAAATTAGCATTCCTTTAAGGATTTCATCCCCTCACTTGTTTATTTGTTCATTTAACAATTATCCATTTTGTGCCTTCTCTGAGCCAATGCTTATGCAGACATTGCACCTTGACAAAAGGGAGAGTGTGGCAGAGGTGGCTTGTCATGGCCGTCTTTCCCTAAGTAATGTTGAGCACATGGCAACCCAGGACAAACACTGTTTCCCAGCTTTCCTTGCAATGAGACTAAGTGCCATGTGACTTAAGTCCTTGTCAAAGGGCTGTGACCTTGAGGCCCACGTGCAAGACTGTTTATTTGACCTCTGTGCACTGGCTTAGGTATACATGTGTCCATAGCTGACAAAATGGAAGCCATGTGTTTTGAATGGCAGAGCAACAAGACACGGAGTCAGGAACTTTGACGTTATGGAGTGGCATAACAGCCTTTAAATACTTATGCTTAGACTATTATGTGAAAGAAAGAAACTTGTATCAGTTTAAATCACTGTTACTTTGGCCTTTATTATGGCGGCCAAACCAGTAACCTAACTGATCCAGAAAAGATTTCCATTGAGAAGGCATTGTCATAAGATTGGGTAAATGAAACTTATAGGACAAAGTGAAATGGTATATACTGACCATCTCAGTTTCTATAAAAGGCCTGAGTCCATTTTAGCCAAGACATGCAGAGAAATAAGGCCAGCTTTCTGTATTACAGCTGAACTTTTCCAGTTAGCCCAGGGTGCACGGGCATTTGACATGGATCCAAAGGTTTTAAAATAATCACCATCTATTTCCTAGTTCCTTCTATATATCTTTGAAAAATAAATCCTGGTTTCGTAAACTTCCTTTTACCAACATGCTACCTCTATCCACCTAGTGGGCATAGGTAAACACAGAAGTATATATTTAGATGTGGGTTAGGCATAAAATAGCTTTTTCTTTCTAACTAAGGAAAAGAAAAACCTCAATTCATTACTAAATGTGACACTTTACATTTTAGATCTAAGGAGACAAAAAGAACCATGTGAAAATGTGCTATGCTTCCACTAAGTTAACAAGATGTCACTTTGTGAGAGAATTTTCATAATTAATGAACCAGTTCAATTTGCTCTGCCATTTGACTTTGATTAATATGTCGTGGAGTATTCCCACCGGGACTCTTTCCAGTTGGTTTGGGAAGCTCTTATGTCTGTATCCTGTGCACGTGCATGGATCAAAGTGCTGGCATCCAATACCTGCCTCGTTAGGTCGGGGAACAGCCATGCAAACTCAACGACAATGCCTGAGATCCGGCAGCAAGCCACCGCATGACCTAGATGGACAGACCAAAACCAAACAAACAGAAAACCCAAACCAGAGCCATTTGGAGAAGGGATTGCACGAGTCACTGCCTATTTTATAGGGTCTTAGAAGGAAAATTTATGTGATTAAACGTTTCTTCCTAATTCTGCGATGGATTTGGCAGACTGAATGAAATGATGTTAGCATTGTTTTTAAACCATCTGATTAAAATTTGCTTCACTGAAAATTCAGTTTATGTGGATAAATTATTCATATGAGAAATTGTGTCAATTGTGTCCAGTCAGTGCATTTTTCTGTTTAGAAATCACTGCAGGTATTTCAAAGAGGGAATTTAATACAGAGGATTGGTAGTACAGAATTTGACAAGGATGGAACAAGAATGAGGAGGCAAAGTTACCCAAAGATTAGGAGCTGCAGGATGCCACTATCCTCTCAGGCTTGAAGAAGCCAAAGGGAACATGGCAGGACTGACTCTTGGCTTAGGTTTGCTGATCCATGAACTTGTTGCTGCAAAAATGGAGCTGACTGAGCAGAAATGCAGAAGCCACACTTGCCAGCCTTTGCTGCTGCTGCCACCATTGCCAGAGGCACCACTAGAAGGTAGAAAAATTGCATCTCCCTTACTCCCAACTTTCAATTTGCTGCTGGTGCCTCCCATTGGTAGAACCCAATAGGAGACTGGTTGGCAAGGGAATCTGGGAAATATAGTTTCCAGGCTATCTGCCCCAGGGTCAGAGAGGAGGATAAAGAAACGACGGTGTGGAGTTGAGGAGTGAGAGACTCTAGTCAGCACCCAAGTATTTCCAAGGACACATCTTATAAATTTAAAGCAGATGTACATTGCTTGATTAAATGAGTGAGTGAGATAATATTTTATTACTAGCCAAGATATCGCCTCTTTAAATCTCTCTCTGTGGAATCATATAAAATGATAATCTAGCATATGCATACAAATCTGAAGTTGTTTGGATACTAATGGGTAATTTATTTAAAATGTTCTCATTACTATTTATTCAGACTAATTATCCAACTGGCTTTATTGGCAAGAAACAAGACCCAAACTATAATTTACATCCTATGCCTTGGCCATGACAATTCTATCTTTCTATAACAACCAAAAAAGATCAAATTTAGACAGAAAACGTAGTGAAGAAATGAAATGAAACTCAGCTTAAACCTCACATATCTCCCACTTGAGATAAGAATTCAGGTGGCCCCTTCCCTGGGTAGACATAATCCCAGAGGCTACCCCAGCCCAACAACACCTTGGAGAGATGTGAAATACTACAAGGACCTGTTGCCTTCCAGTGGGCTTCTGTTGATCAAAGTGAGTCAAGGCCATGGACACTTGAGAGAAGAGACAGAACCCTTTGTCTCACTTTGTGGCCCAGCAATGTTTTATAGGAAAGCCATTAATAAAAAGGAAAAAAGCCTGTTGGTCTTAGTGGCGTTGTATAAACAGGGCTGGATAATTTTCCTGTATGAATTCATTCATATTTCTTCATGTGAGTCTGAGAAGTGTGTCTGGAGGGCATTTTCCTCCTTGGCTGGAGGTGACTTAACAGACTGGCAATTACTGTCATTACAGGCCCAATCACATAGCTGGAGGATCTAGCCGGCTGCTTACTCCTGAGCAGCCTGGGACAAGTGGGAGCATTTGAGACCACACTGAGAGGCCAGGGAACTGTAGACAAGTAATCTGCTGGGGGAAAAGGCCCCTTTGATCTTCGCACCAGACAGCAATTTCAGCAAAAGCAGAGTCGATGTGGTATTCTTTTATTGCAGTGGGATGGGCATTACCGACTCACATGTGTAGGGATTGCCAAGAGGAAGTAAAGATGATCTTTAGCTTACCTGCATCTTAAGCTGTGCAGTGAAAAGGGTTCATGTTTTTGTTAAATAGAAATGATCTGAATATGCAATAAAGGCAAACCATTCATTTTTTTAAATGTTTTAATCACATGGCCAATTTCAGCTCATGTAAGATTGGACCTTGCTGGGCAACTGGAATCTGGTAATAGCTATTTTCTTTTTGATACTTTGGGTGGACTGCAAAAATTCAATCATTTTTGTTAAATTCAGTTCACTGCTTGCCTTCAGGTTTCCCTGGAAGCATATGCTGTCAGCCTCCAGGGAGAGAACAGACTTGTACGTGTGTCCTTAGCGATAGTTCTGGCTTAGCATTATTTGAAATTTGAAACAACAGAAAGGTTGTTTATATAGAGAGTGGTCCAAGGCAAAAAGTGGGTATGGATGAAGGGCAATTACTCATGTCCTTTGTCCTGGTTACAAGAAAGCATCTCATCACAAGCCATTCTGACTTCGTCAGCATCTCTGAATGACTCAGTGCCTTTAAGAAAGGTTAACAGAAGCTGTAAGGGGACCTGTCTGTGAGCCTTCTTGGTTAAGCACCTAATTCAGCCCATCAGAATTTACTAGGTTCAGAATCATGGTCTTTTCTAGAACTAAATATGTTATGGTCCCTCTAGCTGGACAGGATGTAGGGCGTTTATGACGGCCACTGTTATTTTGATCTTCAGCGTATACCAATAGGCTATCCATTGGTAAATACTGAGTGAATGACAAAATGAGTTCTCTGCTTATGGCCACTGATTTCCTGGTAGAACTCCCCTTTCTCTAGTGCCTACAGGAAATGTCTTCCCCGCTTGTGTGTGTGGTGTGTGTGTATGTGTCTGCCAGACTTGCCAGTTCTAAGTCGGCCACGGGGGGGTTGCGTTCAGAAGCACACACCATGTGACATGTCAGGCAGATCAAAGCAGGGATTTCAGGGCTGACTACAAGGGGAAATGGTTAGTAATTAATAAAAGGATGTGGAATTGGTCATGTTGACTGAAAGAGCCCAGAACCTTGGCGAAAGGCTCCCAGAGGCTGCCAAGATAAAAAGAGTGGCTGCACTGAGTTATGGATGGGTGAAGCTTGCAGGTGTTAATGCCACTGGGTGAGGGGAGCAGAGCAAGAGGTTTGCTCTCACCCAGGCCACGGCCTTGCTGATTGTAAGAGCCTCTTCAGCTCCAGCCATAGTTTTGGTTTGTTTTTAAATGCAGCTTTTAGGGGCCTTTAGGGACATACAAAAACTTGATAATGATGTTTAATTCTGAGAGTCAAGCTGTGGTTTCTCATTTGCCATTTCTGGTTTTTTGTTGCTTCATGTCAATATGTTTTGTTTCCAGATTTAGGATCAAAGAAACCTTTCCCTTGCGCTCGCCCATTTTTCTCCCCTGTGTGCTATCGAATGCTTCGATGAAACCAATAAGTCCCCCAGGAACATGGGAGTCTGCTGGCTTCTCCACCACGGCTGTAACCACGGTACACTTTTTGGTAGCTTGGTGCTAAAGAGTAGAATGTGAGAAGGGGAGGTGACACCGATAATGGATGTTGGGAAAGAGTAGAGTAGAGATGAGTCGCATCTCAGCAAGGGACTGGTGAGTGTCCGGTTAGCCTTGGTAAGTAAGTTTCAGCTAACAAGGTTGAGAGCCATGAGCTGTAGATGGTCTGGATGCAGATGTGTGTGTGTGTGTGCGTGTGTGTGTGTGTGTGAGTGCATTCTTGGGAGTTGGCAAAAAGTCATGGAACCTCTGGAGACATTTTCCACTGATTGGTTGGGAGACTTGTGAGCTTATAAATTGCCTCATTGAGTTTTGAAGCCATTTTCCCAACGGAGTGATGATGTTTTCTCCTTTCTGCAATCTTCATAAATATCTCAGGACAGGATGTCCCTGTAAGGAGGTTCTATTCATCCTAATCAAGCGACAGTGCGGCTTGTTAACTTCTGAATGATTTTTTCCTTTGTTCTTTGCCCTCTTTCAGTCCTCGTCCAGCTCCTGCCTACCTCCTCCAAACAGACCAGTGCCATCAACAGCGTGCTGAGCTGGGAGAGCGTGGAGGGCTGCATCGGACATTGCTGGTTCATCTTCGGCAGTTTAGAGTGGAGTTCCTAGTCTCGGAGCAGACTGCAACTTTATGGGTAATCCTGTATTTTAAGAATGACAGATGATAGATATGACAGATGTTAAAATAACAAGTAATTATGGGCACTGGGGACAAGAGTGTTTGTTAATTTCTCTGTACTCAACAATAGTTTCAAAACACGAAAACGTCAATTGAGGGATTGGAAGGCTGATGTGGAGAGTGGTAAGAAATGACAGACAAATGTATGCTGGGTGCCTTCACGTCTTTACGAGGAAATCTCTACATTCCCTGTGTGTCACTTATCATTTGCCCCATAATGCCCCATAGTAGCGCCCCAAAACTCAGTGGCTGAAAACTATAATTAATCCTGATTGCTCGTGTGTCTGTGGGTGTGGCTGGGTGGTTAGGATGGTCCTGCTCCAGGTATCTCTCAAGTTCCCTTGGGGTTGGGAGGTTAACCACAGGCTAAGCTGTGGCATGTTCCTCTCCTAGTGATGGCAGAGGTGCAGGAGGAAAATGGAAACAAGCAAGGCTGCTTAGCTTTGCCTGGGAAGAGGCGCACTTTCCCTCTACCCACACACCATGAGCAAGGTGAGTCACGTGGTGGAGCCAAAAGCCAATGGGCAGGAAAACACCTTCTGGTCATGGTGAGGCTGAGCAAGGGTGTGGATGCAGAGAGGGGTTAAGATTTGGCCAATCTTAACATGTATTTAGAAAGACTACATTCTACATATAAAATTATATCTCTATAAATATAACATAATTTATGATATAATAATATAATGCATTTTATTATATATTATTGCTATATATACTACATAATATGGTAATATATATGATTCCATATATTTGATTCTATTTCATATAGAGAGAGAGATGGTTTCAGTGAGAATGCTCATATCTGGCTTTCTCAGAGTTCTCTTTGTCTCCGTCACTGTGATATGGTCGAGGTGTTTGTAGCTGTTAGATGTTGATCTCCCTTGGAAAAAAACAACATCCTAAACTTTTCAGCTGTGATTTTATTTTTGATTCCCTGGCTACTGGCATGTCCCAGCCAGCTTGCTGGGTCAGGAGCCTCTGTGGTTTTCAGGAGCAATCGTTCTAAGTTGAGCTGGAGGAGCCAGCCTCATTTAAGTCAGAGAGAGTCTTTCATCGAAACTCTTAGAAGGAAGGACATTTTGTTTCTGGATAGGAAATAGCACTACATCTGGGCCAGCTGTCTCTGTCCTCACCTCCTCCTGGAGTCTCTCCCAGCAGGGATGGGGCTGTCTGCGTCTCTCCTTCCCTAGACCCCCCACCTAGTAGCATGCAACATGGAGGCCACTGCACACACCAGAAAACGGCGTGTGGCAGCCAGCATGGTCTGTCTTCTTCTGTATTCACTGGGCAACATCCTGGTAATGTGGGCAAACACCTCACTTTACAGCAGTGTGTTGGCTCTTAGTAAATATTACGTAATGAAAAGGCACTTTTCTAAGGACTGGGAGAACTTTCTGGTGGGGGGAGAGACAAAAATTACACCTCACACGGAGAATTGGAGTGTGGTGATGGAAGCAAGACATGCTGATGCAGCAGGTGAGTTGGGGCTGTTTTGGATAGGGTGAGGACAGAGGGAGGGAGGGACGGCTTCTCTGAGGAGATGACATTTAAATTGAGTTAGGCGTGACAGGGAGGAATCAGTCATGCAAACACCTGGGGGAAGAGATATCCAGGTAAGGAGACCAAGAGTTGTAAACATCACAAGGGAGTAATAATCTACCCCCAAAACTCTAGGTTCCAAAGGTCACCTTCTCCAATGCACCCATCTTGTATTTCAGAGGGAAGCTTTCTTTCAAAATTCTTTCAGAGCCCACGGGGGCACTAGGAAGGCCTACTTCCAACAGGATTGGCTATTTATTTTTTAAATAAAATTTACTGTTTAGAGCAGTTTTGGTACTCAGCAAAACTAAGCAGAAGGTACAGAGATTTCCCACACGCCCCTTGGCCCCCGACACACGTAGCCTTTCCCACATCCCCCACCAGAGTGGTACATTTGTTACAGTTGATGAACCTACACTGACACACCATTTTCACTCGGAGTCCATAGTTTACCTTAGGGTTTCCTCTTGGTGTTGTAAGTTCTTTCTGTGTTTGGACAAATGTGTAATGACATGTATCCACTATTACAGTACCATACAGAGTACTTTCACTGCCCTAAAAATCTTCTGATTATTTTCAAGTACAATGAAATCCCACCAGTGTCATTTACATAGCAAAAAGAAGAACAAAGGAAAGCAACCAGGGCAGCTTTTAATTTTTTTTCTCTTTCTTTAAGATCGTAAAGGTCTTTGACGCGTGGAAGGCAGGCTTTTATTAACTAGGCATTTGTATCATAAACATAATTCCCAGACAAGCAGGAAAGTCCCAGAATTCTGAGTCATTGATGTTTGAATAGATGTTTTGTAAGGCCAAGCATTTGCTTTTACAAATAAAGCATTGATGAACTAAACAGTTGCTTGAAATGAACCAGGAAAGTTTTATAATGAGCTCTTGGCCTTCAGAAGACAGTGCTGTGATTTATAACAATTTTTCCCTCTTTAATTTGTATTTGCATTACAAGAAAATCTCCCATTTTGGCCACCCATCTTGGTCAATGCCCAGTGTGAAGGAGACCTGTATCTGCAGAGAAAAATAATAAACACAATTTCGTGTGGAAAAACAAGATAGTCACCTGGTATATGCGAGATATCTGCTCTTGGTTTGTGGGATCCTGGGCTGCAGTGGTGTCTTCTCCTATGCTGAGAGTTATAGGAAAGCAAGGAAGGATTCTGTTTGTGAAATACAGTTTTGTCAGGAGTATGATCAATGTGGTTTATTTCTTATTCTGGGTTGCTGGGAACACAGTTGGGATGTTTTAACACATTTGTGCACTTCAAGAATAGAAAGGTGTAGAAATAGAATGGGAGAGCATTCAGAGAGGGCCAGAGAATCAGGTATTGGAGGCTCCAGGCTCTGATTTATATTAATAAGGACTAAACACCTCATGAGGACTTTGCCTTACCAACAACAAATGGTGGGAAACGCTAGCTGTCTGCACCTACTTGAAGGGAATGCAATTCAAAGAGAACAATTTAGCTTGATATAAACAGCTGAAGTTGGGTTGGGGACTCAATGGGTAGATGTTAGGGAATTAGGAAAGCCTCTTTGTAGAAATAAAGTCATAGAATTTCAAATTAAAATACTCAGGTCATGGGCTTAAGTACTTCTTTTCCCCTCTCTCTCTACCCTAAACACTCCATTTTCTTAACCATTCCAAACAGATTATTCCCTGAATCAAACTGTCCATTTGGACAAGGTCGTCCACTCTGAGAGACTCCCATTGTGGAGAGGAAGGGAACCAGCTGTCTGTCCCAGGAGGCTGGGGGGGGGGTGGCGAAGAACCATGGTCTGAACACGTGGGCGCAGCTCCCTCGGCAATGAGGAATGTCCAAGTCCTTTTCTGTTGTTGGATGGATTTCATCATTCTTTACTGTTGAATCTGTGGGTCCTGAAGTGGATCTGAAATCTTCTCTGCTCTCTCACTTGATTCAGGACCTCTCTGTAAGAATAATACTGACTCACAGTCACCCAGACTCTTTTTTGGAAATTCCGGTGATGGGTAAGTCAATTTTTTGTGAGTCAGCTCACTTACTCACTGATATTTGCTCTGGGTCAGTCCCCTATACACAATCATGGCACGTAATCAACTGGCGAGTTTTACAAAATCTTTACTGCCTGGGGCCCATCTTTAGTCACTCTCATAGAATTGTTCTGGGGAGGGGGCGTTGCTGGCATCAATATTATTTAAAACTCTTCACATGATGCCAATAGGAGACTGAGGTTGAGAGCAATGGCTTTTGTGTTAGAAAATACTTTCTTGTACTGACGGAAGTCACCTTTCCTAGAGCCACCAATCATCCCCGTTAATTCTTTCCTCTGGAGCTAAGACCATTTCCTCTTTTACCTGACAGTCTTCCAGACGTATGAAGTTGGTTGCCTGCCCCTAAGTTGATATCACTTCCCTGAGGCTTTTTCTTCTCTGGGTGAAGTCACTCATTTTCTCAAAAGTTCCTCCTGTGATGTGGTTTTACTTCCCTCACCATCCTGATCATAAGCTACGCTGTCAGGATGCCATTTACAGTGTGTATCTCTTCATGCTTTTGTTTCAGTGTGATCTTGCTGTCAACTAAATCCCCTCAATTTTCCCCTGCAAAAAGCTTACAGCTTAGTCTGGGAGACAAGCATGCCAGCAAACCAAAGCTTCACCATCCTGTAATTATGAAATTGATTTTAAATGTCTAAATGCAGGAATTTTATTTACCCTTACTAAATTTCATCTTGTTGGGTTTACTGTTTAATTCTGTCCTCCAAAAGTACTGTTAAGTATTGCCTGTTTGGTATCTTCATATTTTTATCCATGTTATTCACAGCAGTAACGATAATAGACTCTGTTCATTGGCTGTGAGCACTTTATTGACTGTAAACACTTGACTGGAAGCTCCACCAGGTTGGAAGGAAAGAGGCAGAAATAGAGCCTCAACTTCTATGGGTGGAAAGTAGGCTGAGAAAGCTACAGAATCACCAACTAAGTATTCTTAAAGAAAAAGAGGGATTCTCAGGGACAGAAACAAGAACCCAAAGGGTGCAATCAAGAGGCACTGGAGAGCGCTGGGCCCCAGAAAGAAACTTTGGCCATCTATGCAGCTGGAGTGCGGGATTGTTTTGGACCAGTGCTTGCTGCATACCTTCTGTTTCTCCCCTTTTAGAATGAGAGTGTCTATTGTGGTTATCCTGTGCTTGTCATAATAGTATAGGTGGAGTGTGTGTGTCTGTAGGGAGGAAGATGACTTGTCTCTATAATTCACAGTATGCAGATGGTGATGAGCAGTTCTCAATGGGATGTTTATGAAAAGCCATCCATACCAGGGAGCGCCATTTATACTTGGACGTGATTTAGAGGGATGAGACTTTTGGAGAGTCTTAGGACAGGTGAGTGTATTTTGTGTGAGAGGTATGTAAATAATATGTGTCCAGAGGCAGACTGAATCTGGGCTCTGTAACTGTTTGACCAATAGAATATGGGGAAGGGACACTGTGCCAATTTTCAGGTCAAGACCTTAAGAAACTGGCAGCTTCCACTTCCTGTCTCTTGAGATGCTTATTCTTAGAATCCAGCCACCATATTGAGAGGAAGCCCAAGCTGCCCTGTAGAGACACTTTCAATGGGGAGTAGCCAACAGCCAGAAAGATTGCCAGCCATGGCAGAGGGTCCCCTTGGAAGCAATGGTTCAACCTCAGTATTGTGACCCCAGCTTATACCAAGCAGAGCAGAGATAAGCTGTCCCTACTGAGCCCTGCTCAGAATCAGATTCATATGCACGGTAAATCATGGTGGTTGTTTTAAGCCACTAAGGTTGGAGTAATTTATTTCCCATCAATAGGTAATAGCATCAGATACTGTGTTAACAACTTTTTATATATTTTCTTATTTAATCCTCCTAATAATACTATGACATAGGAATTTTTCTCCTCCTGAGAGATGAGAAAACCTGAGACTCAATGAGTTAAGTAACATGCCCAAGGTCAGACAAGTAGTAAATGGCAACATTAGGATCGAAATTAGGCAATGTATCATTCTTTTAATCTCTAATTGCTGAGTAGGACAGAGCTGAGGGCAACAGAGCCTTGCAGCCATTTAACAGATATCTACAGATCACTTTCTGTGGAGAGAAAAAGAAAGAAAACATAGTCTGCCAAACAGTGATAGCTTAGAGGAGGAGAGAGACATGCAAACAAGTAAGTACTGTTCAGTATGATGTGCTGTGAGAGCCAAGAGGAGGGCTACAAGTATGTTTCCAGTTCTTTCTCTGCAGATTTCCTGCCTGCATAGATAAATAGATTGTATTTATATATGTTTTAATAAGAAATTGACAGCACTCTATAAATATTCTATGACTTATCTTGTTCGCATCTTTATTATGTATATGGGCCCACTATTTTAAATTGATGACCATAATTTATTAAACTGCCCCCCCCCATTAGATGTTTCTGAGTTTTTGCTATTTTTATCAGATATCTTTATATATACAGCACCTATGTGAGCATTTCTTTAGGAATTGTTGGATCAAAGGTTATGATTGTGATTTTTAAAAAATTATTACCAGGAAAGCTTGATCAATTTGTACGTTTACCAAAAACATGTGAAAAGGCCAATTTCCTCCATCCCCATGCTTATGAACACTGCTTTTATCAGTCAGTTAAGCTTTTGCCATAAACTTGGGAAAATAAAGTGCTATTCTTGTTTTAATTTGCTATTTCCTGGTTATCAGATCATCTCATTTGCCTTTGGACATTTGTGTATATATTTTTTAGAATTCCTGGTTTATATTCTTTCCTTCTTTCTTACATAATTTTTTTATGGATTTGCATGAGTTCTTTAAATATTGTAGATATTGCTCTCAGTAATTGTTGCAAAGACTTTCTCTAAGCCTACTGCTTGTATTTTTTTTTTTAAGATTTTATTTTTCCTTTTTCACCCCAAAGCCCCCGGTACATAGTTGTGCATTTTTAGTTGTGGGTCCTTGTAGTTGTGGCATGTGGGATGCCGCCTCAGCATGGCTTAATGAGCAGTGCCATGTCCGTGCCCAGGATTCGAACCAGCGAAACCCTGGGCTGCCCAAGCAGAGCATGCGAACTTAACCGCTCGGCCTTGGGGCCGGCCCCTACTGCTTGTGTTTTAATTTTGCTTAAGGAGTTCTTTCCTATGGAGGCTTTACATTCTCATGAGAAACAATGTTTCAGTTTTTGTCTTTAGAGCTTCTGGTTTGTCTTGGTCAGGAATGCCTTACTCCAAGTTTATAAATTCCTTGTATTTTTTCCTAATGTTTATAGGTTTTCTTTTTTTAGCGTTTCACTCTTCAATCCATCTGGAATTTGTTTTGGAGTATGCTATGAGGAAGGGAGGTCTAAGAATTTTTCTTAATAAATATCTGGTTGTCCCAACACCATTTATTTGGTTATCCACCCTTTCCCACAGAATTTAAGCTTTATTAAAATGGAATATATCTGGGACTGTTTCTGGACTCTGTTTTATTTTATTGATTATTTTTCTATTTCTGTACCAATAGCACATTCTTTTCATTAACAGAGAGCTGAAGTATGTTTTGATATTTAATACTCGTTCCTTTTAATCTTTTCCAAACATTTTCATAGATATTCTCTTTCTGATGAACTTGGAAATTAATTTGTCAGTTTCATAAAAAATTCTGTTGGATGTTGTTTCACATGGCATTGAATTTATAGATTAATTTGGAGAGAACTGACATCTTCACAATATTACCTTCCCATGACTGCATTTACTTTATTTAAAAAAATAACATAACTATATTTATAATAGAGATTTTTAATTCTGGCTGCGCTTATTAATGCCTGGATCTCACTTCTACAAGCTCTGATTTAATTAGTATCATAGAGATTCTAATATGCACTCAAGGGACAAAACCATTCTTGTATAGTTTTGTAAAAAAAATTTAGTGCCTGTACTTTTAAAAAATTAATATATGTTTTTACTTTCATGTTTTTATTGAGGTATAATTGACATAAAATTTCTGTACATTTTTCATTAGATTCATTGCTAGGTCTATTATACATGCTTGTTGTTGTTAGTAATGATCTTCCTAAAAGTATTAAAAGTTCAAATTAGACTCCTACTTTATACCTTTATGCCCAAATGAATTCCAGATGGATTAAAGAACCAAATATAAAAAACTAAGCTATAAAAATATTAGAAGAAAATGAGAGGTATTCAGTTTGTTAAGATGTATAGGTAAGCTATTGATTTTGTATCTGATATTATTTTTAATAGTATTTCTGTCAATTCTCTTGGGATAACAATTTGCCTGTGTATAGGGAAATTTTTATTTTCTTATCTGAAGTTTATACCTCTTATTTCTTTTGTTTTTCTCTCTTTTAAACTAAGACCTATAATATTCAACAGTGATAGATAGTAGCTATGATGCTTATCTTGTTCTCAACCTTGATAGAAACTTTCTAATCTTTGATTGTTCAATATGATATTTTCTGTGAGTTTTTCCCTAGGATACATGATTTTACATCCTTTTTTAGTGCACTAAAAGTCTTGTTTTTTTTTTAAAATCCGGAAAAGGTACTGAATTTTATCAAATGGATTTTTGGCATACATTGAGATGAGCATACTGTTTTGTCCTGAAATCCGTTGATGGAGTTGGCTACATCATAAATTTCCTAATATTGAGCCACTTTTACATTTCTAGGTCAATTCTTCTTGGCTATGATTTTAAAATAATAATATATTACTGAATTTGATTTGCTAATGTATTTTTTAGTATTTTAAATCTATGTTCATATATTCATGCATAACGTTGACCTATAGCTTCACTGTATTTTGCTTGTTTTGTGCTAACCTTGTCTGGTTTTGGAATCAAAGTGATACCTGCTGTGTAGAATGAATCTGGAATCTCGTTATTTTTGTGTAGTTTCAGATATATGTATGATTTAAGGATTAGCACTTGCTTCGGGGAATAAAAATCCCTATAAAAGTATTTGGTCCTGGTGCCATTTTTCTTTTAAAGGATTTGAGCTTTGAAAACCTGTGTGGTTTTTATAAGGGTATTATTCTATTCAAGTAGTCGCATTTTCTACCTCTTCTTGGATCAATTCTGATTAATATTTTTTTATAGAAAATCATGCGCTTGAGACTGTCAAAATTTTTTATAGTATTATTTAATAAAAATCTCTTATCTAGAGTTATGTTCCTTTTCTCATTGCTAGGTAGTTAATTAATATTTGGAATTTTGGAGTCTATTTCTCTAAACTAGAACCTTAGCTTGTTTCCACTCCATTCCCTCGGTTCCCCAGCTCTGCCACCTCCCATGTGGAGATCTTCTGGGATTTTTGTCACAGATTATTGTTAAAAACTTTAAAATATATTTCCAAACTATATTTTATTGGTTTCTCTTCGTTGTGATTTTTGGGTTCTACATCTTCCCCTTTTTAAATTCATTTCTAGTTTTTGCTCTAATCTGTTAGAGGAGGACTGTGTGTGAATTTTTGAATGTCTGCGAAAATGCCTTTATTTTGTTTTTCTTTTTCAATGCTAATTTGGATAAGAATCAGATTCTAGATTCAAAGTAATTCTCCCTCAGAACTTTTGAGGTTTTATTCTATTGTCTTTTAGCATCAAGTATTGTCAAGGAGAAATTTGATGCCCTCAGATTCTTGTTCATTTTAGGTAGCTTGTTTTATTTTCTCATGAAGCATTTAGGATTTTCTCTTTATCCTTGAACTTCTGAATTTTATGACAGTGTGTCAAAGGGTAGGTCCTTTGGCAAGTGATGGATATTTTTAATTCATCTGTTTCTTCAGCCCTGAGAAATTTTCTTGTTTCTTGGTTACTCGTTTTTTCCCCACTTCTACAATTTTCATTAGATGAATATTGGCACTTTATACCTTTTTTAAAAAATATGTTTTCCATTTTTCTTCTTTGTTGATATACCCTTAAATAATCCCATGGCTCAATTTTCCAGGTCAATAAGTTACTGTTTAACTGTGAATTTTTTCCAATTCCAGTTATCCAATGTTTTATTTTCTGAATCAATTTTTACAACTTCTAAGATTTCCCCAATTTTTTTGTATAATAGCTGATTCTTAATTTGCAGATATGATAGCCACTCTTGTATTTCCAAAACATGGAATTTATGCTAATCCTCTTCCATTTACTCTATGAACTCAGTTTCCTTTGGTATTATTTCTTTTTCATGGTGACTTTTGTGCTGCTCTTTCCTTAAATCTTTGATTCTTTGTTGTCTGCTCATCTTTGTTTTGTTTGTCCCTCTGTGGATGCCAATTCTGATGACAAGTGTTCCTCTCTGGTGACTAGGATTGGACAGGAAGAGCTGCTGGGAGAGTGTTCTGGCTTTTCTCATTTTGTCTGTCAGATCCATGTTCTGTCCTAGTCAGCCTTGCTCTGGGCCCCAGAAGGCTCATCTCTATATCGCGGGGCTCCATTGCCTAGTGGTTCCCAGTTGGTTCAGCCAAAGGGAGATTCTAACTGAGGCTGGAGGACAGAGGAAAGATTGGAGTATTGATCTCCCCTCTCCCCCTCCCTCCCACTGTCATACCGGTTTTGGCAGTGGTGATGTTTTTCCAGTTATAGTCAGAACTCCTGGCAGTATGCTCATTTACTGTGGCAACAGCTTTTTTTGGTTTCATATAACTGCTCCATCCCTCACCCTTCAGGACTGGGTGAGGCCATGGTTTTCCCCTGTTGCTCATTCTTAGATGAGCAACCATTACCCCCCGATGGTTCCCTCAGCTCTGTCCTTACCTCTTAAAATAGTCCATTTGTGAATATCTCTTTGGTCAACTCTTCAAGTGTGCTGTCCATTTCCTGTCAGCGCCCTGATGGAGATGCTGGTGAGGTGTTTTCTTGTTGTGGCTCCTCCACATCCTCTCCAGGGCTTCCTTGGCTGTAGTATTAGATGTGGAACTCATGTCAGCTGAAAAAGTAACCCCCAAATCTTAGCAGCTGAAGAATGATTTGTTTCTCTCTATACTGATTTCAGGATCCTAGCTATTTCCATCTTGGGGCACTGTCATCCTCCAGGGTCTCCTCATAGATCTTCATTGGATCCTTTACTCTTAGAGAAGAAAGAATGAGGATTATTGCATAGCTTATTTCATGGCCAGGTATGGAAGGGGTGCACTTCATTGCCATCCATTGGCTAGAAACTAGTTCTATGATCTTAACCTGACTTCAGAGGAAGTTGGCAAGTATAATCTTCCTGGGTGCGTAGGAAGAGGAAGGTAGGCTTGGTGGACATCAAGCTGTTTTCTGCCATAGCTTCAGGTGATGATGTCTCTTAGGCCTAAGCGCCTTAATCCATCACTTTAACCTGTGCTATAAGCTGCTGTTGGTCACCACTCAGTTTAAGAGAGAGAGATGGAGGAACTAAGAGATGTGGTTGCTCCAAATGCAGCGACCAAATTAATCCTCTGTTGTTTTTGCTCATTTGCCCCTCCTGCTTCTTGGCTCCATTGCCTTGGAGCTTGGTGTATGATTTTATCACTCCTTTCTGTAGCAGCCTTCCACATAAGTGTTTGGTTATATTTTTCACCAACAAGTTGATCCTGTCTGCTTTTTGTCTCAAAATTTCTGGTTAGTGTTGGGTACTATTTCTTGTTTTGCACAGCTCTTATGGTCTCAGTAGTTTTAAAACCATCTCTCCTGTCATTTATAAGAATATGGAGCAGGAAGGGAACTAGGTGAATATACTAATTTTTCTACTTGGTCCAATGTCTTCACCTTTTTGTAAATATGTAGAATGTGGAATGATTGCCTTGGGAGCAGTTATAATGTGCAATATAAAGAGGTTGCTAAAGAAAAAAAATGAAATCATGGGCTACTTTGATCGACATATATTGGTACCAAAAGGGTGATTGATGATTCTGTATTCTCACAATGTCTGAAATACTATTTCTAGCTCTGGATACTGCAGTTTATAACAGACGTAGACAAACTGGAGTTTATTAAGTGGAAGACAACTATGATGGTGATTGTTCTGGCAAACATGTCATAGAGTAATTGTGAAGGCAACCAGTGATATTCGGCATGGAGAATAAAATATAAAGTGGGATGGGGCTGCATGTGTCTCAAAATATGCAGATTTTTATCATAGTTTTTTGTTAATCTCCTCTAGATTTTTAAGGGTATTGACGTTAAGTATTGTGGCATATTCTGTGAATCCTCTTCTGGTTAAAAATATTGAGGCTTTGTTTGCCTAACTCTGTCCCTAAACATTCCTCCTTGTCCTCTAAGGTGACCAACAGTGGCTGACCATCTGGCATGTTTGGACCATTTTGTAATGTCTTCTTCTTGGGGGTTTCAGAAGTTGCAGTTATCAAAAAGGTGATAATCTACCCTTTTGAAAATATCCTTTTAAGTTATGCACTGCCAGGCGAAAGTGTATGTAGAGTTTTACTCAGAAGAGATTGCAAAGCAGAAGAAGTGACGTATCCTTGCGCAAAACAATAAAATGACCTTCTTTCACACCACTGTGTCTTTCTCTTGATGACAATGGTTGGATGAAGGAAGGAATGAATTTCTTTATTATGCATGACACTGTGGGAAGGGAAATAGTAAATTAGCCTTTGTTTGCCCATGTATCCATCTATCTATCCATCCATTTGTTCATTCATTCAAGAAATTTCTTGTGTTCCTTTTACAAGCCAGGAATTACCTTAGGTTCTAGGAATACAGCAGTGAACAAAATTTACTGCCCTCATAGAACCTTACGTTCAGTTGGGGAAATGTAATAAATGAACTCATAAATCTAGTGATAAGTGTGGTGAGGAAAAATAAAGCTAGGTCACTCAGCCCAGGGGCGAAAAACCAGCCAGAGTGTCAGACTGGCCACAAGAGGTCACGTGACCAACTGTCCTCACCAGGTATAGGAGCAAGCAGGGTGGGGGCATCTTCTGTAATGACAGGCTATCATGGTGGGCAGTATATGTGGGTGGAAGTCCCCAAACGTGGAGAAAAGGTTAAAATCCTGACAGCCAAAACCATGGCAAGACCGTCCAGTACAATCTCCAAAGATTTATATAACCCTTCATGTAAATTGGTGCCGGTCCAACCTAGTTGTGGGTCCCAGGTTTACCTCCCAGTTTCCAGAACTGTTTTTTTCCATCAACCTCTATTTGGTTAACCTCTATTTGTGAGAGGAAACACTTTTTTACAATTTTGTTTTTAATACTTTCTACCTGAGATTTAGAGTGAAAATTTTTTGTTGGGGCATGTTCTGTGATCAAAGCTCCCATTTTTCACCACACGTGTGTAACCCAAGAGGTACCTGCAAAATTTACAACATGTATATTTTGGAGAAGAAGTCTATCCTGAGTGAGGTATTGGATGCTGGAGGCATTTTGGAAAGACATCTAGAAGATAAAGGCACCACCTAGGTGCTCTTAGGTAACCGCATAATGGCTGAAGGCCCATTGTTGGTGATGCCAATAGATGGGCAAGCAGTGATTCAGTAAATGAACAAGGAGACCATTTTACTTCTATTGTGAAATGTTGTCTTTTGTTAAAATAAATGATATCATATTTCTTTGATTTTAGGTAGCGTTATACTAAAACCTTGAATGAGTCTGTATCCTTGTTCTGAAAGGCAAAATGTACGACACTCTCAGTGCACGGCATTGCTAACTTTAATAGGGTCAAAATATCTTAGGACAAAAATGATTATGCTTAAAAATGTAGGTAGGGCCACTATGAGTGAATTTGTTAATTACTGAGAGGAAGAGAGCTGAGGTTAAGGGTTTAGGCCTAGCACCCAGAGTGCTTGGGTTTGAACCTTTGTTTTGCTACAAGATTTTGAGCAAGGAATCTAACTTTTGTGTTCCTCGGTTATCTAAGATGCAAAATAATAACACTTTACCTGATTGTTGAGAATTAAATGAGTTGATATATGTAAAACTAATGCAGGGCAGAAAGTAAGTGCTCAATAAATTTTAGATATTTTCGTTTGTAATCATCATAATTTTTGCTCACAAATGGATGTCAGAAAGATAGCCAAGACAATGCTTAGCAGGGCTCCTTCAGCATTGAGAGAGATAATTACTAATTACTTCCACCCAATATGTCAAAGCATTTTGTTTGTTTCCTAGGAAAACAAACAAATTAGCCCCTGGTTTATCTTCGGGGCTCATCAGGACTCATCAGGTCAGAGATTCTCAGGAGGCTACATGAAGTAGCTTGGCAATAGAGACTGGTGGCTGCCTACATTTGTCTTCAGAAATCTTCTAAATTAAGATTTCTCCTTCCTGAGTCTTCAGAGCATAGCCCTGGGCATCGCATGGGAGTTCATCATCAACTGTTGAGTAAAACCAAAGTCACATCACAAGAGCAGTTCTGCATCTGTAGTGTGTACTCTAGCGCACACTCATGGGAACAACATAGCAAAGGTCAGGTTCTTCAATTTGTATCATCAAATATAACTTTAAAACAATTTCACACCTGTGTTTGGGGAACCCAAAGAACGTGGATTTATTTTAATTTAGGAAAGGAGACAACATACCCTTCTTCAACTCTTGAGGGTTCTAAATCTTGACGGAGGACTGGTCAAGAGCTGGATTTGGACTAGGAGTGCTGATTTGTGACACACACTAATCATTCTCTCTGCCTTATTCTCCAGCTGTGTCTCAAGTCAGAGCGCCAGACCCACCTCCTCCTGCTTCAGCCCTGGGAAAACTACATTCTTACCATTCTGATGTGAAATTATGCCTTGAGCATTTATTAATTCATAGGCATAGGCAGAATGTTTCCTAAGGTGATAATGGATGATGCCCATTAGGCCAGGTTTTCTCAATTTGTGGCTTACAGATCACTCAGGTTTCTAGACAAAAATGCTCATCTGAGTTGAAAAATCCCCCTGGGATTATCATGATTTTTATTTATTTATTTATTTATATTGAGATATAATTGACACATAATATTATATTAGTTTCAGGTGTATAACATAATGATTCAATATAGGTATCTATTGCAAAATGATCACCACAATAAGTCTAGTTAACGTCCATCGCTACACAAAGGTACAAATTCTCATGATTTTAAATGGCACCGACATATTTACTAAAGAAGACTTGGCTGTTACCTGTGATGCCAACCTTTAAAAGTTGACACAGCACACATTTCCCCAGCTTTTCTTTACAGACCTTTTTGCATGCGTCATCTGCGGATTTATTTGAACTCAATTTTGAACCAGTTCTTAATGTTAAGGCAATGGATTTCATGAGGCACCTCCTACTACTTCTGCTGCCTCTTCCTCCTTTTTACTGCCATGGCAGCTTCCACGTGTTGAGAACATACTACATACCAAACTGTGGTTGGCAGAATAATGGCCCCCAGAGATTTCCACATCCTCATCCCCAGAACCTGTGAACATGTCACCTTACATGGCAAAATGGACTTTGTGGATGTGATTAAGGTAAAGATTTTGAGGTGGGGAGATTTTCCTGGATCAGCCAAGTGGGCTCACTATTATCACAAGGGCGCTAATAAAAAAACTGAGAAGAGTAGAGTCAGAGGGAGATTTGAAGATGCTACACTACTGGCTTTGAGGATGGAGGAGGGGACCACAAGCTAAGGAATGCAGGTGGCCTCCAGAAGCTGGGAAAGGCAAGGAAATAGGTTCTCCCCCGGAGCCTCCAGAAGGAATGCAGCCCTGATGACACCCTGATTTTAGCCCATCGAGACCAATTTTGGACTTTGACCTTCAGAGTTGCAAATAATATATGTGTGTTGTTTAAGCCACTATGTTTGTGGTCATTTGTTTCAGCAGCCAGAGGAAACTAATACTCAGGCATTGTATTGTTTTTTACGCATATCACCTAAAGTTAATCTTCTCTACAGTCTCATGAGGTAGGTATTATTATCTTCATTTTGCAGAAGAAGAAACTGATTTGGAGAGATCCAATAGCTCAGGGAATGTTTCAGTATATCAGGACTTGATCCTAATGTCCTTGTGTTCACTGTGCCCTGTCTTTGTAGATTTGGTAGCATCCAAACCTACGTCTCCTTTTGCCTTTCCAGATTGGAAGCGTATTCATTTTCTCATGGGAACCTCTTCATCCTCTTGGGCTCTTTCCTTATCCTTCTTTGATCATTCTGTAACATTTGGTAACTTGTTATATATTTCTTGGTGGACAACAACTGCTTTGAGTGCTTTTCAAATTATTCCTTGAGTGTTCAGTTAGCATAAGTTTATAAGTAAATTGAGGAGGAAGAGAATGCAGGTTGACAGAGAGACACCTTATGCCAGGCGTTTTCCATCAACGATCTCATTTTATCTTTATAGTAGCATAATTTGTGGGTGTCGTAAGCCCATTTCATAGACAAGAAACTTGGGGCTAAGAGGCTGGGTAGCTGGCTCTGGGTAGTATAGTTTTTACATGTTGGGGTTTGGATTTGAGCCCAGGGCTACCTCATCGTAAGTTCCACGAGTCTTCTGAGATCATGGAAAGGGGATTCTTGTGGGGGCAGCATCAGAAGGGACTAGGGAAGATAGATGGAAGGAGGAAATCAGACCCACTGCTCTGGTGCAAGCTGGTGCTGTGACGCTGATGCGGGGCTGGTGGAGTAAAGCTACTTTGGCAAAGCATATGGCTATGGCTTGCTTGTGTCCTTGCCCTGCTGTCATCTGCCCTCCTGGGCCTTTTGGCAGGTGAGATACTATGAGGCGCTGCAGGAAGGAGAAGGAATGGAGAGAGCAATTCCTGATCTATATTAGTGTGTGGGTTACAAACTACGGAAATAGACTTTTATTTCTGTAAGTGTTTTTTTTCCTACATTAAGGTATCTCATCCACGATATCAAGGGAGAATAAAAGAGGATTTCAAAAAATTACCTGGACCTAACTCCCAGGAACTTCATGTTTGAATTGTTTTTACTGGAATTTGCAAATAACCCATGTTCTATGTTTTATTGGACTTGAAAAAAAACTAGATTGGAGCTGAAATTTTTTTTGAGGATATCTAGTTCAAGGTCCTGATTCTTGGGGAGGAATTTGGTTCAAAGAGGTAAGTCTTGTCACCTGGACTCCAGGTCTAGTCTTGCCCTCACTTATCCCTACCACAATCCTGATATGTGGCCTAAGATTTTTGGGTCACGGTGTCCTCCTTATTTCTTTTCTGAGATCTTTTATTAAGGTCAGTCTGATTGCCTGGGGAGCATTACGATTTAATCTCTTGAAAGGAACAGGAGACTGCCAAGTGCTAGTTCCTCCTCTGAAAGATCTCTCTGGATTGCTCTTCAGCGTGCCCTAGGTTCTGGACCCGGCAGCTGAGGTAGCACAATGTTTTATTCTTTTGGTTAAGATTTTAATCTAAAGGTGCAGGTCCTTCATTGGAAGCTAATAAAAGCAAATCCAATATATTCTCCCTTAAAGGAAAACCAAGCATACAATTTTTAAGGCAGCAAGCTAAAGTTAAAAAGTTTTAAAGAATTGTTGTTGGTGTTTAAGAATTTGGGTCCATTTTAAAAGCTTAAAGCGGGAATTAATGATTTTGGAACTTTTGTTTGGCTTAGAAGAGATCTACCTTTTCAGTCATCTCCTCCAAAAGGGAGCCTCAGGTATTGTCCTGAACTTCAAGAGTCACAAAACTGAAACCAGTCCCTGGAAGGAGTTGGGAAAGCTTGGAGGAAAACAGAGGGGGCTACCATGTTCCGTGTGAAGTTGTGGAACTCATTTCTTGGCCCTTAGCTAGAATCACACTCAAAGTATCTCAGAATAGGTCAATTGGCACTAAGAAAAACTAATTTCTAAAGAAGGAACACTCATGACCTCTTATGGGGACTTGCGTGGGTGTTTATCAGTCCTCACAATCAAGAAACTCTCCCTTGGACCTCACACAGCAGATCAGTCTCAAATCTTCTGATTTGGTGTGTTTCCAGGGTGTGTCGTGTTTGATAAGTGATTGTTCTACGATAGCTCTGGGTCTGTGGCTGGTTAGATGTGGGGCGAGAAAGGCCGAGTATTCCTCGGGAATTTCGTTCCTTCCCATTTCTTCCTGGGTCTCCTCCCCACAAAATATTCCTTATGACTGTTTCTGAGCTCTCCCTTACCCTGCCTTCTTCCTTTCCTGTTTCTAAGATGAACCTCACTTTATCTTAAAGCACCCCTTCTCTGGCCCCTGCCTGATTCTCAGCCTTGGTGACCTTCTTCTACTGGGTTGTGTTGAACAAAACTGGGATGCTTAACCGAGCGTCATGCTCCAGGCCCTTTCTGCCCTGCTAGGGGAAGGAGCTGAGGGGTTCTGGCCTAGCACCCTGGGCTGCAACAAGTCATCCTATCTGCCCTTTCGGGTCTCCTTTGCACCCAGGTCTCCCACTGGCTTCCATGCAGTCTCAGGGATCCAATCTCTCTCTTGGGAACCTGCCGAGTACTGAATCTCCCCACTCCTGTTTGGATTGGCACCTTCTGCTTGCCCTTGCCAGTCCTTCCCAGGGGCTGGAGTCTTGCCCCTGAACCATAGTCCATTGGCAGGATCCCAATTATCTGTTCCACTTCTTTGATGCAGTTTGGCTGTCTTTCTGCCTATTTCTTAGAATAGTTCCTGCTCCTGCTTCCTTCCTGCTCCTACTTTTGTTTACTTGTTGGAAAACTTTATGGTTCATCATGTG
Organism: Equus przewalskii; assembly: GCF_037783145.1. Lineage (NCBI taxonomy): Eukaryota > Metazoa > Chordata > Mammalia > Perissodactyla > Equidae > Equus > Equus przewalskii. The sequence continues at coordinate 32,156,454 of NC_091857.1, read as the reverse complement.
GACAAATGTGCTTCCTTCTCTCATCCCATCCCCATGTGGTCTGCCTCCCTGGATGACTCTTGGTTGGTTATTGCTCACCCGTTTTGACATTGAGCCCTGCTTGCTGAATTGGATTCTGAGTCTGGGTTTGCCCGCAGCTCTCCTCCATTCTATCCGCACCCCAGTGAGTCTTTCAAGTTCGGGGCTGGGCACGTTCTCTTCCATCCTGTTGCAGTTAACCAGCCTCTGTTGTTACATTTCTTATCCCCAAATCTCACATTTGTTTGAATTCAAATCTCTCCTACCATATAATCTCTCTTTCCTAGCTTTGCTACTCTGCCTCATCATATGTGGTCTCTCCTTACTGGTGTATGTTTAGAGGCAATGTGCGGTACATTATCAGTGATTGTCCCTACCTGCTAATTGCTCCTGTTCCCACCACTCCATTATATCTATACCACCCAAAGATCCCGATGGCTACCTTATTGATGAAACTATTGGCTGTATCTCAGTCCTCTTTGTCTCTTCTTTAATCTCTTCCCAATGTTTGGCACAGTTGACCACCTAGTCTTTCTTAAAATGCCCTCTTGCCTTGCCTTTGATGGGAATTTATTCTCCCCATCCTCTCCTTTGATTGTCCTGATGTATAACTCATATTGTGGACAAGAAGCCACTGTAAGGGCAGAATATGGACAGACATAATGGTTTCCTTAGGCAAAGGTGTCAGACAAGGGTGCATTTTATCTACCTATCTGTTTAATCTGTATGCAGAACACATCATATGAAAAACTGGGCTAGATTCAGATGAAAGGGGAGTAAAAATTGATGGAAGAAGTATCAACAATCTAAGATATGCAGATGACACCATCTTCTTGGCAGAAAGCATAAATGACTTGAAACCGCTTCTGACAAAAGTAAAAGGAGTAGGTGCCCAAGCAGGATTGCATTTGACCATCAAGAAGACAAAAATCATGACTGCAGTGCTAGACAACTTTAACATGGATAACAAAGACATTGAAATTGTTAAAGATTTTGTTTACCTTGGTTCAGTCATCAAATTAAATGGAGACTGCAGCCAAGAAATCAAGAGAAGACAGAGACTCAGAAGGGAAGCAATGAAAGAATTAGGAAAGGCCATCAGGTGTAAGGAAGTGTCCTTAGAGACCAAGGCCAAGATTATCCACACCCTCATACTCCCAATTATGACATACAGGTGTGAAATCTGAGCAGTGAAGAAGACTGACAGGAGAAAAACTGATTCATTTGAAATATGGTGTTGGAGGACAGCTCTACAGACACCCTGGACTTCCAGAAAGCTGAACAAGTGGGTTCTAGAGCAATTTAAGACTGAACTATTGCTGGAGGCAAAAATGATAAACTGAGGCTGTCCTACTTTGGGCACATCAAGAGAAGGCAGGATTCCTTGGAAAAGGCAGTGAGGCTGGGAAAAGTAGAAGGCAGCAGGAAAAGAGGAAGACCGAATAGGAGATGGATTGACTCCATGAAGGAAGCCATAGGCAGGAGTCTACAGGAGCTGAGTAGGGCTATTGAAGACAGGGTGTTTGGACGCCACTCATTCATAAGTTCACCAGGAATCCACACATAAAAGCAACAATCCTCTCCTTGGCACCCATGATTATGACTCCCTTTGCTGATTTTTCCTGGGCATTCCTCCCCTTCCTCCCATCCTGGGGGCCCTCACCATGTCTTCTAGGACCTCTGCCTTTACTCCCTCGGTGAAGTCACACGCAGCTCTATGCATGTAAATTGCAAACCTACAGTCCCTGCCTCGGCAGCACTCCAGTGAGTATTTCCAATTTTAGAGCTGGAAGAGGATGTGAGAGATTCCTGGAGCCAATTCTTCTGCATCAGTTCTTCCTTTTTACTATTACATTCTCCCAGACAAGGAACCTTGGACGCTTCCATTTGATTCCTTTTTCTCCTTTAAACAATAGCATCCTAATGATACATCCCTGAGTCTTGCCATCTTCTTCATTCTTTCCTCGTAGGAAAACAAAGAAAAGCTATCCATTAAAGTTGTTGCACTACAGTAAGAAGTTCAGCCCTCTCGACTCTAGGTTGTTGGCGATCCTGTTCACCTGAGGCAATCTGGCAGAACACGCACGTGGGTGTGCTTGTGAGTGCGCACGCGTGCACACACACACTCACACACACACACACACACACTCAGAAGAATGGACCAAATGAGGAGAAAGAGATGGGTTCCTGGTTCTTCTGGAGTTTTCTCTATACATTCTGTTGTCCATTTTGGTTCTTATCCCTGGGTCTCAAGCTGTGGTTTACTGTGGTGGGCTCTCACCTGAGGTGTACAACACATTAACACACCCAGATGTGCCAGAGCTAGTGATGGTGTGGCTGGAAGGCATGATGGTGGGAACACACTCCTAAAGAAAATATTTAACTTTAAAAAGAAATGATCTGGCTGTAATCTCTCAAACAAAGAAACAACAGCAGTACTTTTGAATTATTTTTTTCTCGATCAGTTTTATTTTTATAATGAAAGCAACTTTGAAACTCTGAAAAGCTTTTACCTAAATCACTAGAAAAAGCAGGTAAGTGGAAAATGAGAATGATAATATGTTTGCTGTGCTTGGCATTTCATTCTATCCACATGACACACCTATGAAGGAATTAGGATTTTTTCTAGTCTCACCTTTTGCAGATAAAGCGATTGAGAAGTGGAAAGACTTGATATCACTTATTAGCAACAGAGCTGGTACTAGAACATGAATTCTCTCTCCCAGGCGAGTGCTCTTTCTACTATGCTATTTCACTTCTTAAATTACTTAATTGTACACTGTTAACTAAAGAGCTCTTCCTATAAAATAATACTGTTGGGAACCTTATGAAAAATAGAAATATAAAAAAATAGAAAAAGGAAACTACATCAGTTGAGTCCTAACACTAAAACATGACCAATATGTATAATGACTGTATAGTCATCCAAAAAATATTTTTTATAGTAGCTGCTTTTTTCTCAAAGTTTGAAGGATACTATCAAAACAATTTTTTATTTTTCTGCTTTATCACAGTTATTTCCTTATGCTGTTTAATCTTGATTCACATGATTTTTGAGATTGTATAATATTTTGTTGGGTAAGTATTTTAGGACAATTTATTTTTTTGCAAAATTTAAGATGGAAGTGTCAAATTACTACAAGTCTGTTGATAGTATTACTTATTCTCAAAGTATCTGAGAACTTCCTAAGTGCTGGGTGCAAAGGGAGAGAGTTCACTGAATGAATGAATGAGTGACTGAGTGGTAGGAGATGTGGCATAATGTCATCCTGAGTTATTTCAGGCAGTGAATTTGAGGTTTGAAAAATCTTGGTTATTTATTAAAATAACACTTCCCTCTAAGTGTTTGTTCCAATTCAGAGCAGTCACTGCTCATATTTCTTGCTAATTGGAGCTGTCCATGATAATCATAATGTCTTGTCCATAATCCCTATGTTTGGTCTGCTTGGCAACTCAGTTTGCTGTCTTGATGTCTGGCCATGAGTGAAACAAAGGGAATACGAACAGGACGCTGAAAACATTCAATGCTGTAGGAAGGAGGTCCTCTCGATGCAGTATCTGTGCCCTGCATTGAGGCAGAAAAACAAAGGTTCCTCTTGCTGTTGGGTAGTAGGGTCCCCACCAAGCAAAACTGACAACTGACAATGAATTACACAACGTGGTACCCAGCCTCCAAGATGGCTCCAACGGATCCTCACCTTCTCATGAATTCATTTCCTTGTGTGTCCCTTTCTCTCATTGAAGGGGCTGGCCTGTGTGCCCAATAGAATATGGCAGAAGTGATGGTATTTGACTCCAAGCCTGGCTCATAGGGGAACTCTATTCCATGTGGAAGAACTCCTAGTTATAGAGCCAGGCGCCCACACACATGAACTCAGCTGCTTGCATTCTTCTTAAAATTAAGTTCAAGGAGATTCAGAACCATTTGAGACCATATTATACACAGTTTGTGCTTCCTCCGCCACGGCACTACATAGTCTTGCCTATGTAGATTTGACATAAACGGTGTTAGCGTACTGATTGCAAAGATGAAGAAATGAAACTTGAGTTCCTCTAATGCTGCTATTCTGTGCGACCACTTGGAATTTTTGTGTTTAAAATTTAAAACAGCGAAACAGTGAGAGTTGCAAAGTAAAATGTTTTTGTTTAAGTGCAAATTTTAGTTCATACGTGAAATATGTTCCTGAATTTGAATAAAATCTTTAAAGTGGAAATTTATTCTTCTTGTAACATTTTTAATTGTTTGTTTTAAAATTAAGGAGTAGGTCAAGGAAATAGTGACTATTTATTATTACATCATTATTATTGAAAATGACTTGGTTGTATAGAGGCTCTGCTCCAACTGTCAACGTGCAAGATATGCACTATTTTGAGACCATCTTGTTGGCCAGCCTTTAGACCAGTGATGGGACAATGACCGAATTTATCCCAGTGTGTTCTGGGCCCTCCATTTCCCTAACTCAGGGTTTCTTAACCTTCACTATAGACATTTAGTTTGGATAATTCTTTATTGTTGGGGGATGTCCTGTGCATTGAAGGATGTTTAGCAGTGTCTCTGGCCTCTACCCGCTGGATGCCAGTAGCACACCCCCCCGCCCACCTGCCAGCTGTGACAACCAAAAACATCTCCAAACATTGCCAGATGTCTCCTGGGGGCAAAATCACCCCCAGGTGAGAACCACTGTGCTAACCCCTCTCCCTTCACCAGTATTGTTTGCTGTATTGTCTATAAATTTTGTCTGTTAGTGACAGTCAACTGTGAGATGAATCCAACATCTTGGCAAAGAAACCTAAATAAAATTACCATAAACACTGAGTCCTGCTGGTTGGACTAGTCTGTGAAGACTCAAGATATTAATGTTACAGTTGAAAAGTGTTGACCTGGAGAACAGGTCCAGGAAAAGGAAATTTTCTCACGGTGTCTGAGTTCTGTCACATTAGATAACTAGACTAAGGACTCAGAACCTGTGAGCAGATTCTGGAATTGTTTCTCCAAGAAATTTTTTTTAGTAAAGAATTTGGACCTTTGCTGAATGTGAAAGAAAGATATTCTTTTTTTCTTGCTGAGGAAGATTTGCCCTGAGCTAACATCTGTGCCAATCTTCCTCTATTTTTTAGTATGTCGCTGACAGCACAGCACAGCTGCTAACAGCGGTGTAGGTTCGCGCCTGGGAACGGAGCCTGAGCTGTTGAAGTGGTGCACATTGACCTTAACCTCTAGCCAATGAGGCTGGCCCAAGATATTCTTTTTGGAATTCATCTCTAGGTCAGTGAAAAGTTGCATGACCTTTAATGGACAAAAAGTAGAGTCCAGGAATGAAGAGGGTGACCTCTGATAAAAGCCCCTTAGGGTGACCTCTAAAGACTTTGGACCTTTGTAGGCACTTATTTGGGACTCCAGTGGTCAGTGCAGTTTACAAACACTGAACTGGAGCTGTAGGTTGTAAAACGAAGTGGATATGTGCCCGAGAATCATGGTCTGCTACAATGGGTTTCATGCTTTTGAGTAGCGTTACTCCCATATACACAGTGCTTATTTTGGGCTCGTGGTGATACTGGAATCCTGCTTCCTTGGTCTTCTCCTTGTCTCGTGGGAGCCCTCGAGGTGCATCCCAGGGGGCTCGCACTGGCTCATGAGAGCTGGTGGTGTGCAGCTCTTCCCAAATTTGCATTTGCTGACTACATTGGTAGCTTGAAATAGGCCACACTGGGAGTATTTACACCATGGAAATTAGCTAATACTACACATCAGGTCTCCCCTCACCTCCTCCTGAGACCCACTTATTAAATATTTGCCAGCATGTCACTACCTGCCAGCGGCCCTAGGGTGCTGTGTAGCAGAATTTGAAAACTATTAGTACGGTAGCTTAATATGAAAGTAGTTGCATTAGTTTACTAAGGAAGCCTAAACAAAGCACTGAAAACTGAGGGGCTCAATCAAAGAACTTTATTGCCTCACAGCTCTGGATGCTAGACGTTCAGGATCAAGGTGTAGGTGGGACCACGTTCCCTCTGAAGGCTCTAGGGAAGAATCTGTTCCAGGCCCCTCTCTTAGCTTCTGGGAGTTTCTTGACTTGTGGCAGCATCACTCCAGTCTGCACGTGGTGTTCTCCCTGTTCTATGGCCAAATTTCCCCTTTTTATAAGACCACCAATCATATTGGATTAGAGTTCTCATTTTAACTCGATTACCTCTGTAAAGACCCTTTCTCCAACTAAGGCCACATTCAGAGGTACTGGGGGTTCGGACTCCAACATGTCTTATTTTGGGGGATACAATTCAACCCATAACAGTAGCCGACCATGGATTTTGGTTCTGTTCCGTCCCTCATTGATTATGTGGCCTTAGTTTGACACTTTGCACTAGTTCCATATCCAAAAAGTAAGGAGGTTGGGCCATCTCATCTGGGAGATTTTCTCTCTCAAATTCTACGGCTTTACAAACACACGTACTGTTCCTGACTCTCCATTAGTGGGAACAATCTTTATATTTGTTTTTATGCTTTCTTTGCGTACAAAGGAAGCTGTTTAGAATTGGCTGGTTAACAGCAGGATAGCTGCCTTTTCTATTTTAGGCAATTATGATATGCCAGGCATTCCATCAGGAGCTTTATATATTTTATTTCACCCTCAACAAAGTCCTGTAAGATATTTATTCTAATTCCCCTTTGATAGTTGAGGCATCCAAGGTGCAGAGTTTACCTAATTTGTTAAAATTCATACTGTTAGCAAGTGGCAGAGCTGGGATTTGAATCCACATCTTTATGACTCTAGAGTCAATGCTCTTTATACTCTCCTACTCCTTCATGAAGATAGCCATCCTCTAGACAGATAGAACCCACAGGCCTAGCCCCTTTGGCATTGGGTTCTCATGACAGTTAGCCATCTCTATTCTGTGTCCTATTTTCTCACCTGAGAGGTCTATATTTTAACTCCTTTAAGTTTCAGATTAAGCCAGCTAAGTCGCCTAGTTCTAAAGGGAGACCAGAGCAGAAGAGATCTCTGAGCTGTGCTTTGGAGAAACCCACAACCTGTCATGTATTTACAAGTTTCGCATCCCAGAAAAGGTTTGAATTTGTAAACTGTGGTTAAGATTACACAACTCATGGAGTTTAAAAGAGGCTCACTTCGGTATAGACAACCCATATTTTTCTTGTTTTTATGGGACTCTGGCCCTCAGCAACCTTTCTCCTAATTCCTCATGGGCTTAGTTACCATGTGGCAGCTGCCATTTTATTCTTCTGATGCCGAGCAGCTGCCTGTAGAAACTTTTCCATTGCCATCCAAATCTCCTGGAGAGCCTTTGCTATCCCTGGGAAAGGGGCTGCCTCCCCTCCCAGGTCTCTCCCTTGGGTCCCATCTCCTCTGCTTGTGCTAATGATTCAGTGGAGCCCTGAGGAGCCACCACTGTGTGGTCTTCTGTGGAGAGAATTCCTCTTTTCCCCTAGTCTTGTACTTCATGAACTGAAGTACATAACAGGGAACTGAACTGAAGTACATAACAGGGAACAGATGTGGCGCTGCCCTTGCCTCAAGGCCTTATCTATCTTTAGTGAAAGACAGCTTCCTTTTTCAGTTACAGTCTCTGTACATGGCAGGCTGGGCTGGGCTGGATTGGGATCAGACCAAACACCAAGGTCTACTCAGAATTGCTTCTTCACTGATGGCTGACAGTGGCTTATTGGGCCATCTTTTTCCAGGAAGCTCTTTGATTGTTCATTAACATAGATTTCTAGTGACTCAGCATCTCTACACCTCCAATGCTTTAGTCCTATCCAGATGTCCCTCTCTGCACTGAGATCCAAGGACAGCAATAAGGATACTATTAATTGTTTTCTGTGCAGAGGAAGAGGTGAGCCCAGAACTGTGAATGGCCATAGCAATTGGTGATATTACTAGAGGTCTTGTCTGGCAATGCATGAAGCTGATTATCTAGATCATCCTGCCTCTGTTTAACCAAGCTCATCTTCTCATGAAAAGTACCATTACTTGCATATGTGGCAATGGAAAACTTTTAAGAAGGAGATCATGTGAACATGGAGCTGCTAATCAGATAAGCTAGAAGGAGAACTCCCAGAAACGAACCTCCTGTTCCACTGTAAACACAATCACGGTTTACCTGGAGTCTCTGTGTGTGTTCATTTATGGTCTTAGCTCATAATTTGGGTCCCGGTTCCATTTATCACACCTCTTATAAGTTTTTTGGTCTTCCTCCTCTTGCCTGCTGGCAAGAATTATGCGGCTGGGATGGTCAAGTCCTTGTGGGACAGGCCAGCCCCAGTTTAATGAGCTTGGTCAGAAGCTGACATTCAGGTCAAGCATGAGCATCGCACTAATGCAAAAATGTAATCTAGGAAAGTCTGAGGTTAAAAACATGAGAGTCCTTAGCAAAGCAAGATGTAGGAGTTGGTCTCTTCTACGAGTGTTCTATATTCAGCATGGCATCTGGTGTCACAGCCCCATGTTGTGAATCATTATTATTTAGTGGAGAAAAAGCCCTTTCTGTGTGCCTTGTATATTCCTGGCTGTCAAAGATGCTTGTATTGACATTTAAGTGACTGCAGAAGGGCCAACTTGTTGCTGGCTCTTTATTCCTTTCTTTGTTGTGTCAATAAAGTAATGGGGGAAAGTGGGGATTCTTACAATGATTAAGGAGAAGGTTTGGGCCAGGATCTTTTCCTTTGAGGCAGTCTGGTGAGTTTTGTCCTCACACATGAGTCAACAAACATTTATTTGAAATATTATCATCTCAAAACGAATGCTCACCTGCCGGTAGCCAGGGATCCGGAGACTCTCCTGCACCCTTTCCCTGAGGGCGCTCAGAGTTTAGATTGGTGCAGATCTTACCCACGTCCTCCTCTGCTTCCTATATTTCCTCTTCCAAAAACCACATGGCATTGCTTACTTATTTCAATGGTTACTTTAGAAATATTTTGAACAAGCCATTTTTCTTTTCTAATGAAAACCCTTTCTCTGTTAGGAAGATAAATTAAAAGTTCTGAAGACTGGTTTAATAACTTTTGTCAGAGTCCTCTTGGAAAGGTGAAATTGATCATTCCATAAGATAAAAAAAAGTTGCTTCCCCACTTCCTGTCTGAAAAAGGATTCTTCTGGCTGAATAGGTTGGTAGGTTGGGTCAAGTGACCTTCATTCACTGGGAGTGGCCTGGGTTCTGCTCCTCCTTGGTCCTGGAATCCTGGCCACTTTTAGGCATCCTAATGGTGTGAATTTGCTGTAGGATTTGCTGGGGGGCTATGCTTTACATGCAGTGGGTGCTTAGCCAGTTGGTAGTGGTGATGATGGTGTTGACGTAGATAAGTTTCCATTTGGTTCAGTCAGAGTTGGCTGCACTCCTCTGGGAAGCCCCAGGGTGACTTCTCCTCTCAGACTCCTTAAAAATACCAGTAGTTGGAGACCATGAGTGCCTCTCTAGGTCATAATGGCCTGGACCTGTTATCCATTTGGGTCCAGTCAGTCTCTGGGGATCTCTGTTGGTTTGGGTTCATGGGTTGATGGACATGCAGTCAGTGTGGTCATGGGATTAGAAGCCTTAAACCATACAACTTTCTAGGTCTAACCCAAGCCCTTCATTTTGTTGATGAGACAGAGGCTGGGTAGAAGGAGGAACTTGACCTGATGGCAAAGCCATTGGTTGAGTGAAGTTTAGAATCTGGGTGTTCTGACTCATGGTTCAGGTCACCATCTGCTCCTTCAGGGGTCCTCAAATGGCAATGATCTCAGTCAGGTGGGTGCTTGTTAACCATGCAGATTCCTGGGCCATCTCTATGAGGTTCTGATTTTTAATAAACACTCTGGGTCAACACTATACAACCAAAATATGATGTGAGCCATATGTGTATTTTCGATTTTTCTAGCGACCAGATTAAAAAGTAAAAAGAAACAAGTGAAATTTTAGTAATATATTTTATTTAGTCCAGTATAGCCAAATTACCATTGTAACATATATTCTATCTAAAAAATCATTAATGAGTTATTTGACTTTTTTTGGTACTAAATCTTTGAAATTTGGTGCGTATTTTCTACCTATAGCACATCTTAATTTGGATTAGCCACATTGCAAGTGCTCAAAAGCCACATGTGGCTTATCGTATAGGACAGAGCAGATCTAGAATTGTTCCTTCTCAATCATTGGAGCTCTCCATAAAAGGCATGAGCTGCCAACAAAGCAACGAGCTCCCCATCGCTACATTTGTTCAAGCATCTAGTGCTGTAAAGTTCAAAATCCAAGTGCTCCACCACCCGAAGCTTGTTAAATTCTGTGGGTTGCAGCACATTAGTAGACAGGGATGTGTTTACACAGCAAATATGCAGGAAACCATTGGCCGTCAGATGACACAGACATCTTGAAGCCACACGCCACTCACATACCACTGATCGTGTGTGTTTGCACGTGGAGACTATTGTGCAAGCACTGGGAACTATATGTGCTGAAGGCACGGGTGCCCAATGAAGTGTTTCAGTGGAATTTTCAACCAGAAGCAGCTGAAAGTTTTTCCAATTTAATCTGCAAATGCAGTTGGGGGATTTTTCACATGAATCAACTTGTTTGGCTTGACAAACCTTCTCTGTGCTCAGTCTGGGTCTCACAAAGGTGCTCTGTGTGTAAATTTGCAGGAGGGTGGAAGGAGGTGCATGGAAGTTCAAGGTAAGCTTTTCTGAAAAATGCAGCACCGGGGAGCCAGGGTGGAAATGCAGGAAGGGTCCCCTCTCTTAACTTTTGTCTCTCCCTACGACAAGTACCCTTCAAAGAGTTGAGTATGGAAAAACATTGGAATTCTATCTAATGAGATGGAAGCACACATAATGGGACTTACAGTTCTGTATATGTGTTACTGTGATTAATTGATGTAATTTGTGATTAATTATATTTGAAGAATAGCTATAAAAGATATCAATTGTTTACCACTCACCATTCTTTTTCATCTGCTTTATTCTTCATTTTGATTAAAAAATGAGTAGTCAGAAGGAAATTGGGTATCTTGCGCGTGGAAGGATGTTATGTTGTGTTGTGGCATCTACTTCAGTAGGATCTACTTATGAGGCCTCGTGTGATGCTGGAGAGTGAAAGAGGATGAGAACTCAGAGTCCAAATAATAAGAACAATGGCATAATAAGAAGAACCACCAACATTTACCAAGCATCGATTATGTCTCAGACCCTTGATATGGATGAACTCAGTTAATCCTCGGAACAATTCTATGAAGTAGGTACTGCTATTTGCCTCCATCTTACCATGGAGGAAACTGGAGCACAGAGAGCTTAGCTACTTTGCCCAGGTCACCCAGCTGGTAAAGGGCAAAGCTGGGATTAAATTCAGGTGGATCTTTAGTTCTTACCCAAAAGACTACAACCTGTTATGCATGGAAGACTCCTTAAATGTCCTCCCACCAACTTTCCATGAAAGGAGAAATCTCTCTGACCTTCCAGCCTGGTGGTCATCCAGCTCCTGCTTGAATGCATCAAGCAATGGGGAGCTCATTACTTTGCTGGCTGCTTGTGCCTTTTATGAACAGCTCCAATGATTGGGAAATTCTTCTTTATCTGAAATCTACCTCCTATGATTAGCAAAATTTGATTCCCCCCAATGTTCTTGGGGTGGAGACTACTTGAAGCTGCAATAAGATGGAACTACACCTAATGGGACTTAGATCCCTGTGTACATATTAATACGCTTGGAAATTAATTTTTACTTTTGGAGAATAGTTATGAGGACACCAATTGCTTAAATCTTCTTCTTACCATCCTTTTTCATCTGTTTTACGCTCTAGCCCACAGATCTCCTTACTCCATGACCTGTTGCTTATCTCAGGAGACTCCACCTCCGTACTGTTCATAACCAAATTCTGTTCCCTCTTTGAGCCTAAGTCCTCTCTGCCATGAGGTATTCTTTGGTAAGGGAACAAGTTGTTGTTACCAAAAAGAGCTAAATGATTATTTACCTAAGAAGGATTAAAAAACAGGAGGTGATTTCCCTCCTCTAGACTCAGAGAAAATATTAAAGCTGTTTGAGCATCCGTGTTGTGTTGGAGGGTGACTAGGCTTCCTTCAAGGCCATGTGACTGGGCAAATCTTTTAACATCGTGGGCCTGGCTTCCCTATCAATCAAATGAAGAGCTTGAGTCAGAGGCTCTGACTGATCAGGGGATGCACACCCGGACCCCCGGGGCAGCTTTTACAAAGGCACGTGGTAGGAGTGCTCTGTCAGGTCCGTAAATTGGTGAACCCCTTATGGGAGAATTCTCTGAGAGTCTATGTGAGGAAGACGGAGGGCTGCCGCCCCAATGATGACACAGAATGAATACTTTTAGAATTCGAGAGGGTCGAATCAGCAATGAAAGCTGGTGTTGATCTGAATGGGAGGTATTTTAGTGGATGGGTGGTCAAAGCATGTTTCTACCATTTGGATAAACTCAGGATCTTGGACTGGGTGAAACAAGTTTGATTTTAAAAACTAGAGCATGAGTCGTTTCTGATGATCCTCAAATGAGCTGCCGGCTGCGTAAAGAAGGAAAAAGCAACAGCCAATCGGCATTGCTGGTGGTTACAAAGACTCTTGGAAGAACTTATAAGATATACGTGCATTGATCTCTTTTTTATTTTGTGGTTTTTAAATATAGTATAGAAATACATTTTTTAAAAAAGAAGGTGTGATGGGCACTGAGGCTTAGGAATAAGGGTTGTAGCTGGGAGAGGAAGGTGTGTGAGGTTTGCGGAATCCTGAGAGGGGCTGAGGCAGTCTGTGCACTGCGGAGAGAAGGCCGTGGTGCACATGGCTCCCTCGGACACTAACAGTAAGAGATGGGGAGATGCTCATGGCAGCTGAGTTCTGCGGAGCTTCCAGCAGATGGGGTCAGAAACTACTCAGAAGTGCTCTGGACTTTCTGGTTTTGAAACTGCTTGCCGGGTCTTACTAATAACACAGAGGCAGCGCAGCGCCCTGGGTTTCCCCATTTGGGAATTTATACTTTACCAAACCAAGCATTGTCGTCTGAGCTGCCCCAAGCGCTAGAGTCTTTCCGAGCATCGTCCTGCTGCTTCAGTTCTAACCTCTTGGTACTTTACCATTCAATACTTGTAGCAGAGCCTGTGCTTCAGTCTCATCTTATCCCCCAGAGTGCACCGTGCAATAGAACAGCCTGGGAGAGAGAGACCAATGGGAATGACAGAGGCAGCATCCTCTGGGAGGCTCCTTCAAATGGGGTGAATCTTACAACCCAAGCGAAGGCCAAGCAGCCATGACCCATATTCCCTTCTCTCCGAATGTGCTTGTTTTCCCCAGCTCACGATGGTCCAGGATGAGAAAGAGAGGGGACTGGGGCAGTAAACAGCCTCTTTCAAGGGGGACAATTTACATTTTCTCTGCTGGTGAACTCTATTTCCCTCCATGAACCTTGAATGGTTTGTATATCAATCACCTTTGGTGGAAATGAAATGCAACTCGTGGACATTCTTTGAAAAATTAGGAGTGTTAGCTATACCCCAGGATTATTATCTTGTCTGAATGGTGTTCGTTTCTTGGAAATTCTTGACTTTTCCCCATGATTGTGAAAATGCTCTTCAAGAACAAATCAGAGGTTCTCAGAACCACTCAGAACCTGCTGAGAACTGCCAGCTCCCCTGATGAGGTGCTCAATAAAGACCGTGAGCAAGTGCTTACGACCGCTGGAGATGCTTCCTGGGCTGGGGCTCAGGAGAGGCAGGAGAGGAAGACGGACACTGTCCCCCTTGAGGGGACTGTGCCTTCCTAGGATGAGTACTTTGCTAGGGGTATGTCATGTGGCAAGGTTGAGCCCACGTGCCACAGTCTGGCTGCTGGGGCCATGGCCCAGCTTCACTATTATCTTCGTGACCTTGAGCAAGCTCCTTAACCGCTCTAGTCTCAGGTTCTTGCTCTGTATAATGGGGGAAGTGGTAGTACCTTCCAGGGGTATTGTCAAGATTAAGTGGGTGGATCAGGTAGCATGCTCAGAATAATTCAATAAATGCCAGCTCTTGTTGTCATTGAGCTCCATGTGACAGCTATGTTACCCCCACTTATTCCTCACAACCACACTGCAAAGGCAGAGGTATTATCCCCATTTTACACAGAGGAAAAGAGTGGTCCTGAAAGATGAAAGTCTCATGCTATGCTAGTAAGTGGCAGAGCTGGGATGTTTTTAGCCCAAGACAATTTATCACTCATAACTCATTCAGGGTTCACCTTAAAATGTTACCAATAATATTTAAAATAATTAATTCATATAATCTGTGTGTTCTTGACATTTGCAACATTTCTTCACCGTATAAGGAAAGTGCATAGGGAGGCTTCCTGGGCAGCATGGACTGTTCTGGAAGGGTCTGTGCAGCTCTACCAGGCTTCCATGGTCTAGCTCCTTGCCTGTATTCCTAACTGCCTACTGGAAAGCTCCACTTGGGTCCCCCACAGATGCTCCAACTTCTATAGGTCCCAAATGGATCTCATTACCTTCCTCCAAAATCTCTCCCTCCTTCCATGGTCACTCTTTCAGATTAATGGCCTCACAATCCTCCCCTTCATCCAGGCTGGAAATGTTGGCACCATCTTTGACTCTCACCTGCATTTAAAATTGGTAGACAAGTCTTGAGGACTAACCTCCACAATGTCTTTTGACTCTGTCTCTTCTCATCCCCACTGCCACCATTGTAGTTGAGGCTAACATTAGGTAAGGTAGGCATAGCTGATAGGACAAATAGATCTCAAAGCACAAAATGGCGCAAAGCCTATGGAAGGTTAGCTTTTGCTCACATAACAGTACTGGGCAGGTAAGCAGGTCATAGTGTGGCCCTGACCCTGTCGACATAGCCATTCAGGGATTCAGGCTGACAGAGGCTCAGCCATGTTCACTGGGCTTCCAAAGATACTCCAAAGTTAGCTTCATCATTTCCAGCTGGAAGGGAAAAGGCAATGGAGAGGCACTCCAGGAGCTTTGATGGGCAGGGCTGGCAAGTGAGCCCACCACTTCTGCTCACATTCCACATGGCCACACCCAACTGCAAAGGAGGCTGGGAGATGTGGTCCAGCTGCATGCTCAGCCTCAGCCATAAGGCTTTGTCACTTCTCATCTGGTTTTTGCAGTGGCCCTTGGATTGGTCTCCCTGCCTAGTCTCTCTCCACATCCAATCTATATTTCACAATGCTGCCAGAGTTAACTTCTAAATCACCAGTCCTACAGGCTTCCTGTTGCCTTTAGAGCTATATCCATAATGTGGCATTCAAATACCTCCACTGTGATTCTAGTCTAACTTGCCAGCTTATCTCCTATTCTAACCCTCGAACAGGTCAACCCTTGCAGACCCCATGCTCCTCCTGGAACAGGCCATGCATGTTCACCAACCTGTGCCTCTGCTCTGATCAGGATGCCCTTCCTTATCACTCATGGTCTGAGTTCTGCTCATCTTTTAATGTGTTATTCAAAGCCCACCTTCTTCCTGAAGTCCCTTTCAAGTTGTCCTCAACTGAAAAGGATCCCTCTCGCCCCTCTGCTCTCCCTGCAAACACTTCTCCTGTAGCCATAGGAGAAACGTATTGCTTTCTGTTACAGCCCCTTGTTGAATCCCTTGCCAGATGGAAAGCTCTCCTCATGTTTTGCCTTCTCTTAGGATAGGATAAATCCAACCTCCTTGGCAAGACACACCAAAGCTTTCACAATCTGTTTTCAACAGCTATTCCCAGGCTTCATTTTTGCCATTCTTCCCTGAACTGGTCTGGCCACTTCGACATGCCTCAAGTCTCCATTGCCCTATGTCCTTCCACATTTTTGTATCTTTGCCTCCGTTGGTCTCTGCCTGGAAGGCTGTCATGGCACCTCTACCATCTGGTGAACCAGTGACCACATCACATGCTGTGTTCCTTTGCCTTCCTTCTATCCACTACCCTCTGGGAGAGCCTATGCTTACCTCTATTCTAGTCATTCCCAACAGATGTGAATTCTTGAGAACCAGAATATCCTTATTGGTTTTTTGGAGTTTGATGCAAGACCAATGTTTGGTGCATAGAAGGATTAAATAAGCATTTCTTGAATGAATGTCCCCACCCATCGAGTTAGCCAAGTGCTGTTCATCCTTGCCTCTGGAGGTCTGTGCAAACAGATTATTCTCAATCTAATGATAGTGCAGTCAGGACTTCTTGAATGAGCAGTTTCTTTTGTCATTTGGTGCCCCTGCTAAGATGGCAGAACGCAAGTTCATTTTTCATATGTCAAAGTGGCCAAGAGTAGGTAAAAATCTGGGAAAAACCCAAAGCACATAATGAAATACCAAAAAAAGGAAAGAAAAAAGAAAAAAGAAGACCAGGAAAACATATGTGAGAAATGAAGTTCACATTCTTGAACTGTTTCTTCTTTCTTAAAAAATTGAAACGTCTCCAAAGAGTACAGCCTTAAGAAACTTGGCCCAGGTGTATTTAATTTTCCAGAACGATATACTGATGATTATCATCTGGGAGTGTGAATTCTTAACCCTTAGGTCGACACCTACTGTTTGCTAACCACCCTGAAAGCTTTAGAGTTGTTGCCAAGGCAAGAAATGTCAAAGGGGAAAGATCAAAGTTCAGTAAACTTAGATGCCAAGGGCTCTGGGTTGGCTCAAAGGTGGTTCAGGTAGAGGGGATGGAGAAATAGCAGTGGGGTCTTCAGAAGGGCTAAGAAAGTTGGATGCGTGGCAACACCACATGTATTTCACGGTTTCAGATTCTTGAACATTTTCTCAATCATGTGACCTGGGGCAAGAGAAGCTAGGCACATATCCATTTTTCACTTTTCTATAAAGCTGGAATTTAGAATGCTGTTGTTCTGCTTGAAATGCAAGGTCAGAACATCATATATATTGCTTTAAAGTTGAAGTTTCCAAAGTAGACAAAGAAACAAACACACTTTCAACTCTGGTGCTGGAAAGAACTGAAGGATAGCTTTTGGGGAATGGCCAGTTTTTCTTCAAGATGGTTTTTTCCTTACAGGAAAAAGGTTTTCAGTGCCTTCAAGATGCACCACGAAAGCTCTATTTTTAATGTCGGCACCTAGGTGAGAGAAACGTTCATTTTCATGTCCTTTTTTTCTTTATAAATGAACGAGTTATTATCAAACCAGAAAATGCATGACTGGAGTTTTTTTAGCATTTAGACAAACATCCTTTGGCAGCTCACAGCCCGGAAACAGATTTAGTTGCTGTTCTCAGCTGAGGAATTCTGTGATGTCGGGCAGGACACATCTCTTCTCATCTTCCTTTTGAAACATGATGTGGCTTCTGTGACACGTCACAAAACCTACTTCTAGCCTCAGTTCCTCAGACAGCTTGAGGAAAGGCTGAGGACTGTATTTCTTCCTATTAGTTGGAAGTTTCCAACAGTTTTTAAGGTGGTGGAGGGGATGTATAATTTGCAAGGGTATATAAAATGCGTGGATATTTATGAAATCTCTTTGTTTGTTTTGTAAAACTACAGATTGGTCCACTTTCTATCTCATGTTCTTTGGCACAGTTACATTTTATCCTGAAACAATGACATTTTCATGTTTCAGGACAAATGTTTTGCAGTGACATTTTCCTTCTTTCTTTCATTCATTCCCATTCCCACCATTGACTGTCTGTTTGAAACCCAAGATTCTCAGAATGATGACATGAGGGGAAGATACCCAAGTGTTTGCACCCTCTCTTCCTACAGATTTTCCAGTAGTAACAAAGGCCAGGATCTTTGTGAAATTCCTGTAAGACTCTGACCTGGGATACAAGAGCCGCTCTGCAGTTCCCTTGACATGCTCTGGATTTGTCCTGCAGAACTCTTTTTAAGGCTATGCTTAAATATCCCCTATCCTCCTATTAGATGTGCCATGTACCTTTTCATATTCATTCATTCACTATTCGTTGGACACCTATTAACCAAGTGCCAACTTTTAACCAGGAACCGGGCCTAGCAGTCAGGATATAATGGCACACAAACCAAACACAGTCTCTGCTTTCGTTTAGCTCACAGGCTAGCAGAGAAGCAGCCGCAACAGTCATAACAGCAAAGGGATAAATGTAGACTGAAAGGAGAGCAATGAAAGACAGAGATGTGGTTCCACGAATGTGCAGAGCCACGTGGAACCACATGGAACCAAGGAATCTGACCAAGACAGTTTCTCAAGGAGCAGAGATTTGAAGGGCAGGTAGAAATTGTCCAGATGGAGGAGAAGTTAGGGAAGGAGAGTGTCTGAGAGAGGGAAGACTGTGTGCAAAGACCTTGTGACAGGACTGGGTATATAACTGAGAGGAGGCCCTGGGTGGAGCTCAGAGTAGGGAAAGGTCTGTGAGGTCAGATCATGGTGGGTGTTCTAGGTCATGCTCAATGTTTTCTGCTTTGCTTGGACAATGGAAAGCCAAGGAGGAATTTAAAGTAGAACTTTGAGCTTTGAGAAGATCATTCTGGAAACTGTGGGGAAGAGATTAGATCAGGGCCAGGGAAGATACGACGGGACTAGTTCAGACAAAAAACATCAGTCTCTTGGGTTTGTAGGTTGGGGGCCATGGAATTGGAGAGACGTGAAGGGATCTGATAATTATTAGGAGGGAAAATGGACAGGAGTTAGTAATAGGTTGGCCATGATGTGTGGGTGGGAGATGAAGAAAATGGTGCCACAATCGTCCCTCAGTTTCTACCTGGCAACACTGGATGTAGGAAGAACCATTCACCAAGAGAGGAGATACAGGAGGAGGGAAATAAGGGCTGGGTCTTGGAGAGAAGATCATAAGGTCAGATTTGGACAAGTGGAATTTGAGATGCCCACATGGAATTTATGGTTCTGGAATTCATAGATAAGGTCTGGGCTGGAGAAATAGATTTCAAAGTCATCACTGAATACCCAGTTGGATATTCAAAATTCTCCAGGTAGGCCCAGTTTGATTGGTTGTATTTAAGTAGGGAAACTGTCCTAAACGTACAAGCTACAAAAATGACTTCACATATTTCAATGCCCTGCTGATGAAAGAAAAATTACAAGTCTCAATGGTCTCTACCCGTGTCATCACTCATAAAAGTAACAAACATACCATTTTTATTCTTAAGTCAATATTTCTCTGTAAGCCTTTCTGTGTCTTGGAGAAATTTCTTCCATAAACGACACCACCTCATCCCAGTGCACACTCAAAAGGGAAATAAATGGAAGCAAGCACGTGATGGATTCAAGGAGCCCGTATGGGTTTAACGTGGTCTGTTTTTTGCTTACTCAAGCATGGCCTCGGCTCATGCTCCCGTGCCACATCATTAATGCCCGGTTATTAACTGCAAAGGTTTTAAAAACCATTAAAAAAACAATCCTCAAGTTGTTAAAAAATGCAAAGTCCTTTTTACTTTTAAACGTTTTCAAGGATCCTCAAACTGTTTAATAGTTTGAAAGATTTAGTCCTATAACATAAATTATATTCTAAAAGTTGGGCCATTGATATGGGGTATATTATTACCACCACCACCACCATTACTGATCACTAGGCTGGACGTTAACTCACTTAAACCTTCTTGATAGGTGGTGTTACCTCCCTGGTTTTCCAATGAGATTGTTGATGCTCTCAGAGGGTACAAAGCTAGTATGGCAGAATAAGGATTTGAAATGATATGTGCCTGACTCAAAGTCACTGACCTTTAGCAGATGTGGGCCTTGCTTTGGGGGACTTGACGCATATTTTGTTACTTATTTTCTTTTGCTCCATAGATAGTTCACTCTCTTCTTAGAACTAGTGCCTTTGAATGGGCCTTTGTTCCATTCCTGCTTCATGTAAACAAAGCATAGACTAGCCACCTGAAAAACAGGGTTTTGAAGGTAGTCCGTCAACCTACCACTCCCCTCCTCTTTCCTGAACTATGTCTGTAAAGTGTCTTGAAGATGCAAATCACCATATAAATGCTAAGTATTATTGTCTTCATCTGGAACCATGAACGAAGCTGCTGCTTGCAGATAAGAGAGATTTTGTCTCTGAAAAACTGAATTTTTGTTTCTTAGCTGACATATATGGAACCAGAACTCTTCCATGGTGAGAAAGATAAATCTCTTGACTCTGAAAAATGACTTTGATGGCCATTTGGTTGGAGAGGTTAACTATTGTGCTGGGTCCTGGTGTTGGGAGCAGCAGAGTGGGGAGAGAGAGAGAGAGAGAGAGAGAGACTAAGAGAGAGAGAGAGAAAGAGAGAGGAGAAGTGCTCCTCAGACATTTGTTTCAGTTGGGAAATAGGGACATTTTAGTGTGGAATCTGATATTTACCATACATGGTGCTTTTTGCCCAGAAGCCTCTCAGAAGAATGCATTCTTGCTTTCTCCCTTGTCCACACCCACCAACGATAATCAACGCCACTTGGGTGACTCTGGAAGCTAGTCTAAACCGGCTACACCACTTAATAGTTGCAAGGATAGGTAGAATACTTTCTCCGTTGAAACTATTAGAGGAATTTATAGACTGTGTAGTTAGCCGTGAAAGATATTGGCAAGGGCATGGAGCTAGCATTCCTCTCTTGTCTCTTCACCCCGCCTCCTTCCGTAAGTGGCAAATCTTCTCCATGTCCCGGGATTCTCGTCGTGTTGTTCTGCTCTTTGAATCTCTGCCCTGGCTTAGTTTTTCTGAAGACTGCTATGTTGCCCGCCCCTCCGTGTTTCTATGAACTTTGTTAATAGCTCCCCCTTCAGCTTGCTACTGTGTTTGTTTCTCTAACCTGCCTTCACTTAGATATGGCTCCATCTGAACAGTTGTGCCGGACAGGCTGTCTACCATTTTGCATTTTTTCATGCATGGATATGCGTGATTTAGGCCTAGAAGTATATTTTATTAGTTAGATGCTATAGAAGGTCAAGTTTGACATAGTTAGAAGTTACCAGCAATATTTAAAAGAATAGGTTTATTTACCTATCAACATTTGAAACAAGCATATTTGGGGGACGAAGACTACTTTGAAATTTGAGGTTCAATAGTTATGAGTTTTCCTAGATCTATGGAAAATGATAACTACTTGTCTCCTTTCAGAGGAATGGTGCTCATAGAAAACAAATTCCCACAGGGGCCGTGGCTCATGGGGGCTGTTACGCCAGCCCCTGTGAAACAGTGCCTATACTTAGGAGGCACGGAAATGAATGCTTTAGAAATAATGATCATTTTGTGGTTCCTCAAAAAGTTAGACATAGGATTACCATATGACCTAGCAATTTCACTCCTAGGTTTATACCCAAAAGAATTGAAAACAGGTACTCAAACAAATACGTGTACGCAAGTGTTCATGGCAGCATTATTCACGGCAGCCTGAATGTGGAAACAACCCAAATGTCATCAACAGATGAACGGATAAACAAATTGTGGTATATCCATACAATGGAATATTATTCACCCTTAAAAATAATTGAAGTACTGATACATGCTAAGATATGGATGAATTTTAAAAATATTATGCTGAGTGAAACAACCCAGACACAAAAGGTCATATATTGTATGATTCCATTTATATGAAACATCCAGAATGGGTAAAGCCATAGAGACAGAAAGCAGACTGGTGACTGCCAGGGCCAGCGGGGGAAGGGAAATAAGGAATAACTGTTTAATGCATATGGGGCTTCCTTTTGGGTAATGAAAATGCTCTGGAACTAGATAGAAGTGGTCACACAACATTGTGACCATACTCAATGCCACCAAATTGTTGCTTTTAAAATGGCTAATATTATGCTATGTGAATTTCACTGCAATAAAAAAAATAACTATAGCAAACATCTTCTGAGCACTTTCTGTGTACCAGGCTCTGTATTAAGTGTTTCACATAACCATCTCATTGAGGCCACACAACCCCTCTGGGAGATGATGATGTACTCCTTTCATTTGATGGATGAAGACCCTGACTGAAGCCCAGAGAAGTTAAGCAACACACTCTCCTTCTGACAAGCTTTCTAGAACCTCGAATTCCCAGAGTTAAATCTGATGACTTGAATAAACTTGGTTGGAGGCAGCTGTTTCTCAATCACTTCCATTTTGAAAGAACGCCTCTCTGCCCTGAATTTGGACACTGGGTGGTAAGTGATTTAGAGGCTGTGGTTCTGTGTTTAAAAGGAATGTTTTCAAAGAGCTAGTTCTGGGTGGATGCAGAGATGTGCTTTAGAATTTTGGGGGGATGATGAAATTTAAAAGGCCAGCAAGACTTCTTGGAGGAATCTCATAAGGAGGGGGTTCCTGGAGGGCAGGCAGGAGGGTATTAGGATGGACACAGGGGATCAGTCAAAGTGTACTTGGTTCTCAATTCATACTCACTGGTCTATCATCAAGTTTCTTTGTAAATTTTTCACTTATAAAATTTTAGCTTAAATCTCATTGAGCCAGTAATTAGGGATTTAAGGATCTTCAAATATGCAAGTTGTAAAATATCTGGGTTGTCCAGATGTTGCATGATCTGTTTTTCTGCTGTGTTTCATTAACATGATTTTATGGACACTTTAATATTAGGACCTGCCTACCATATTGGGGTACTTTTTCTCCTTCTCCATTCATTTGCTCACACACTCACTCATTCATTAATTCACTCACTCATTCATTCACTCACTCCTTGATTGATTGATTGGCTCATTTAACCTATATAAATAATACATGAAAAGTTGCTTATAAAAATGCAAACAGCATAAAAATACATCAAGCAAAAAGTGAAAGTCCTCTTGTACGGACCCTCCCAGCTCCCTCTCCATCTTACTCCCAGCCCCATCGGTATCACCCCACTATGTTAATAGTTCATAGTTTGGTGTACAAGCATCAAGAATTCTTCCAGACATTTATTTTATGTATAGGTGTATACCGTAAGAGTTTCCTGAAGTTGTATACCATAATCTTAACTGACTCCTATTCTGGAAAGTGTTTTCAAAGTAGCAAGTATTTTGTTTTTTGACTTTTAAATGAATTTTTAAACCTTTTTATCATAACAAAACTTTGCCGGTTACTCTAGAAACTCCCTCACTCCCACCAAAAGTAATCACCTTTATAGTATTACATTTGTTGCATCTTTTTGGTTTAAAAAAAATGTGCAGCCCTAAACACTACAGTTGCAGTGATTAAAAAAATTGTTTTGGGGGCTGGCCTGGTAGCATAGTGGTTAAGTTTGCATGCTTTTCTTTGGCAGCCCGGGGTTTGCAGGTTCAGATCCTGGCTGGGGACCTACACATCACTCATCAAGCCAAGCTGTGGATGCATCCCACATACAAAATAGAGGAAGATTGGCATGGATGTTAGCTCAGGGACAATCTTCCTCAAGCAAAAAGAAGAAGATTGGCAACAGATGTTACCTCCAGGCCAATCATCCTCACCAAAAACAAAAAATAAAATAAAATAAAAAAATAATAAAAAATTTTTAGATATAAACTTGAAGATCCTGGGCCATTTGACCTTTGGAGCATCCCCTAGGCTGGATTTTGCTGATCGAACCCTCATGGTGCAGTTCAACATGCTCCTGTGTTCTCTATCCTCCTATACATTGGCAGCTGGATCCAGAGGTGTCACCAGATTCAGGTTCAGCCCTGGGCTGGCCCATTGCAGGTGGTGCTGTGTTCTCCCGTCTCACGCATGCTCATTTCCCCATTTTTTCCATGTTGGCAGGTGTGATGCATGTTGCCTCAATCCATTCATTCACTGGGGGCTTCAGAATCTTGATTCTCTAATTCCATCATTTTGTTTTCATTTATTAGTTGGGATAATTTTATAAGGAGATACTTCTTTTCATCTGCTATTTGGTTACTTAGTAGTATAGTTTGTATAGGAAAGAAGGACAAATGTGTGATAATTTCCTTTTATTTGCCTAGTTTTCAAGATAATGTATTGGTTCCTTGTCATCCTCAAAAGTTTACCAGTTAGGTTTTTAAAACATGACATTATGAGCTCATGGATTTAAACATGTTGATCAATTTCAATCTATTGCAATTCTCATCCTTATGGGAGTTCACAGTGTCCCATTTTTGACCCAGAGAAGCTCTTCAAGTTAGGTCTGTATGACCAGTTGCGCTTATGTCCTCTTGACGTGATTCTAGAACTGGGTTGGTCACTGTTTCTAGGCTTTTATGGTGGACAAAGCTGGGAAAATACACACACATACACATACGTATGTATACGTATATCTATCTATCTATCTATCTATCTATCTATCTATCTATCCAAAGATAAAATGCCTTGTGAACTCACACTGATTTCTACTCAAATTCAGGACTGCAGGGTTTTCCTTTACCTCCTCTATATTACATCTGTATTTCCTTTCTTTTGCACCAAAATCCTTAGTTCTCAAACACACAGAATTAGAATATCTTATAATTTCGTACTTGCTTTGTCCCACAGTCTCAGAATGACAACATAATACTGTTACAACCAATCATCATTCCTGAAAACAGTTAACTTATTTTGTCACATGTGCCATCTTCAGTCTCCCTCCATCATTTATGGCTTTGCTATATCCACATTGTCAGATTTATGACTATATAGTTATATATACTATAAGGTCTCCCTTTTAACCTTCATTTAGTCTTAGTGCTTCAAGTAACTCCATGTTGAAATGCTCACCATCTGTCCTCATGTACATGCTCCTCTGGTCATTCTGGTTGTCTGAAGCATATGCACTAGTAGACTTCTCAGGAAGAGCTCAAGGGGACCATACTTTTGGAGTTCCAGCATGACGGCAACCGTTTGTCTCTGCTCGTTACACACAAAGTTCGGTGTTGCTGAACACATGACAAATTAATTCAATGCGTGATCTGGGATTTTCTTTTGCTTTAAAGGACACCATTTGGACAATTGGAAAAGTTTGAATAAAGTCTTCATAATAGGTCTCAATAATAGTATTGTTAATTTTTTTACCTTGATAATTATATTGTGGTTATGTAAGAGAATGTTCTTATTTTTAGGAGACACAAACTTCAACAAGTTATGGATAAAAGTTCATCATGTCTGCAACTTATGGATCTATCTACACACACAAGCACAATAAATAGTATTATTTGGGGAATCTAGGTGACAGGTATATGTTTCTGAATTCTTTATGTTATTCTTCAACTTTTCTGTAAGTCTAAAATGATGTTGAAATAAAAAGTTAAAAATATTTATATAGACATGCATTTCTCAATAAACATATAAGTGTGTATGTATGCCTATTTATGCCAGCATCCATAATTTTGTGGTACAATTTATTGTATCTTTTGAGTTGTATTTTTTTTCAGAGATAAGTGGTAGAAACTTCATATGGTGTTTAAGGATTGATACTTGGCACCACAAAATATGGGGTATCAATGATGAATCCAGAAAATATGCAGAGAAGAAAGATATAAATGTCTTGTTTTTGAAGAAAAAAGAATCCATTGTCAATGCAGAGATACACAGATTTGATCTTGATTGATTTTGCATAGGTGATAATTTCTGCCGTATTTTCTTGATCATTAACTGAGCCCTTGTTCCCCTTTTCCACTACTTCTTTCCTTTAAAGCCAGATAGGTATGGACAGAACTATTATTATTTTGCATTGAGTGTCCTAAGTAGATTGAGATTGGTGGTTTCAAAGTAAACAAACAAAAGACAGATGCAATGGGGTTTCATAACTAGATTGGCTTTAGGGTGTATCAACTTTCTTAGGCAAGTTCATTAAAAAAACAAGTTTCTCCTCCCTGTACTCAGTCCTTAGGGACTAATGTTCCAAAAAGGGAGAACAATTTTCCAGTAAAACGAACTCTGTGAAGATGATATGGATTTTAAAGACATTCCACTTTTGTGCTATTTTTAAAGGCTTATGGAGATGGGCTGCTGTATAGCTAATTAGGAGACTCCCTGGTGGGTGGTAGTGTTGTCCTGACATCATGGACACAGATGGATGTAAATGCCCTCATGCTTGGATGTCTCAGTTCCTTTGTCTAAAATACTTTCATCTTTTCCACTAGATTGTAAGTTTTCCTTGTAAAATAGAAGCACTCCTTGAAGATGTGAAACAGATTTCTGCCATTTGGGACGGTAGTCCATAACTCACAAATGGGTGGTCTTTGAAGTCTGTTTCTAAGTCAATGGCTTGAAATTCAAAACTGCATCTTTCTATGGGCGCAAGATAGTTAAGTTCCCAGATCAGCTGACTAAAATTTACCAAGCCCACCATGTTAATTTCTATAGTACTGAAGCAATACTAGAGACCTAATCACCAGGGGTGGTAGTGGCTCACAATTGGGCCATGGAAGGCAATTTCTTAAAGGTCTTAAAGGTCCCACTGGCTGCATACTCCCCAGAGTGTAGCTCCTCTTATGGTTCTCCTCCACTCAAGGACGTGCATGCTCCTTATTGACTACCAAATATATGCGCCCTCTTCAGGCAGTATTCAAGGCCTTCAACCACATGCTCCACCTTTCCTGTCCCCTATGTGCTATTTCTCCACATGGACACTCGCCACCCTCCCCCAGTTTCCCACCTTTGCCCATGCTGTTCTTGGCACCCAGAATCCAATTCCCATTTGTGTCCGCCTAGTAACTAACTCTTCTTTGCTGGCTCATCTCATGTGCCACCTCCCTTCCTGATTTCTCCCAGTGAGACCTCACTTTGCATTCTGTTTGCATGCTCATCCTACTATAATCTTACCTGTCCTATGGCACATAATGTAATTTTTATAGGATAATGTTTGTTAGACTATTGTTGACCCCTGTGCATCCCTGGAGGGAAGGGATCCTTGTGTGACCCACTTCTGAGGATCCACCAATGCCTAGCACTGTGCTTTGGATACGGGAGCTGCATGACCAATTCTGGGGGTGTTGAAGTGCGTCCCCAACCCCACCCGGCCACCACTTATCCTGGGAGGACATGGGCAGCACGTGCAGGTGCTGCTCAGCAGGAGGCCAGAGAGGGGAGCTGTCTGTGTTGCTTTCCAAACATTAATGTGCACAGACAGCTCTAAGTGCTGTCTACCTTTGACTTTGAGTCACATATAATAAAACAAAATCAGCCATTACGAGTAATGCTTTTTAACTTTTGTTGTAAGGCTCACAAAAGACGTTTGCTCTCCCTGACTGGTGTCAGATGCAATAAATATAATTAATCTCTGGAAGCACATAGATGAAATTACTTAAATCACGGCTTTAGTTTGTTTCCAGCCCTCCGAATCTCCTGGGCATGGAGAAGACCACGTGGCCCTTTGCTGCCGGAGGCATCTCGAGCCCTTCTCCCAGAGTTGGCTCTAGGGTTGGCGGCTCTTTTGGGGCATTTTAAACTTGAAAGTGGAAAACATTGGCCTCTCCATCTCCATCTCTTGGGGACATACTGAAGGAAAGTTTATTTGGCAGGAGAGGTGAGCTCTCCTTTCATCTCTGACTGTGTTTTCACATCTAATAAAGTCAAGAGTGGACTTTGCACCCACTTCCCTCAGGACAAATTCAATGAGACCGCAGTCCTGGAAGTGAATGGTGCCAAGTTCTTTCCTTTATCTTGGTACTGCCAAAGAAGTCCTTGCAATGTAAAAATCGTGACTTTGTGAGGGAGAGGCCTCCTTAACGTTCAGCCAGGCCAACAGCCCCATTTGACCAATAAAAAACCAAGGCTTGGTGAGCTACCATGACTTGCTGGGGACCACATCATGTCTGAACATCAGAGGCTGGGTGAACCACCTCTCCTGGGTTCTTCTCTGCCTCATGAATTTTTCTCAAACTTTTTCCCAGGTGGGATTCTTTTTACTATTTCATAGATTCCATGATGGAAAGTTTGGGTTGACAAGACTGTGCATTCCTTAAATATTTATTCCATAAATATTTAACCAATATTTATGGGGAGCTTACTCTAGGCCAGGCACTTTCTAGGTGCTGGAGATACAATGATGAACAAGACAGATACAATGCCGGCTCTGGCGAATCTTCAAGTTTACTGGGCAGCCAGATAGTAGACAAAATAGTTCAATGAATTTTGATGAGTGTTATAATGGAAAAGTGTAGGGTGCCTGGAACCTCTAACTGAAGGATGGCAGAATTTGGCTGGAGGAACCTGAGTATATTCTAAGTAAAAGGAACAGCACGTGCAAAGACCCAGGGTTCAGTGAGAGCTTTCTTGCTTTCTCTCTGATTACCTTCATGTCCATACTTAGTCTCGACACCTTTGTAGCCACACTCTGCTCTTCTCTCCAACCTCATCTCTTCTGCCTACATGCTAACATACACCTCAGCATTCTTTTCCAGTCTTTTGTCCAAGCTTGTCTTTATTTCCGTGCCTTTGTACATACTGTCCCTCTACTGGAAATGTAAATTGCTTCCAGCCCCATTCATGCTTTAGGATTCAGCTTTCAATTTGACTCCCCTGGACTATTTTGGCTAACTCTCCTATATGATGTCATAGCACCCTATGTATTCTTCCATTGAACTTTCCAGCTTTCAATGTACTTGTGTATTTGTTTATCTGTGTTCCTTACTGGCCTGTGAGGTTTTTATGGAGGTCAGAGGTATGTCTTATTTGTCCCAGTATGCCTTGCACAAAGTCTTGAACTTAATAGTTACTCCCAACACACATTTGTTGAATCAACAGATGAAGAAATATAGGCCTCCTGACTCCAGTCCAGTTCTTCTTTCTGCCCCCTTCTTTTCCTTTTCTATGTCTGTCACTCCATCTGTCTATCCTCCTCCCATCCACCCAACAGATTTTTTTTTTCCCAGGAGAAGATTCACCCTAAGCTAACATCTGTTGCCTATCTTCCTCCTTTTTTCTTCCTTTTTCTCTCCAAAAGTCCGAGTACATAGTTATGTGTAGTTGTAAGTTCTTCTGGTTCTTCTATGTGAGCCACCACCACAGCTTGGCTACTAAGAGATGAGTGGTTTGGTAACCATGCCCTGGAACCAAACCTAGGCCACCAAAGCAGAGTGTGACAAACTTTAACCACTAGGCCACCAGGGCTGCCTCTCCCAACAGATAATTTTGAGAATCTACTATGAGCTTGGCTGTGAGCTGCTCCTGATCCAGCAGAAGAGTTGGATGAGAAAATAGATAAATGAGTTTAATAGGGTACTTGATATTATGGGTGTTTAAACAAAGGGCTCCAGAGCACCAAAGGTGGATCCATATGTTTGTCTGGGGTAATCTGGGAAGGCTTCCCCAAGGAAGTGCTGTCTGAGCTGGGTCTTGAGAGATGAAAGAGACTTTCTAAGTGGTGAAAGGGAGCTGGAAGGGCACTGCATTGGAGGCCACAGCACACGCAGAGAAAGTCCCTGAGTTGTGGGAAGTAAGAAGTTCAATGTCCACGGAACGGAGTCTGTGTACAGGTATGGGGGTGTAAGGGTGGGGAAGGCTGGGTAGGAGGAAGTGAGGGCAGAGGCCCAAGGGGAAAACACTCTTGCTGGCCTCTATAATCAATTTGAGTTTTATGATGTTATTAACAACTGTTGCCAATCTTTGTTTTTTTTTCGTTTATTTTTTCTTCTCCTCCAAGCCCCCCAGTATGTAGTTGTATATTCTAGTTGTAGGTCCTTCTAATTCTGCTATGTGGGATGCTACCCCAGCATGGCTTGATGAGCAGTGCTAGGTCCATGCCCAGGATCCAAACCAGTGAAACCCTGGGCTGCAGAAGCAAAAACTTAACCACTCAGCCATGAGGCTGGCCCCCAAACTGAGGTTTTTTGTTTTTTTTTTTAAAGATTTTATTTTTTCCTTTTTCTCCCCAAAGCCCCCCAGTACATAGTTGTGTATTCTTCGTTGTGGGTTCTTCTAGTTGTGGCATGTGGGACGCTGCCTCAGCGTGGTCTGATGAGCAGTGCCATGTCCGTGCCCAGGATTCGAACTAGAGAAACACTGGGCCGCCTGCAGCGGAGCGCGCGGACTTAACCACTCGGCCACGGGGCCAGCCCCCCCAAACTGAGGTTTTTAAGCAAGGGAAGTCTCTTCTGTTTTGGAGGAAGCTGATGGTACCTCCATGGGGCCATGATAAGAAAATCCTGCAGATAGAGAAGGCAGATCTTGCAAGCAAGTGTTCAGTGCTAGTCTGCCATGTGCCTCCCTATTTCTCCATTCCTCTTCTCTATCAGCACACCCTGGCTTGGGATACAGGCCATTGCCAGCATTGGAAGGAGATTGCCACCCGAGGAAAGAAGAAAAAGTTAGGAGGAGTACCTGGGTCATTTGCAAGTATTTGTCACCTTTACCTCTGGAGAGATGGGACATTTGAAATGATAATGATTACCAGCCCTTTATGTTACTTATTAGGCATCTCATTTCTCTTAATAATCCTTATTAGCCAGAGAATGCATTATTTGGCATTGACTTGAGTATATGCTTAACGAAATTTCCAATTTTAGAGCTGACGAAAGGACTCATTTCTCCTGAACTCCTCCTCTTGTTGTAACAACAATGCTAAATCTTTGCTGACAGATTTTAGGAGGCCATTGATCTTGATAGTAACCATCACCCAACCAAACGTTTACATTAGGGCACCCATGAACCATCAAAGTGCTTCAACTGCATAATTAATAGGGCCCGGTAAAATTCTACATCCTTGTAACAATATTTACTCTGAAAAGTCACTGTTGGACTGAACTTTCTATTGCAGACTCTGAGGACATCAAGGAATCTTAAACTTCTTTTTTGACAGGAAGGTTTATTAGGTCCTTAGTCTGGCTGCCAAAACACAATTCCTCTCGCAGGTGCTCATTGAACTCATGGACTATTAAGGATTGATGTCGGATTAGAGATTATCTATTCAGTTGTTTCTAAACCTGGCTGAACTACAGAATCTACTTGGGAAATTTTAGAAGTTTCTGGATTCCTTGGCTCCACCTCTGGGAACCTGATTCAGGAGGTAGGGTGGAACCAGAACGCTGTAGATACATTTTCTTAAACGCCCAGGTTATTCTTCTTGCTATGAGAACTGCTGATCTCACTTTGAGGATGCTGAGGGCTGCAAGGTTGAAGTCACTTGGAAGTTTAAACCAACTGGCAGCCTAATAGGTCCCTCTGAGTGGAAGAGAAATGGATATTATGGACCTGGGAAATACTTTTGTTGATGAAATACTTTTGTTGAAAAGTCAACACTTTTCTTTTCTTTCTTTTTTTTTTGTCTGGCAGTAGTGCTCTTTTATTCAGAGAATAGTGTGGAGTGTTTCTAAGAGTGGATTCTCTCCTCATAGAAACTCTTGAGCTAAAAATGCAGATTCCTGGGATTGCCTGTAGGCCCACTGTATCAAAAGTTCTGAGAGTGGGGCCCAGGAATCTATATGTAAACAAACCCTTTAGCTGTTTTTGATGTACATTAAAGTTTGAGAACCACTGAGTTTTCTCTCTTTTTATATCAGCTGCTACCCCTCTGTTCATGGTCATAGTCAGTGCTATTGGTTGAACTCACGGGAATGGAAATGTGCGAACATTGACATATCCTGTGCTCATCCCCCCTTCTTCCTTGTGCCATTTGACACTGTTGACTGCACACTCTTGAAATGCTCTATCTGGCGATTTCTGTGTGCAAACCCATCTCTCTTGATCCTCCACTAGCTTTCTGTATCATCCTTGGACTGTTCTTTATCTCTTTCCTGGACTCTCCTTCCTCTACCTGCCCCTCTTGAGCAATCACATGTTTTCTCTTGGTTTCCATGATACAGTGATAATGACTTCCAAATATGTTTCACCAGCCCAGACTCATTTCCTAAGCTTCAGACCCACCCATACAAATGTCTGTCCAGTCCCTGCATTTTGGATGCCCCACTGACCCCTCAACTCCACATGACTGAACTGAACTCATGGTCTTCCCCCAACACGTGGTCCCCCTCCTCTCTCCCAAACTTGAGATGATGGTGCTGCCTTTGAAACAGTTACCACCCTAGACTTTCCTCTTACTTCACCTCCATCCATGAGCAAACTCTGCTGACTTGAGCTATTAAATATGCCTGAGCCAATCATATCTCAATAAAACTGGAAAAAATATACCTAACATCTACACTGTTTTCTCTCTCTAATGCCACCGACACACCCCAGACCTCCATCATCTCTCACCTGCAACCTGATACTGCCTTCTAAGCTAGTCTCCCTCCCACTAATCTTGCCCTCCCCATCCATCAGCCATGTTGCCTCCAGAGTGATCTTTTAAACATCTGATCACACTGCCCACTCCTGCTTAAAACCCTTCAGAAATTCTGCATTGCCTTGAGGGTGAAGCTAAACTCCTTCATATGTTGCTAGAGGTCTTATAAGCTCTGGCTCTTCCTCCACATAGCTCCTGCCAGTCTCTTCCCCTCTCTCTCCCTGGACCTTACATTCCAGCCATTCTGAATTACTCTGCTTCCTGGTGCCTTGAAACATTTTCAGGGGAAATTTCTACTACCTAGCATGTCTTTCTATCACTATATCCTCTCCCCATTTATCCATTCAGTGAGTCCCTAATCTAGATGTAACTGAAACGTTGGGTGACCCTCTGGTAGAGGTGTGACCCCCCCTACTGTGCACCATCCCACACTGTCCACATCTCCATCATAAATCTGTGTGTAAGGATTTGTTTGTGTGCCTGTTGCTCTCCCTTAACCTGATTCATCTATTACTTCCAGTGCTTGGAATTGTGACTGGTTCTTAGTAGACACTTAGTAACACTTCTTGAATGAATGAATGAATGAATTATTCAGAACATGTGACTTTTAGAACCATACATCCTGGAAAAATCTATAGTTATCTTTTAGCCATTCTTCCAATTTATGAAGCACATGTCATGAATTAATGTACTGGCAGTGGAGTTCATAACAATAACTATGCATTCTGATTAATTGACTCATGTTACCCAATTAATTTACCTATTAAGGGGTCAGCTAAAAGCTGAGAGAGAAGCAAATATACTGTAGCATGGACCAACATTACAGTCAAGTCCCTTAAGCAGTTGATAGGAAGCGGTTTTAAAAACTACCAATGTTGCTAGGAATTACTTCATTTTTTTATGACATGTTCATTTTTTTTTAGCTGAAGGAAACCATACTTCAACCCAGTGAGTAAGAATCATGCCAATAATGGAAAACAAAATTATTCCAATATTTTAGCTAAAATTATAGTGTCAGCTGTTAGTAAAAAGAAGTTTGAGATGCTCAAGTGGGTCTGCATTTTCTTGGTTTCCCTTTCATCCATTGCAGCATTAACACAAAGGAAGTGGTGGTGATTGGAGCCGAGTCCCACAGGCAGGAAGGAAAGAGCGTTGGGGATGAGACAGGTGGTGTGGGATGGAGGGGATAACACATCAGCGATGCATCCTGGGAAATAATTAGGTTTGAGCACAACAGACATAGACTCCAAAGCAGTGGACATGTATTGACTTGTCACTCTGGGCCAAGCACAAGGTTTCTTGTTCTGTGTAACCTGTGCCATTCAATCCACTCCGCAACCCTATGAAGCTATAACAAATTTCTTAATTTTACAGACTCAGGAGCTGTTAATTGATTCTCAGTAGTTCAGAAATAGCTAGGGAATTAGAAAACATGCACCTGATCAATTCCATCATTTAAGATTCAGGAGGGCATGGTGATTAGCTTGCCTGAATTTAAAAGAGAAGAAGACACCCCTTGTCATTCCTCTGCCTTCTTGTCCCCCAATCTATTGTCCCTTGATTCTCTCAGAACTCATGCCTCTTGGGTTCCCACCCCTTGGCCAAATGGCACAGACAGCTGTTTTGGACCGTGCAGCTGCCTAGACTGGGACAGCTGTACTCCCTTTGGAGAAGGACTTGTCAGCCGAAACCATCTCTGTTAAGCTCACAGTGGGAGAATGGATATGGTGTCTGACCTCAAAATGCCCCTTCCTTCTGGCCCTGCTGGCTCTGGATAGACGTGAATTTCACATCATCAGAGATTCTCAGGGTGTTAGAATGGTATAGGACCACAGCACCAGTTCCCTTTACTTTACAGATGAGGACGTTGAGTCCCTAGGAGGTTGAATTGCTTGTCCAAAGTCAGGGCAGTGCTGAGTGTGGAATTTGAGTTTGCCAACACGCCCAGGGCTCTTGCCCCTGCACTACCTGGCTCTACTACATGCCAAGTTCACCCCCCTGCTCATTGGTACCCCCCTTTCCTTCCTGCCACGCAGACAGTAGGCATTGTTTTATTGATTGGATCCTAACTCAGTTACGCACTTCCAGCACCCAACGTCTGTGCTTTCGTCTTGAAGCTGAGTTCTTGTTCCCCATGCTCTTAGGATAAGGTTCTCACAGTTGGGTTCTAAACCTCCTTCTCATCCATCTCTCCCTCTCCTCCCAGGTCTTCCAGTCTCTTCCATAGCATAGCTTCCATGCCAGTCTTCTGGAGCTCTTCAAACACAGCTCGTAAATTGTCTCCTTTGCTGAAGCTTTTGTCCCAGCCTAAATGCCCTCCTTTCTCACACTCCTCTGTCTGTGTTTTGAACACTAATACAAATCATACTACTTTTAAGACATCCTCTGCAACCACTTTGGCCCACGGGGAATCCTTGTGCAAATTGTCTTGGTGTCTCTCCTTTGAAGCTCCGCATATCCTGGCCAGTGTTTTCCAGAGTATTTCCTGGTACGTGTGTCCCTTGAACTGTCTCCTTCCCCCTGTATTCCACTCCCCCTGTGGGATGACTCCACGGATAAGTCAACCTATGAAATGCCACATGTTTTATCTGCCTCATGGAGATTCATATTGCATGTTAGCACGCTAAAGGCTCTGATAAGTTCTGCATTATAGAACCTGGCTTAGTTTTTTAAATCCTGTACCTTCCAAATGTATGCCCTTGAAATCTTTCACTTGTGCGACACTATTAGCGTACTATTGAATGCTTTTTGGGGAATGCTCTGCTAGCAAGTTTATGACACACAGTTCGGTATTTGGAAATCTTATTCTCTCAGTCATACGGTAAGTTTTTGTGCTTTATCTCTCCCCAGTTTCCAGTGGAATGTTAACTTCTTTTAAAAAATTTTATGTGGTGGCAAAAGTAGTAAGGAAGATTTGCTTGTTTGCCAATGTGGGTTTCTGGTGCAGAAAAGAACTTTCTTCATGCTGAGATATGACAAAGATAAAGAGTGGTCAGCAGGAAAAGTAGAAATTGTCCAGAGATGAGAGCAACTTAGAGCATAAAGATGTCATGAACCATAGCTGAGATGGGGTCTAGCAAGGCCAAATCTACTGTCAGAAAATCTCAGTGGAAAGTTGGAATTTGAGAAACCCTCATCCCAAGAAAGGCATTAAGCTCTGATGTAAGTAAACCTCTCCAAGCCTTGGAGAGTGAAAATAAAATTTAAAGATGAAGAGAGAGAGAGAGAAAAAAAAAATGGAACAGAATGGATGGTTATAAAACACTCATTTTAATTCAATTTCAAAACTTTCCTGGGATGAGCTCCCAGATCCCCACACTGCTACCAGGAGTGAAGGCTCCAGTTATTAAGGCTCTGTTGTTGCCAAAACGTCCTCTTCGCTCTTTTCTTGCTGCATGTTCAGTAATGACCTTGAATAACCCTAGATCTGTAGCCATTCAGTTCAGGTCAGTTCAACAACAGTTATTTTTGAGCATTTAGTAAGTACCAGGCTGTGCAGAACCTGCAAAGATAAACATAATGCTCTTTTCGTTCGAGTATGTTCTAGCCAGGGGGTGGGGAGAGGGGTCATTGGACATAATGACAGGTAATTTCAATATGGCGCCAAGCTAGCAAAAGCGGAAGGAGGTGCCTGACCAAATCTGGGGACTCCAGGGACTATGTCTACAGGGCCGACTTCTCCATTAGGCCCAGAAGTCCATGACCAAGGGCCCGTGAGAAATGTTTTCATTTCTTTTAAAGTCGGAAGAAAAAAATGAATATGATCCAGCTTGGATTTTGTTTGTCTTTATACCAACACAGTCGTAAAGTGATTTTGAATATTTTTATGGAAGAAGGGGCCCATACAGGCAAAATGGCCCAGGACTCACAAAAATCGTATCTGACTATGCTAGTTTCCTAGGGCTTCGGTAGCAAAGAATCACAGATTGGGTAACTTAAGCAGTGGAAATTTGTTTTCTCACAGTTCTGGAGGCCAGCCGTTCCAGATCAAGGTGTGGGCAGGGTTGGTTCCTTCTGAGGCTGTGAGGGAGGATCTGTTCCAGGCCTCTCTGCCAGCTTCTGGTGGCCCCAGGTGTTCTTTGGCTTGCAGGTGGCCATCTTCTCCCTATGTCTTCACATCTTTTTCCTCTTTGTACGTCTCTTTCTCTCCACACGGCATTCTTTGTTATGAGGACACCAGTCATATAGGATTAGGGGTTCACTTTATACCAGCATGACCTCATTTTAACCGAATTAATAATCTGAATAATAATTGTTACATCTGCAATGACCCTATTGCCAATTGAAGTCACATTCTGAGGTCCTGGGGGTTAGGATTTCAACCTATGAATTTGGTGTGTGTGAGGGGACACAATTCAATCCATTATAGTGGCCCTGGGTCCCTAGGAGAGTCTACACTCCTCTCCTCCTGTGTAACCACTAGGCTGCGCTTGAGGTGGGAATGACAGGGGAGTCACATGGCTTACTGTGGTCCCCTCACCTCCCTCCCAAAGAAATAAAATGAATAATTGCCTCCCGTAGGTCACAAGACCACTGTGGAAAATTATGTTGCAGACTTGACTGGAACATTTTATTTGTTGACCTAACTTCTAATTGAAGATGGCCAGATTTAACAATCTACAAAGCTAATCTTCATCCTCAGAAGAGCTGAGCGTGACAGCTTTAGAAAGTGAAGCCTTGTCATTGAACTGAAGTTCTGTAGAAAACTCCTCTGCATGCGCCATCCCCAGCAGGGCCGGCCTCAGTGGGTCTGGAGGCCCAGGGAAGAACTCTTCAGCTTTCACGGCTGGGAGCTATTTTTTCTCCATTTCTTAGGGACAGGCTTTGAGCCAGGGAACAAATGCCAGGAAGTGGTGATAAGGATTTTGAGCAAATGGTACTCCTCTGGTTCCCACCCTCCTGTCTTCAGGGTCGGGATCTACAAGGGGCCAGAGCCCATTTCTCACAGGTTCCATGTGCTATTTTGGGGAGAGAGCCAGGAAGTCACCCAGGCACAACCCTGGCACAACGCCCCCCACAGCCTGTTTTGAATTTGCATCTCTAACTCTGCCTTTTGCCCAGGGAGTTTCAGGGGACCTGTCTCCCTCCGCCCTTGCTGTGCAGGCCTGCTCAGCCAGTGGTGGTTTGAAACGAGCCAATGCTACTTCTCGCTCCCGCCCTGCCAACTCTGCAAATGCTTCTGGGTGTCTGGTCCTCATTAGGGTTGGCTGAGTTAACAGTTTATAGCTTCACCCTGAAGTGCCACCTCACCTGTGGTTGACCAGATGCCCCCATCTTCACTTTTGAAGAAAAGGCCACAAGGGACTTCTCGGTCGGTTGCCAGAGCTTGTCCTCTGGGCTCGCATGCCATGCAACTCGGCTGCTGCTGTCACCACCTTCCCGTCCAGGAGGCCAGCTCACTATGGGCCTCTCCTCCTTGCCTGGGGCTTTGCCAAACTCCCTGGACTGCAGCCATCTTGAGTTTTCTCCTGGAGCCCATCGACTGTCTGGGTTCTCTCACAGGTTGTAAGAGAAACAAACTGAAAATGTGCTAAGTCCTTCATCACCTCCTCCTTTTTCCAGCCTCTCATTTGAAGTTCTATGTGTATTCCCAGACTCATGCTTCTCAGTATTTTTCATAAAAATAAGTCTGTGTGGCAGCTCTGGGTAAATATCATAGCTTTAAAGTCTTTACAATTAAGACCTCCTCTTGCAACCGGAATGGAGCAGTTATAATTAAGAAAAATACCTAGAATAAATGTTTAAAGTGTGTCCTTTGTTTCTGAAGCATCTGAGCTGTTTTGCTATTAACAGGAGGAAATATTTAGAAAAATCCACGGCATTTCCAAACATCTGACTGCTCAGCTGGGTAAAAATACAATCTAAGTATTTCCTTTCAAATTTGCATCACTTTATGATTAGTCAGGGCTTTTGAAGTATGAATTTCCTTTTCCGAAATGTTTTCTATTACCAGCTATGTCTTTTTTTATTTGGTGACCCAATTATATGACTCTTAAGCATGGAAAAATTCACGTTATTAGTTTAAAAATATATTGTTGAACCTCAATCAGAAGTTTTGCAAGATTGTGTCTCATAAACTTTTATAAAGTTTACTTTCATCGTTTTGTTCTAGGATGTAGGGAAAGGGGGCTCTGGGGTCCTTAAGGTGTTTTGAGGTAGACAGAGGTAGAAATGAGAAAGGGGGAGTGAGGACCCCTTTTGAATGTACCCCTTTTATCCATTCATAATTGTAAGGGAGAAGTTGGCATTGGATTGGAACATTCCTGATTATTTGAACCAGAGCACGTCTGGCTATGAGGCTTCTTCATCTTGGATGACTTAGAGTTTTTCTTGTTTTCCTTTACCCGAAGGTACAACCATGAGTCCGTAACCATCCTAGTATCTTTTAACAGTGAACTCTTTAAGAGATTATGGAGTTGATTTCATTACTTAGACACGTTCCAAGAGTTCTGGAAAAACATTGCCTCAGAGAGAATATAATCTGGAGATTTACATTCTTTAGAATTTGCTACTCAGAAGATACTTTAGCACACAAGTTCTTTAAAAATAAATTATTTATAGCTCCAATATTTTCTTTATAATTTGTTCCAACTAGTTCATCATCGTTGAAGCAAGGATTATACTCCCCTTTTTAAAGCCAAGCCATTTGCTTCCAAGTGAGAATTTAAAGAAAATTCACTGTTTGATTTTTTTTCTCCTTATCTTTTCTGGGAGTAGATATATTGTGTGAGTGGTCAACACACCTGCCAAAGTCAACTTTTAAAATAGACATAACGTAAGACCAGCACACAGCTCAGCCTTGTTCCCTGGTGGAGCTCCGTCGCGGAGGATCACGGATCTGTAGGATTGGTTTGCCAGCCCTGAAGCCCGTAGAGGTACATTTGTCAAGAAAGAAAAAAGATTGTGTTTTGTTTTGAACCACCTCATCCATCAATGGCATCATTTGGTGCAACCTGATCTCGAAGTATCAGAAATATCTGTTCCCACTGCAGATGCATT
The DNA here is from genome assembly GCF_037783145.1 of Equus przewalskii. Lineage (NCBI taxonomy): Eukaryota > Metazoa > Chordata > Mammalia > Perissodactyla > Equidae > Equus > Equus przewalskii. The sequence goes on along the minus strand of NC_091857.1, from coordinate 32,117,429 downwards.
TTAAAAATGGCACTTGCCTGGTCAATGATGGAAACACTGTGTGATGTCTATAGCTACAGTGGTGCTGCTGGTCTCCTTGAGTCCCTGTGAGACTGATCCACTTCTCTGAAAACAGGCCAGAGGCTCAGTTAACAGAGGGTCCTCTCTGTGATTCTTCCAAGAGTCTCCGCTTTCATTGTCAGGTATTTTAAGGCATTGGGAAGTGAAAAGGCAACTGGGACCAATACATACCCTCCAAGACTGTGCTTTTGGGGACCTCAAGGCTGTGAATTGATACAGAAGCCCAAACAAGTGATCTTATAGAGCAGAGGTGGCGTTGAGGACCAGCCTCTGAAACGTGGAGACTGACTCACTGCCAGTATTTGAAGAAATGAAAAAGGAAAAAAATTTAAAAAATTCCTTACCCTTCAGATTAAGGGTGGCTGAATGATCCACAATGTGGATCTACAGGCAATTTAAGAAAACAAGCAGGAACTCTTTAAGCCTCAGTGGTCCTTAGTTTGTGTTTTCTATATCATGTTTAGCCAGGCTTGAGTAACTAATAGAACTCCACAATGCTAGAGCTTGTTGTGGGTAGAATTGTGTCTCCCAAAAGATATGTTCAAGTCCTATCCCCTGGTTCCTGTGAATGGGACCTTATTTGGAAATAGTCTCTGCAGATGTCATCAAGTTAAGGATCTCAGGATGAGACCATCCTGGATTTAGGGTGGGCCGTGAATTCACTGACTGTTATCTTTATAAAAGAAGGGAGAAGGGGTTTTGAGGCCAGAGACACATGGAGGGAAGAAGGGCGTGTGAAGATGGAGGCTGAGATCAGAGTGAGCATCTCCCAGCCAAGGAACACCAATGGTTGCCAGCAACCACCAAAATTTAGGAGAGAGACATGGAATATCTTCTCCCTTGGAGCCTCCAGAAAGAGCCAAATCTGCTGACACTTTGATTTTCAACTTCTGGCCTCTGGAATTGGGAGAGAATAGTTTCTGTTTTAAGTCACCCAGTTTGGGGTAATTTCTTGCAGCAGCGGCCCTAGGAAACTAATATAGAGCTGTATGGGGTCTTTTGAGATGTCGGAACCAGGAGCCTCATTTTATCTTTAGGGGGCCCAGTGACTTGCCCCACTTTACATGATAGGTGTGCAGCTGAGCTTAGACAAGAGTGCTTGACTGTAGACCCTGAATTTGGTGTTCCCCCACCCACTCATGATCATTTGTACCACATCTAATATGCTAATATGTGCAGAGCCTGGGGTCAGGTGCTAGAGGGAGTACGGAGGTAAGTCACATCAGCTTTGCCATTCAGGAACTTCAAAGAAGTCACATACTCAAAGGACTACGCTATGGGAGCTCTGTGGTGTCATTAGAGGCTATGAATCTAAATATGCTGGACAAGTATGGGTGATTGGAGGGATGAAAAAAATCTCATTTTGGAATTGGACTTTGTGGTTGGGCTTTAATAGACGTGATTTCAGCATGGGGAGGTGGTGGGGAGAAGAGGTGGGGGTAGGAAGCTGCCTTATCACTTTCAACTGACTGAGTGCCTGGGAGACAGTGGAAGACATGACTGCTGCTGGAGGCCTGCGGGGGTGGGCCGAGCACAGAGCTGCTGTGGGGCCATCCTGCCCAGCTGACCAGGTGATGCTGCCACCCCAGTGGGCCTAGAAGGCACAGTGTCAAGCCTGAGAGGATTATTCTTGAGCCTGAAGGTTTTTTAATGTTTACTCCTAATGGACTCATGGTTTTGGACTTACCTGGGACCTATTGTTCCTTCCTTCGTTCCGGTTTCTCCCTCTTGGAATGGGAGTGTTTGCCCTGTGCCTGTCCCACCATTGTACTTTGGAAGCACATACTTGTCTGGTTTCAAACGTTCACAGTTGGAGAGGAATTTGCCTCAGGATGAGTCATACCTCAGTCTCACCCATACCTGATTTAGGTGATATTTAGAAGAGACTCTGGACTTTAGATTTTTGAGCTGATGCTGGAATGAGTTAAGACTTTTGGAACTATTGGGATGGAATGAATGTATTTTGCATGTGAGAAGGACATGGATTTGGGGGGCCAGGGGCAAAATGCAGTGGATTGAATGTTTATGTTTCCCCATCCCCCATTGCCCCAAATTCATATGTTGAAATCCTAACTCCCAATGTGATGGTATTTGGAGGTGGCGCCTGTGGGATGTACTTAGGGTTAGCTGAGGTCATGAAGATGGAGCCTCATGATGAAATTAGTGTCCTTGTCAAAGAGATGCCAGAGAGCTCCCTTTCCCCTCCCACCATGTGAGGCCACAGGTGGAAGACAGTTGTCTGTGAACCAGGAAGCCGGCTCTCACCAGACACCAAATCTGCTGGTGTCTTGATCTTGGACTTCTCAGCTTCCAGAACTGTAAGATATAAATTTCCGTTGTTTATAAGCCATCCAGTCTGTGGTATTATGTTATAGCAGCCTGATCAGACTAAGACAGCTCTTAAAGGAACAGAGAACCAAATGGGAAGGAGAGTGAACTCTGCTGGTTGCCTGTGGCTTCCCACTTCTTTCCAAATGGAGTCTGGGTTTTGCTCAGGTATCTGCACGCCTTCTATGTGCCCCAGGGGAAGCTGACCCTACATCCAAGTGCGAGAGGTGGCCCAACAGGTAACACCAGCGATGCCACTCCCCTCGCCTGTGATTGGCTGAGTCACGGACGTGTGAACTAATGTTGGTCAATGAAATGTAAAGGAAATTCTAGTGGGGGGTGGGGAAGGAGGGGATGCTTCTGGAAATGTCTCCTTGCACCTGGAGAAAGTACAGAAAGAAAAACTCCCTTTTCCTCTGGACATTGCCGTGTCTGGGTGTGGTGTCTAGAACTGGGGCAAATGTCTTGCTACTGGCCTGAAGGTGAAGCTAACGCCAGGGATGGCAAAGAAACAAGAAGGCGAGAAACAGGGTCGCTGATGACTATGTGACGCCACTGAACCAATGCCCTACCTCTGAGTTTCCTGTTCAGTGCCATTAATATATTTCCTTATTGCTTCAGCCAGTGGGAATCAGTGTTCCTGCCACCCGTTGCTGAAGCCTCATGGGCCTTCCTGGAGGAGGCGACACCTAGGTCATCTGAAAGATGAGTTGGAGTTAGATGGGAGAAAAGAGGGATAAAGTATTCTAGGCAGAGAAAGCAGCTTCTGTGAAGGCTTTGAGAGGAGCGACTATCAGCCTTCATTTGAGACACTGAACAAGTCTAGTCCGTCTGGAGCAGAGAATGGGGGTTGTGATACATGTGAAGAGACAGGAAAGAAGGAGGAGGAGCAGAGAGGGAAGAGGCCACGAGAGCGAAACAGGAGCCAGAGTAGAAACAGTCCAGAAGTTTACAGGGATTTGAGTGGGGGAGGCCAAGGGGGAGTATTCATTAAGAGACTATTAAATTGGTTCAATCGAGACATGAGAGGATTCCCAGATCAGGCGGTGGCAATGGTAATGAAAGCCAGGGAAGGGTGGAAAAGACTCCAGGGAGGTAGAATCCGTGGTATTTGGCAATAGATGAGCTGGGGGGAGATGGAGACAGCCAAGCTGATGCCAAGAATCTCGGGTGAGTGACTCAGAAGATGCGGTTATCATGAAAGGCCGGCTAGGAGGGAGGACTGGGTTGGAGGGGGCTGACGTGGAGGAGAGGACAAATGCAGCCATCAGTTTTGGGTTTTCTGAGTGCAACGTGCTTAGACACACACCAGACAGAGAGGCGGGGGTGGGGGTGGGCAACACTCTTGCGGACAATGATGGGCAAAGCGCAGCCGCTATCAGCAGCCATCCTAGCCTGGGTGAGGTCCAGGGTAACGAAGGTGACCCTTGAGCTCAGAGCTTTCTGGAATAGCCACAAGCTGAAATAGGGCACCAGTTCTGTTCTCTCTCAGCTCCCTGACTGGGCTGGTGACACCGGGGCCTTGAGCTCTGACTCTGGCTCTCTCCATCCATCCCTCTGGGTCCTGCTCCCTCAGTCCGCCCTTGTCCAGTGTCTGGATGGGGCACTTGGGACCTCCTCTACTCTCTTGGCAGTGCTTTATACCCAGGGAGCAGGCTCAGGTTGTGAGTTCCAAAGGACCCAAGTCTTATAAATCAAAACCTTGGTTTTCACGATTCCTGTCCTGTTCTGTTAAAATATAAAGAGCTATCTGGAAATTCCATGCTTTTTGCCTCTACATTCTGCTGAGCTGATCTTCTCTGAATGTCCAGTTTTAATAGGCAGGAAACTAGAGTTAATATATCTAACTGTGACCTCAGCACAGGTAGTAGCTACAGAAAGATGGAAAGAGATAGAAATGTGGCCTGCTCGGGTGAGGTATAAGGAACAAACTGAGTTAGTTGGAGACGGAAACACAGAGATCCACTTAGCCCCAACAAAACCCACAACGATGGCGAGAGAGCTCCTCGTGGTACCCCATCTGACTATCTAAGGCTTCAACTAGAGATTGAAGATAGGAAAAAGGTGGCTCCCTAAGCTTAATGGCTGCCTTTTTTTTGCTTCAGGCCTTACGAGATGTACAAGTTGGGGTACAGGTGGTTTGGGGCCAACATCCCAAATGGAGTGCTGACCCCACTCCCTGGTTCTGGGAAGACATATAGGAAATCCTTTGGCATGAAGCAAGCAAACAAACACACACCCAAACAAAACAACACGAAAAGCCCCACACCAAAAACTTTCCACTTGCAAACATGTTTTTGTCACTGCCAAAGGTTTAGGATTGCAACATTTGGGCGTCTTTGGCCCCAAACTTGAGGACTCTGCAGTTTTCCCAAAGCACCTAAAATAAAGAAATCCTTTTGGCAAAAACAGTATGTTTGTAAACAGAAAGGCTTTATTTTTGAGAAACTCAATTCTCCCTTAGATGTAGAGTATTCGGAATAAAGCCCTGTGGCTATTTTCCATCTGCCTCTCCCGTTCCAGATTGTCACTGGCAGGTAAAAAATATCTCTAAGTTTGTGTGTGTGGTTTCCATTAACTGGGTGTGTGTTCGGAATTTGGGCTTGTCGGCCAATTGCTGATTGCCTTCTGATGCTTCTGGAGAGAAAGCTTTGCAGATGAGGTATGGATTCTTCCAGACTCCAGGTTTCTTGTGCCCCAGGACCATGACACTGGGAGCTTCCCAGAGATAGGGCTTAACCTCCTTGATCCTTGTCAGGAAACCTAGCCCACCCATCTGAACATTGAACCTGTTACAAAGCACAGATCTGAAGTTGGAGTAACTTGTTTTCTAGCTTCTTTTTAGAACAACTTTGCTGCTAAAGATGAGCTCACTTTTCCCTTCCCAGGAGCCCAGGTGTCATCCTTTTTTCTCCCCTTTCTCACTATTAAACCCTGTTTACACAGAGCTCTAATAACCTTCTCACTTTGGAGGGTGGCCCGAGGTCTCTAACTAAAGCTTGTAAACATTCTCACGAAATACTCAAAATGTAGAATACCCTGGTCTAAAATCCCAGGACAAAAGATAGAGTTTTTATTTGTGATATTTCTGGGATTGGCCACAGAAGGAGGTATATATATATATATTTTATTGAGGTATAATTTAAACAACATACAGTTAACCATTTTAAATGAACAATTCAGTGGCATTTATTGCATTCATGCTGTTGTGTAACCAACACTTCTGTTTAGTTCCAGAACATTGTCATCGCTCCAAAGTAAAACCCTGCACTCATTAAACAGTTTCTCCCTCTTGTCTCCTTCCGGCTCCTGGCAACCACCAATTTGCTTTCTGTCTCTGTGGATCCACCCGCTGCCGGATATGTCATATCAATGGAATCATGCAATACGTGCCTTTTGTGTCCAGCTTTTTTCACTAGCATCATGTTTTCGAGGTTCATTCATATCAGGAGGACGTTCGTCTCCAAAATAAATCCTGCTGAAGAGCTATCGTGTCTCCTATTTAAAGTTGAGTAGGGGCATTAAAGAGCCCATAGGATGAACCCTGAAGCTTGCAAGACCCTGGAGAGATCATCAGAGGCTGCGGAGGCCAGACTCTGCCCACAGAACCACCCTTGTCTCCGACTCTGTTGTTCCTGCCTCTGCCTCTGAATGATGCCTCCTGGAGTCCTAATGTCATCTCCTGCTCATGGTCTTTGGCAGCTTCTCTCTCGCCCTGCTTCTCACATAACAAACTCGTTCCCGTTGCCCTGCTTTGCCTCTGTGTATCTGGGTTTGGTACATCTTGAGAGAAAATGAATTTCATGGAAATTAGGGAGAAGGGAAGCGATGGGTTTCCAAGCTTCCAGCCCTTTCCATCTTGTTAGGTAGCCATGAGATCTCAGTAGAGGTGAGAGCTGATGGTATCTTAACACCTGGATGGGAAGAGGGTGCTGAATTAAGTTAATGCCTGGAAAACGTGATTAGTCATGAAAAGTTTTTAGTGTATACCTGTAATAAGTTCATTATAAGGATATACATTTAAAAATGATTTGCCGTATGGATTTAACTCTTTCATGTGTTTTATGATTGTCTTTTATTTTATTTTATTTAAAAAATCTGGTTTGACATCATTCTTATCACTATCATTGACTTTTCCTCTTTTGATCTTTTTCCTCGTTTTTATATCCTCTCTGTATTTTTAAAACTTTTTATGGAAGTCAAGGAATTCATCCTTCTGGAATTGGAATTCACTCAATCTGGAATTAGAAATTTGCATCCCCTAGATTTTAGTAATTTTTCTGTTCTTTTGAGCTGATTTTTCCTAACAGAACAATTACTCTTCAAGCAGCCTTATCTGGCCACTAGATGGCGAACATATGCCGCTCTAGATGGATTTTGATATTGAAGTTAAACTATTTGGAAAAACAATTTGTCTTCGTTTAAGGTAAATACAGGAATTGGCCCTGCAAACTGTGCGTGCTTGTGGGTTACAGATTTTTCTTTCCCTTTCTCTTCTCTCAACTGTCTTTTTCACTATGGCATCACAATTAAGCACAGGGACACTAGAGTCAGACTCAGGTCAAATACTGCTTCCATCCTTCACTTGCCACATGACCTTGAGTAAACCATTTAGCCCCAGCGTTCTCATCTACAAAATGGGGCAAATTACAACACGTACATCATAGGGTGGTTGTAGGAGTTAAAAAGCTAATGTGTATTAAAGCACATGATATATGTGTTTAATTTTTTTTAAAAAAGAAAAATATTTATTTTTCTTTTTTCCAGCTTTATGAGTATAATTGACATATTACCTTGTGTAAATTTAAGGTGTACAACGTGATGATTTTATTTGTATACACATTGTGACATGATTACCACAATAGGGTTAGTTATGTGTTTGCATTTATTATCAGTACTTTTGTTCTTCGCTGTGGCATTGCTAATCACTTAGACAAATGTTTTCCAAATCCCAGTTCAAGGACAAGCAATATCAGAGGCACTTAAGGATCTTATTTAAAATGTAGATTTATAAGCTCCATATCTGGAGCATCTATTTCAGTAATTTTGGGCTTAGGGGCCTATATTCTTTAAAAGCTTCTCAGATGATTCTGTGCTCAGATAGATTTGAGGACCAGTGACATAGATTGCCCTGGGATGTTGCTGTCTACCCAAGTCCAATTGTGGTGTAAGAAGCTAATGCCATCTGCACACTGGCAATTTACATTCCCCTTCAACACAGAATGTGTACCATCCAAAGCTGTGTCCATTGGGATGACTTCCTCTCAGCGCTGTCTTCAAGGCTACCCCCTGAATAAGGTTGTACTGCAGGCCATTGTCTCTATTTGGCTTGTACCCACATATTCAGCTGACCCAAGCTTGGGCTTTTTCCTCCTTCATCAGCTGATCGTAACAGACTTTCCATGTGGCCAGAGGTATGAGCTAAGGAAAGACACTGATGCAACAGTGGTGAATAACAGGGGGGTCTGGGATACCTGCTAGTATAGCTTGCTTGTGTTCTTGATCTGGGCGTACCACTTCCATCTTACAATGGATTGCTGCCGGGCATGCCCAACCGTGTGGCTTGATGGGTGTGCTGGAACACAGTTTGTCATGGATAAATAGTTATTTGGTGCCCCATGGTCAGGTATCCATCTCTTCCAGGGCCCAACAGTGTGCTAGGAGCTGTTTTTTCTAAAGTTATGCAATTGTGTGAGGTCATTGACATGGCTTTGCTCCAGAACTATGTCTGAGTGTGATTTTCCCAAAGTGGATTGCCAATAACTCCACACAGTGTCTTTTGCCATCACCAATACCTCTAATATCAGAGGGTCTGCCGGGCCATAAGGCTCAAGCTGTAGGGCCACTTGCTTGCAACCGGGACCCTTTCGTAGAGCCTTTACTTCCCATTTCAGCTCTCATTCAAAACTTTTGTGTCTCTTGTTATAGGGGTGTGAACAATATTCCCAACTGTGGAGTTAACGCCTCTAGAACCCGAAGAAGCCCGCTAGCTATCATGCTCCAGTCTTTGTTTTAGGTGGGACATGGTACAATAATTTGTTCTTTACTTTGGCTGAGATGTCCCAGCATTCCCCAGACCCTGGACCTTTAAAAAGTGTTCTAATGTGGCTGGGCCCTGGATCTTCACAGGGCTTGTTTCCCATTGCCTTTATCATGTGAGTCTTACTTACAAAGGCCCCCAGCATACTTGCCACTTGGTGCTCATCAGGTCTGATTTATAAGATGTCATCACCAGGGTGATGTTCTGCAGATGTCCAGTTAGTCTACATGTCCTCAGACTATATTAGGACCAAGAGGAGAGAATTAACATGGCCCTGGGGCCACATTGTAAGTGAATACCGTTGTCTGTTCTGAGCAATGTGAGCAGTTTGTGATCCTCCTTTTTGATAGGGATGAAAAGGACGTAGGCCCCAGATCAAAGGCTGCATTCCACGTACCTGAGCCAGTGCTTAAGTAAAGATATGCTATCTGGTAAGGAAGCTTCAGTGCCAGCTGTTGGCTGCTACTTATTTAAGTTTGTGGGAGTCTCTCACCCTTCAGGACCCATCTGGTTTCTGCAGGGACCAGACTGATTAAATAAATGGTGATATGATAGAGGCCACACCCTGCATCCTATAGGCCTTTAGGGTAGTTCTATGCTCTAAAATGCAAACCTCCCCTCCTCCCACTCCAAGATACTTCAGTGGTTTTTCTTTATTGTCTTGGCTGGGGTAGGGGCCAGTTTTAGAAGCTTCCTCTTGGCTTCCTCACTGTGAGAGCTCTTATTTGTATGGGCGTTTGCAACTGTCAAGTATGTCTATTCCCATCATACCTTTGGGGACTGCGGGGTGGGTTCACTCACCTAGCTTCCTGGTCATCCAACGTAGGTTCTTCTAATGGGATACACTGAGCAATATCTCGGTTGGCTGCTCTACCTGGCCTCTAGGGTTGCTGTTCTCCAAAAATTGTCTCTCATCTCTGCCTGGATGACCCCTAGAGGATGCACTCTGACCTGGCCATTCATTAGGATAATTGTCTATCTGGCTTCTAACAGTGGAGCATAGCCCCCTGGTCTCTAATATTTTGGATCCCATCATCTCCATTGCTCCCAGTGGGCCTACTTCTGTGCTGGTGTCTCCTACTATTAGCTCTGCCCTACAGAGAATGGCACCCACTGAGATTTTCAGTGATCCTGATAGCTCTTACCAGCACACTTCTTATTGCTTCTGGAAGTGGGATACCCTTCGGGTCTTCCCACTGAGCAGCATTTGCTGGGTTTTCTGGCCTCACAGGGTATGTTCACTTTAGCCGCCCACTTCTCTGAGCATTTGATTCTTCCTTCACTGTCTGTCACAGGACTTCTGGCATTTCGGCTTCACTCTGTGTAGTCATCCATCACTTGCTCCAAGCTTCTGAGAGCAACGCCAGCAGCATGTTAATACTGCCTCTCGGAAGTCCTGTCAGGGTGCTGTGATGGGCTGAATTGGGTCTCCCCACAAATTCACATGTCAAAGTCCTAACCCCTAGTACCTCTGAATGTGATTGTGTTTGCAGGCAGGGTCTCTAAAGAAATAATTAAATTAAAAGGAGGTCATTAGGTTGGCTCTAACCCAATATGACTGGTATCCTTAAAAGAAGAGGAGATTAGGACACAGACTCACACAGAGGGAGGACCATGTGAGGACAGCAAGAAAGCATCCATCTACATGCCAAAGAGAGAGGCGTCAGAAGGAACCAAGCCTCCAGACACCTTGATCTTAAACTTCTAGCCTCCAGGACCGTGAGGAAATAAATTTCCGTTGTTTGCACCGCTCAGTCTATGGTTCCTTGTTATGGCAGCCCGAGCTGCCTAATACATGTCACAGGGGGATGTTCCCACATTGATGAACTCTTCCTTATCCAACTTTGTGTTTGTCCCCAGGTCCAGAGCCCCAAGGGTCCAGCCCCTCTATTCTCTCCTGGCTTCTGCTGGTATGTATTGCCTGGGGTCTGCAGCTCCTCAGAGTCTGTCCTTTACCTCCCTTGGAAAGCCCAGCATTTCTCTGACTCATTACGTTGTGACCTAATGCTAGTTATTGGCTTAGTGGCCAGAAGGGAGGAGGGGACAGATCCTGTGTGTGTGTGTGTTTGTGTGTGTGTATCTTGCAGGGTAGAAGTCTCTGCACAGTGTCTTCGAGCAAAGGGGAGGTGCTAGCCCTCAAGAGGGAGGAGTGGCCTCTTTGGAGGCTCAGAGTTCAGGCAGTTCTGGGGATTCAAGGCCGGAGTGCATCACCCGGATGGCCCCACTCCATTTCTCAGGGAATGATTCTTTCCCAGTGGGAGCTCTGAGTTTTGCCACAGCAGAACTGCCTGGTTGAGGCTTAAAATTCTGTTGAGTGCTGTGTTTTTTATGATTAAGTCCTGGGCCTGATCCTTAGCTTTCTCTGTGATTTGAATACAAGTGGCAGAGTCCCTTCACATGCTGGCAAGGAGGCCTTCTAGCTAATTGATGGTTAACGTCCTCAGGCTTTCACTGTCACTCTCTCAAGCATCAATTGCTCACAGCAACAGCATCCAATCTCACCTCTTTATAATGACTCTTTCTCATCCGTATTTCTCAAACAGCGGATGCTTAGCGCTGGCCATGCATTTCCTGCCCGATACATGACCCCAGGTCACTAAGGTGAAAGTTTTAGCAATTTCACTGCTACCCTGAGCCAGGGATTATATGATGGGGTCATCATTGCTGGCTGGGTAGTGGGTGATCCTACTCCAAAATCCTATCAGTTAGCCTCCTCTTTCTTGAACCACTCCTGGCATCAGGGTGGGTTTCTGGGAAACAGACTCTGAGGGGTGATTAGCAGGCTGGATGTCTCTCTTGCAATCCAGGAAAGAAGGAAGCTGGAGTGGGCAGAGGAGAAGTTGGACAATGCTGCTATCAGGCTGTGGGAAGCTGGCATGGCTTTCAGAGTCAAGCTGAGTTGGAGCAGGGGGGATCAGGCTGTCACGCTCCTGATCTGTCAATTGTTTCCTGGATGCCAGCTGTGGCAGGAAGGGCAGGATCTCGTGCAATGTGGCTCCCTTCAGCCAAGGGCAGCACCTGCAGAGGACAGACAGCCCTCCTAGCCCTGGGGAAATGCACCTGTGGGTCCTGAAGGGGGATCTGGAAAATGCAGAGGGCATCCATGACAGTAACCCAAAAGCATTCGTTTTATTGGGGCCACTTTGAACTTCACATGGGTCCAGGCTCAGTGCTGATGCCTCCTTTTGGTGGATGAAGCAAAATGCTGAAATTGTGCCACAAATTGGAAGCAGCACTTGGATGAGGCATACTATCATTAAAAGGTTTATTCTTGTTATCTCCTAACATAAGTCTTTTCTGTGAAGGGATGTTATCCTAGAAGGCTCAGGCCATCCTCAGCCACCTCCACCTCTCGGACACCAGTTCTCGGGTGGGAATCTGAGCCTCCACCTGCCGCTGGGCTGTCATCAAGCCAGAAGTGACACTGAGACGATCTAGCTGTCATCGGCACGTTAGGAGCCCATGAAGGTGAATCGGGGGACTGCAGACATAGCTCACGTTGAACTGCGCATCCCAGAGCCAACCACAACAAAACTCCAAAGAGGAAAGGTCAGACCCATGAAGTGCTATTTGTTTTCACTGAAACTCCATCCCACCCACTTAACACCCGTCTAACCAGGAACGGAATCAATTACCACGTGTCAGGCCGAAATCTGACACAAGAAATGAAAGAAGGACACAATCTCCCCAGGGGGGTGGCAGGCGGGCAGAAAGGGTGGGGGAGATAGAAAACCCAGGGAAGGGAGCCATGAATGAGCCACTTTCTCCTGTAATTAAGGGTTAAAGGCAGCCAGAGACCTGATTCCCTTCTCTCTCTCTCTTCTGGCCTTAGAGCCCAGATTGGTATTACTGTTGGACTACTGGGTGTTTCTGTCATAAAAGATGGTCAGCAAGACTGTGAGGTTATTCGACTTTGGTTACATAAGTTGCTCCATTTAATAATTAAAGACCAAAAGGTTCTAGACGTTTACTATTTTGTAGAGCTCCAGGAGCGAGAATTCCTGGCAGATCATGTTCGGCTGCCATGCCTATTTGAGCTGATTGAGTTGCTGCGTTTCTCAGGCTTCTGTTAAATGTGGTGTCAGCTCATCCGAGAGTGCCCACTTAAGATGATGTCATTCACTTGCTACATTTATGCAAGTCTTGAAAAGAGAGCTCACGGGCTGCTCAGGCAGAATCCACAAAAGTTCAGAGGATGGATCTCGGCAGAAGTTAGCCTGGAGTGGTGCGGACAAGTAGTCTTCACAGAAATCAAAATATAATGATGTACAACCGAAATGTGTATAATATTATAAACCAATGTGACCTCAATAAAAAAGAAAAACAAAACCCAATCTAAAAAGCAGTTGTTTAACTTGAAAGTTAGCACCCTGTAAGTTGAAAAGCATTTCAAATAAATGAAGATGTTCTTCAGGAAGAAACATTCATCTGGTGCTACTTCACCAGCTCTATCAAATAAGACATTTTCAGTTTTTAGTTTTTGTTAATAAAGGACACCTATACTCTTAAACTTTTATTAATGGGGTCCAAGGATGAAGAACCCTCTTGTCCTCAGCTAGAGCATTAGAGGGCATTTTCTGATCTGTCCTATAAATGGCCTTACCCCGCATTGCCCTACTGTATTGGAATGTTCCAGGTATGAAGCATTGATTAAACTGGAACATGGATACAGAAAGCAGGGAGCATGCTCCAGATATCCTGGTGGTAATTAAAGGACATTTCCATTTATTGGCAGGAATTAATGAAAGGTAAAAGTTTTGACAATTAACATTGTCAGTGGCATCGTAAGCAGCGTGCTAATGAATGAATCCATGAATTGTTCTTTGCCGAAGTTATTAGCTTTATTTTGTCATCTGATATTGATACCTCCCTAGGATGCTACTCTCAGATTATTTCTATTCTTCTCATGTAAATGGTGCTCAGCCGTTGGTTCTTTTGTCTGCAGAGAGAGAGAGAGAGACGTGTGCGCATTCTCTGCTCTCTCAAAGTGACGCTGCCTACAGTGTGGTTTTGTTCACTGCCTACATGGTAATGCCCCTTCTGTCTTGATTCTTATACCGATCTTCATTTCCTGGGCTCAGCCCTGCACCTCCATCTCCGGGGAGAAATTGTGCCCACTGGCTCCCAGACACCTTAAAGTCAGCAGGTCACAGTGGCATCAATCACCTTGCCCAGATTTGTCTCCTCCTCCACTTGTATTCTCCATTTCAAAGGTGGGAGCAATAGGCAGCACACTCTTTGACATTGGTCTGAACAGCATATTTTCAAGTCCCATGTCTGACGGGCAAGGGAAACAAAAGAAAAATTGAACAAATGGGACTACATCAAACTAAAAAGCTTCTGCACAACAAAGGAAACCATCAACAAAATGAAAAGACAGCCTAACTATTGGGAGAAGATATTTGCAAACCATATATCAGATAAGAGGTTAATATCCAAAATGTACAGAGAATTCACACATCTCAACAACAAGAAAACCAACAACCCAATTAAAAAATGGGCAAAAGATCTGAACAGAGATTTCTTCAAAGAAGATATATGGATGGTCAACAGCTACATGGAAACATGTTCAACATCATTAACTATCAGGGAAATGCAAATCAAAACTACAACGAGATATCACCTCACTTTGGTCAGAATGGCTATAATTTACAAGGCAGGAAACAACAAGTGTTGGAGAGGATGTGGAGAGAAGGGAACCTTTGTACACTGCTGCTGGGAGTGTAAACTGGTGCAGCCACTATGGAAAACAGTATGGAGTTTCCTCAGAAAATTAAGAATAGATCTACCATAGGATCCAGCTATTCCACTGCTGGGTATTTATCCAAAGAACTCGAAAACATGAACGCATAAAGACACATGCACCCCTATGTTCATTGTAGCATTATTCACAACAGCCAAGACTTGGAAGCAAACTAGGTATCCATCAAGGGACCAATGGATAAACAAGATGTGGTATATAGACACAATGGAATACTACTCAGCCATAAGAAATGATGAAATCCAGCCATTTGTGACAACATGGATGGAACTTGAGGGTATTTTTCTAAGTGAAATAAGTGAGAGGGAGAAAGTCAAATACCATATGATCTCACTCATAAGTAGAAGATAAAAACAGTGACAAACAAACACATAGCAACAGAGATTGGATTGGTGGTTACCAGAGGGGACGGTGGGAGGGAGGAGGGTAAAAGGGGTGATTAGGCACATGCGTGGTGGTGGATTATAATTAGTCTTTGGATGGTGAAAATGATGTAATATACACAGAATTCGAAATATATTAAGATGTACATCTGAAAGTTATATAATGTTATAATCCAATGTTACTGCTATAAAACAGAAAAATTAAAATTAAAAAATAAATAAATAAAATGGAAAAAAGACAAAAAAAAAAAAGAAAAAAAATGTGGGAGCAAAATCCCAGGGGCACTTCAACTTGAAACCAGAGATACTTTCTTGATCCCCTGTCTCCTGTATACCCAACATCAACAGATGTTCTAAATATTTCTAAATATTTCTTTTAATTATTTCTCACATCTGCCCCTCTTCACTGTTCTCTCCACTTGGCCCTATTTTATACCTCCATCCCATTTTTCCGTCTATTTTGACAGCCTGAGTTCTCACTTCTGTGGCTTTGCTCATGTTGTCCCCTCTTGCTAGAGTGTATCCCTCTCTCTTCCCTTTTTTTGCTTGAGGAAGCTTTGCCCTGAGCCAATCTTCCTCTATTTTGCATTGTATGTGGGTCACTGCCACAGCATGGCTGCAGAGAATGGTGTAGGTCCATGCCCACGAACCAAACCCAGGCCGCTGAAGCAGAGTGTCCTGAACTTAACCACCAGGCCACAGGGCCGACCCCTCACTTCTTTTTTTATGGAAACATTAATTCCTTAATAGTTTTCAAAATTTGCATAGTCTCTTCTGTTTTCTATCTTCCTTGATTGCATGCATCCCTGTCTTCCCCCCTCTCCCCATTAGAAAGTTTTGCATCATCTTTTCTCCCCCAACATGAGGTTGGTTACCCAATGTTGACTTACTAATGAATTGCATCCCTTCTCTTTCCTGTCTCCACCATCGCTCTTCGGGTTGAAGCCCACTTGACTTCCGTGTAAGCCAATACACCAGTGAGTCTCCTGGTGAATCTTTCCTCCTCCGTCTTCCAACTTTCACACTGTCCTTCAGCTTACCATTGGATTCATCTTTCTAATGTACTTCTTTGTTTGAAACTTCTGTACCCATTTTCTGCCGAGAAATGTCCTAACTCCCTAGCACGGCATTTGGAGCCCTTTACAATCGGACTCTAATTTACCATTTTAGTGGCAGGTGCTGTCACACTTCCCTAACTTCCTGTTTCCTCCCGTCTCCCAGCTGCCTTAGAGCTGTGCCATCTTTCTCATCATTTTGGCCTACGGACATGCTGTTCTCTGCTGTGGCATTTTTCTCTGGGTGTTAAAATCTGACTTACTTCTTAAGACCTAATTTAAACAGACCCACCATGTGAGGGCCCTTCTGATTCCACCAGCGAGAACAGATTGCCTCTTCCTTGTGGTCTCAATGCCACCTGTACCTCTAGTTGCTATTTATCACAGTCACCCTAGAATTATGAGCACTTTCCTATCTCTTTTCTTTTGAGCTTGTGGACCCCTCAGGATGCGTTGCATTGCTGTTTGTGCTCCTCAGTACTTCCATAAATTTAGGAGCCCCTCATTAAATCCATTGCAAAAAATGGAAGACCACGTATTTTAGATGTATATTTCAAAAAGAGAGTTCTTTTTTTTTTGAGGTATAATTTCACACAGTATAATAGCTTCTGATATATGACATAATGATTTGATTTTTGCATATATTTCAAAATGATCACTACAATATGTCTAGTTAATATCTATCACCATACATAGTTACAAAATTTTTGGTTTTTTTTTTTGGAGGAAGATTAGCCCTGAGCTAACTGCTGCCAATTCTCCTCTTTTTTTCTGAGGAAGACTGGCCCTGAGCTAACATCCATGCCATCTTCCTCTACGTTATATGTGGAACGCCTACCACAACATGGCTCGCTAAGTGGTGCCATGTCCCCACCTGGGATCCAAACCGGCAAACCCTGGGCTGCCAAAGCGGAACGTGCACACTTAACCACTGAGCCATTGGGCCAGCCACCAGAATTTTTTTTTCTTGCAAAGAGAACTTTTAGGATCTACTAAAAAGAGAGTTCTTTATTTTTGATTGTGTGTTGTTTTTAATCTTCACTATCATCATTTCTAAAATTTTTATTAACACCAAAAGCATACACTATCTTTTGTCTTTTTAAAAGCTTAATCCAGTTAGTTGTTTTGAAAATAAAAGGTAGAATTCACATAAGTACGACAGAAAGTGTTTCTGAATTGTTGACTTAAAAACAATCATTTGGTGAATTTCAACATTATGTTTCAAACTGGAGTCCGTATGGACAAAGCTTGAATCAAGTGGCATACAGTTTCTCTGGTTTTGTTCAGGCATAGCTCCCGCCCTAAGGAATTCACCTTATTTTTCTTTTGCAGTGGCCTCTGATGTTCAGGGAATGGATCTGTGGGAATGAATAGCCTAAATTATATCTTGCTACGTAATAAATGGATGTCTGATGAAATGCACACACATACTATATATATATATATATATGAAAGTGAACATGTGGACAACAGATGATTTTTAGATGTGACTAACATACTCATTAGGCATTTTTAGCAAATTTCTCCACCAGGCTCATTGTCCTGAAGTTGAAATACAAGAAGTCGACTGTCCAGGACGCTCTTCAGAATCCTGAAGTTTAACTTGGATCCCTTTGAAGTCTTTCACTATGATTGACGGAACATTTCAACATTTTGCTATACTCAAAGGCTCTCAATAAAAGATAAAATCAAGTGCCTTACTAATCAAGGATACCACAAATGACTGGAAATCAGGTGAAAATGTGACATGAGCGGTAATATTAAACCCAAAAACCTGTATCAATCACTACAAATTTCAAAAGAGTTTGGAAACATTTAAAGCTTTTCAAAAGTGCACACGGCTGATTTCAGAAACCATTTGGGAAATATTTGGGTGCTATTTGTAATAGAAACAAATCCCAGTTTGATGTTTTTCTGGAGTGAATGTTTTAGAAGAGAGTTTGGCATCACAAAGCAAGGGCAGAGGAACGTCTTCTGTGCCTGTGTGTTGGAGAGCAGAGATCCCCCAGATACGGCTGGGTTTGTTCCCCATGTCAGTGTCAGCCACTGATGGGACAAAAGTCACTTTTTTGGAGGTGCCAGTCTTACATCCAGGTGGAGAGGGTTATCATCAGCAGACTAAGATTTTGGGGTTCTTAGCAAGGACTCTCAAGACCCTTCGTTTCACTCTCATCATCCTCAGATAATCTCCCTGAGATGACTGAGGCCTCAAACTGCACTGCAGAGAGCTCAAGACTCAAATGCTAACACCCCTTGGAGGGTCATGAGAGTAAGTTCACCGTGGGTACCTATGGCAGGAGAGCTTCCCAGCCCGGGGGGCAGTGGGAACACAGCGATTGCTAACCAGGCTAGCAAGCAACACAGATGGAGGTATCAAGACTGTCAAGGACAAAGATCCAGATGGTGCCTTGAAAACAACAAACTCCAAAGAGGTTTTGAAAGTGAATTTCAGCAACTTCCCAACATCTTATCATCTAGTTTTCCCCCATTTTTTAAAACTAGGAATTGAATCCCACATGGGTATCAGACGGGATAGCTGTTTGTCCAGCCCTGTCACGTCTTATAGACTTGTTTCACTGTGTTGCTCGCTGGATGACAAATCTTCACTGACCCTCCCTTCCCTTTAAGGGGCAATCTGCAGTCTTCAGCTAGTGTTCAAAGCCATCTAAAATTGGCCCAAACTTACTCTTGTAGGCTTATGTCCCCTAGTCCCCAACATTAATTCTTTATCAGAGTCACAGTTACCCTGCAATGTACCTGCAATATGCCTGTCTCAGTACCTCTGCTAATGCCATTTACCTACCCCCAGAATGAGTTTCCTTTGCTCTTGTCCAGTGGGAACTTCACTTGGACTCAGAGACCTTGTCACATCTCACCACCTCCAGGAAATCTTCCAAGATCACCCAAGACCGGTGAGACCATTTCCTCTTTTTACACCTCAAAGATGTCCCCTGCTGTCTAGTGCTGTCACCCTTTATGTGCCTATTGAGAACCCTGGGCTGCTGTAAGCTCAGCATAATGTCCAGCATGTAGACAGCTGCTCAGTACATGATGTTGAGCTAACTGGGTGAATTATACCTCTATGTAATGCTTGGTACCTAAGTAGTTTACATATAAATTCATTCAGCCATCCATTTCTACATTGAATACCTACTCCATCCAGCTCTGTGCCTGTCCCTGGAAATAAAGCTGTGAGCAATAAAGTTGTGGTGCCTGTCTTCACAGAGTTTATAACCTCGTGGGGGAGAAGACATAGTCACACAACTAACAATCATAATCCTCATGTGACTTACATTTATTGAAGGATTACTCTGTGCCAGGTATTATGCTAAGTACTTTTCATAGTATCGTTAAATTCTCATTACCACCCTTGGGGATAAGCATTCTTATCCCCTTCTTACAGATCAGGGAATGGAAGCTTAGCGTGTTTGTTAGGTTAACTGCCCAAAGCCACCTGGCTAGTGAGTGGGAGAGCTTGACTCAGTCTGTCTGACTCCAGAGCCTGTGATTTTTAACCACCACATGGTATAAATAATTACTAATATTAGAGGAATGACAAATACCACAAATATCATGTGTGTTAGTTTCCCATGGCTGCTGTAATAAATTACCAGAAATTTAGTGGCTTATTATCTTAAAGTTCTGTAGGTCAGAAATCCAACATGGGTCTCATCAGGCTAAAACCAAGTTGTGGGCATGACTGCATTTCTTCTGGAGGCTCTAGCGGGAATTCCATTTCCTTGCCTTTTCCAGCTTCTAGAGGCCATCCACATTCCTCAACTTATGACCCCTGCCTCCATCTTTAAAACCAACAAGCTTGCTTCCCTCTGGCCAGTCTTCTGTCTTTCTCTCTTTCTCTGAATACAAGTGAGAAAAATTCTCTGTTTTTAAGGACTCATGTGATTATATCTGGCCCACCTGGATAATCCAGGCCAACCTCCCCATCTCAAGATTCTTATTCACATCTGCATAGGCCCTTCTACCATGTAAGCTCACATATTCACAGGTTCCAAAGGTTAGGGCACGGGCATCTTTGGGGGCTGTTATTCTACTGACCACATTGTGAGAGGGTATAACAAGGGGAGCAGTCTGGAGGTGTTGGGAGGGCTCAGGCTCCCTGGGAGGGACAGGAACCCCAGGCCAAGGATTGAGAAGGTATGAAGCTCCTGCAAAGCCACAGAGCTGGGACCTTAGCAGGTCTGAGAGTGGCCTGATGTGGTGAATCAGGGAAAGTGGCTCTTGCAAAGGCTGGAGAAGGTGGCAGGAGCCACATCATGATGAACATGCCTGGTAGGCAGGAGAGGGATTCTATCATGATTCCAGGAAAAAAGGGAAGGAAGCAAAAGGGTCAAGCAGGGGACGTGATTGATTTGAATTTTCAGATCATTCTGCTGCTGTATAGAGAATGGGTTGGTAGTGTTCAAGAATGGATGCAATTAGGAGGGTATTCCAATAGTTCCGGTGGGAGATGTTGGTGGCCTGGAGCAGGATGGTGGCACTGCAGGTGAAGAGCAGCCAGTCTGGGCTCTTCTCCAGAGCAGATAGCAGGGCTTGGTGATTGCTTGGATGCGGAGGTAAGGGAGACACTTCTAGGTTTCTAAGAGGGATAACCGGAGTGGATGGGCCTTTATATTGACAACAATGGTGCTGGAGGAGGACCAGGCTTGGATGGGAGTGACATGACCAGAGCCTAGTGGCTGTAGAAGGAGTAAAGACAATTAATATAGGGAAAAAATTCCTCTTGGGGATAGGAGGCCAGAGCTAAGTAGGTAGAACCAGGGCAAAATTTGACAGAATCACTCATTTTGTTTCTTATGATTGAATATTTATAAAGGCCATATTGCTTTAAGAGGATCCAATACATGATGTTAAAACATCCTCTGGAAAATTATGCAGACCAAGTATTCTGATTGTTGGTTGGGTTTGATCAAGGGCAACAGATCTGTTATCTTATTTCAGCCTCTCCATCTTAATAACCAAGCATTCTCTTTGCTTCCTTCCACATGGTACTTTCATGTGCACCATATATTTCTTCTGATCCTTAGCCAGATGACAGTCTGATTCTTTGGGCAGAGTATATGACCCTTGATTTTTAATAAGATTCATTTTTTTCTTCAGGAAATACATATAGATGTATAAATACACATGTAGAATTGTACATTTAAAAAACTTACATTTTGCAAACAGAAGCTTTTAGGAAAATATGGTTTGGCATGAGTTAATTATGGGACTAAACAGGAAAAGGCAATCAACCCAACACGCAACATTGAATTAACAATTGCGTGCATGCACTTGAAGCTTAGCTTAATTTATATACCTGTCCTAGGATGAGACTCCACAATGATCTTGTTTAGATCTCACAACATGACTGTATCTACTAACACGTGTTAGGTTTACAAGCTCAATACTAGGGAAGAATGGAGTAAATTCTCCCAGCAAGAAAGAACACTCCAGAATTCTCTCCTGGTCTCCCATGCATCCCCAGGGACTGCAGTTGTCTGACCTGTGGGTTGATTTGAATGCCCAGACTTCTGTGGAGAGATGTCATTTTTGTTTTTGTCTTTAGCCTGTTTCCCTGGTTCTCAGATTCAGCGAGCATAAGAATTACTCGACAGGGCTCTATAGATAAAGCCCTGGATTTCATGCTTGATTCACAATTGAAGACAATTTTAAGGGTACTTTAGACTTTAATTTCTGCCTTTGGTGCTGATTTGAGAACTTAAACTCCATATGGGTTCTTGGAACCGAGCACAATCTGGGCCTGTGATTCCAAGTCTGATTTGGGGAGGCGTTTCAGCACCCTGCCTCTGAATGGAAGAGAGGCCGAAATCAGAGACAACAGGGAGATGCTCCATTGTGAAACAGATTAAATAATTAGAAGATGCTAAGCACTCTGTGGTCATGTTTGTGGTAAAAAGATCCTGACATAGCAAAACAGCAGAGACTTTAATATGAATTGTCACATGCCAATGTGAGAAAGCAGACGCGGACCTAGGATCTATACAACCAGATTCCTCTTCACATGAAGGAAGATTATCACCTAGGGCTGTACAAACAAAGACTTCTCATAGTTTGCATAGAAAGAAGTGTTGGGAAAAACACACAGCTCATGGTACACAGAATAGCGCCTTAGGGCAGGTGTGCCTTAGCAGTCGCTTTTATAGTCACGCCATCACCTGCCGTGTTAAAATAGACATTAATTTGAAATTCTGTGTTATTTTTTTATCATTTTGGTTATATTTATTTTAAATGTTATGAATAGCTTCAGAAGTATGCTAAGCAGAGAGAATTTATTCTCAGTTTTTGGTGAGTTCCTATTTAAGAAACATTATAATTTAAGCAAATTGCTTAGACTGGGGATCTAATGCATTTTGTGTTGAATAGAAATCACTCCAGTAATATAAACTCCTGTTCATCCTCAAACACTTACTGTGCACGTGGAGCCTAAAGATGAGTAGGTGAGTAAATGCGTGGCCTTTTTTTCCTGTAAAAAGGGTCTCTGTCTTGTGCAACTTAATAGAATCCTGCCGTGTACTAAAGCATGCATTTGTGTATATGTTGGCGATGTGAAAATGGCACCAAGTGTTAAGTAAAGAAAGTCCTTAATAGTCCTATAGAGGTCAAAATGCTAAGTTACAAAAAAATACCAGATCCTGAAACCTCTGCATATCCTTAACACAATCCATATTAAAAACGTTGTTAAATCCATTTAGTAAAAAACTACATGTGAATTTATCAGAAAAGCATCTTAAAAAACAGCCATGAAGATAAGACTTGGCAAAAAAGAAAAGACAAGAAACAAATGAAACCTTGGGAAGGCTTTTGTCACTGGAAACCTTGACTCTCAAGCCAAGATTCTTCTGTTAAGTGTAAAGTAAAGAAGCAGCTAACGGTGGGGCCTTGAACTTTCTGTGGTCCCTTAACATGTTCGTGGGGTTGACGTGTTCATGCCGACCACCTGCTCATCTTCAGATTCTGGAACTTGCATGTGCTCAGTGAGTGTTTGAGGAACGAAGGGAGTATGTGCTTGGGGGTGATTTCTATTCAACACCAAATGCGTCATTCAACTTGTGACTCAGCCCATTGGCAGCTCTTGTAAACGAGGTGCTGCTTCCAGGTATGTGGGCTGCAGAGCTTGCATATCAGTTATGAAATGGACCACACAGATGCGCACTTCTTTCCTGGGCTGCTGTCTGTCTTGCTTCTATGGATCTGCTTCATCAGGACTGTGTCCATCCCAGCCTGGCCTGGCTGTGTGTGCTGAAGCCCATCTGCCAAAAGGCTCCCTCTCTGTCCTTGAGCCTATTCTAACCAGTGTATCAAGCAGCCCATTTCCCCTGGTGAATGGGGCCTGGAAGGATTTCCATTTCCTTCTACTCTGAGTCTGGTGAGGCCCAGGTGCCCTGACTACCCCGTGTGCAAACTGCAGCCTTATTTTAGCTTCTTATCTCTCCTGAAAGCTTGGGTGAGTGGACCACTGATGAGACCTATTCCTCAGCTCCTAGTCTGCACACTAACTTCCCATTGGGATTGGAGTTCTGCCCTGTCCCTGGCTAGGAGAGGATTTTATTACCCTGAATCTTGCGTCCTTCTTTCTCCATGACTCTTCTACTCCCTGGCGCTGGCACAGGCTGGATTCCTGGATGAGAGTGTAATCAAAAGCCTTGGCTCTCTTTCCATCTAAATCCTAAATCTTGGTCTAGATCTAGGCCTCATTACTCAGTAGAGTTCCTTCCCTTCTGCATAAGTGAGTTGACTTTCTCGCGTTATGGGTTTTGCTCGAAGCAAAATAATCTTAATTGCCCATCATTGAAATGGAGAACCATATTCCATCTTACTGAATATATACTTAATACATTAGGGATATTATTCATGTGGATTTGGAGGTGAAGTTCAAGCTTAGGGTTGGTACATCTCTGGGATCTCTACAAGCAATGTCACAACTGTGGTGATTCTGGTTCTTGGTATTTGGTGCAACTCAAAAAGGGAAACCAGAGTCTTCGAGCTGCTTTATAGGTTCATAGTACCTCATCATGAAGATTTTCATTAGTTTCTTTGTTGAGTTTTTTTAAAAAATATATTTCTCACGAATAGTAGCTCCTGAGCTAAGGAATTCCCAGTCATTCATTCATTTGTTGATCCAAGCATGAGGTACAATTGCTCCTTCCATCAGTACCAAACAAATGGGGAAGGACAGTATTGGCCATTGCCTGGACTTCAGGAGAAAGCAAAGTCTGGGGTGGACTGAGCCACTGGACATTCGCTTGGTTTCTCAAGTTGACATGGGCAGTAGAAAGAAACAGATTAAAACGTTGTAGGAGAAGTCTAGGGGACAGTGAATTTTTCTTCTTTTCTTCTAAGACATCTCCCCATTATTCCTTGGAATAAGAATCAGGCTCTTTCCCCAGTCAAAAAGATCAAGTCAGTAGAATAAAGCGATAGCTGGGAATGTCTATTTGCAGGACTAATCATTTGAAACCCACTTTGCAAACTACCACACCAGCAGTCCTCCTTCTTCCATGCCCTCTCTGTGCTTTTCACTACTCTCCACTCCCCATGCCAGAACCCGGTGTCTGGATGTGTAGTTTGGTATACATCTTTAAACCACGCCCCATCCCATTCACAAACAAAGCTGTCTTCTTGTTGGCCCCTTGGTGGGATTTTGGGGTGCCTCAGAGTAGTGGGCGAGTGATGATGGTTTGTAATTCAAAGATGGATGGTTTATTACAAATACCATAGACAATGCTAGCCAAGAAAGTAAGTTTGGGGTTTGGTTGTTGGGGTAGAGGATTACAATAGTTTCCTTTCTAGTTTTTGTAGGAAAAGTCAAGTGCCAAAACATAGTAGGAGGAGTTTAAGCACAGGGAGAAGGTTGAGAGTTGGATGAGAACACAAGATGGGATAAGATTTGATGATTTTGATACTTGCAATGATCACAGGCTGTTCTAAAAATGTGAACTTCCCAGCATCTTCATTCTCTAATGAAAAATTTGTGACATCTGTGATTGCATTTATCTTCTAAATTTCCTTTCTAACCATTGTTTCCCATAGTCTGGTACTTCATTAGTAATGATTTTACTGACAGTTCCCTTAAACATTCTCTGAATTCAGGTGGAGGAAGATGGATTTTTAACTAATCTTTTTTGGCATAAACATATATCATATAGGAGACTAACTATTCTTTCCATTTTTCATTTGTTTTCTTTGGTGTTATCTGACATTAGGTTGTCAGAACAAATTAAAGTGGTGAGTGAGCAATAATTGCTTTGTGATATAAAAAGATGGGTAAAAATTGCTTTTTAACTCAGTAGATGTTTTACTTCTTATGCCTAAAATATTTCGGCAGGCAACTCTGCATTTAGCAGACAGTCTTGTGGATATATTTATGGACCTGGCCCATCTTGTGAAAATGGGGATTTGTACTGAATAATTCGGATTTGCTGACTTCATAGCTCAGGTTTTGTGGATCAGGGCCAACTCCTCTTCCTTTTGTGAGATGCAAACGTGGTCTTGCTGTTAATGATAATCTTGTCTGTCTGCTCTGCCCCTTCTTCAGACCATCCACTGGTACCCTCCTATGCTGCATCTGCCCTCCTTTCCACTTAACTGAACTTTTAAGAGTGGCCTGATTCTTTTTAAAAACCCATTTCAAAACCCAATTAGAGAAAAGAGTGACAATCTCTTGAAAACCCTAGGCCCAA
This sequence comes from Equus przewalskii, assembly GCF_037783145.1. Taxonomy (NCBI): domain Eukaryota; kingdom Metazoa; phylum Chordata; class Mammalia; order Perissodactyla; family Equidae; genus Equus; species Equus przewalskii. The sequence continues at coordinate 32,092,101 of NC_091857.1, read as the reverse complement.
GATACACCAAGAACAACAAAAAATGAATCATTTTTCGCTGCCGTTTCCTTGAATATTCATTTCAGCCAATTCCTTGGTGGATTCCAAGGGTTTTATCTATGTTACAATTTCAGTGTGGGAAAAAGGAATTAGAACAGTCCTTTTTCTCCCAATGAATATGTGCAATAGTTAGCATTCTTAGTCCTTAGAGCTATTTCTCTTCCCATGAAGACTGGCAAATTGGTTAATGGGTGGAACATGGCCGTGTTAGTATGGTCTTCGTTATTATAATGTGGTACAGGAAATACGAAAAAATAAAAAGCTGCCTCTGAAAAGAGAGGGAAGTATACTTGGACTTGGCCAAGAGAGATGCTCAGGCCATTAGCTGAGTAAGGTAAATTCTCTGGGTTAAAATTTCATTGGAAGATCACCGCTTACTAGCAGCTCATTGAAACGGGAAACCTGGATTAGCCTAGTGGTGTTCTCTCACTGTCTACACAGATGAAACCGAATGAGGACAAAAAGTGGCCACAGACTGCTTTTTAGCTTTTCTTCCTCAGATTCATGTGGCAAATGTTAAAACTTCAAGTGCAAGTGGTGGAATCAGGAAAGGTCTTAAAACCTGTTAGGTGTGTATGAATACACACATGGGCATGAGTGTTTTGGACCGATTTGTTGGAGGGAAATATGACTCAATTATTAATTCAGAATTGTTTTGCTACACAAAAATCCATACAGATAGGCACTTGCAAATTTTTGGATTGGCAAGTTAAACAAAGAATCAAAACAGATTGAGTGCTTACTCTGAGTTGAGTGGTGGGGTAACGAAATTACATGACACAGTTCGGGGCCCAGGAGTCTGTTGTCTCAGAGGAGACAGCCAGGAAAATAATCAGGGTGCAGAGTTCTGGTAGAACTGAGGCCATGAGGGAGGGAAGGGAAGGGGGCAATAGCAGCGACTTCCTGGGGGGGACGAAGAGGATGAAAAGGAAACGTGTCCAGGGGGAGTCGGACTGGAGCTGAATCACAGAAGTGAGATGGACAGGAGATAGAAATAGTTCATTTAATTTTACTCTTTTTTTTTTTAAATCAAGGTCACATTGATTTATAACATTATTTAAATTTCAGTTTTTATTTTTTTTAATATTAAAAGCATTTAAATGTGCACTTTCCTATGAGAACTATTTGATCCTATATTGAAAGTTTTGATAGTTTTAAAATATTACTCATTCAAGAAAAGTTTACTTGTTGGTTTGTTTTAGCTTTTTATTTAAGGGTTACTTAAGAGAATGCTTATTAATTTCTATGCAGTGGCATCTTCTTTTGTTTAAATATTATTACTCATTTCTGATAGTTTTTCTTCATATGTTTGATGCTATGGTATTCAGCAAATATTTATTATTTTTGTGTATTCATTTTGGATTCTATCTATCTTTGTTGATATAACATTCCAGTCTTTGTGCTATTTACTATTCTATCTGAGATTCAACTTTGCCAGAAATAAGTGAATTGCCACCCTTTTCTATTTTTTAATCTACTTTTAAAATTTGTGTAATAAATTTTTGTGCACACTCTCTCTCTTTTTTAACTTTTTTGGGTCATTTTATTTCACATATCTCTTGAGAGTAGACTACATTTGATTTATAAAATCCAATTTGGTCATCTTTTAATGTTTTTATTTATTTTCGCCATGATATTGATGCTTGGTTTTATAAAAAACAGTTTTCCTCCTCTTTCTAATGTTTTCTGTCCTTTTTTGAGTACTTATTTTTAACCTACACACTCTCCTGTAATTTTCAGTGAATGTACTCCAGTTTTAATTTTGTGAGTGGATCTTAAGTTAAAAAACAGTTAAAATGTGATTTCTATTATAATAAAAATAAAGAATGAGATCTTTTTTAAAAAAACTTTTATATCAAGTAAGGGGTTTAATCTATCTTTACTTCCCTTTCCAATTCTGAGATTTTAAAAATATAACATGTTTTTAGATTCAGATTATTGATTTTAAATGATTATTTTTTTACATGTTTGCTATTTTTAAGAGATATTTTACATGTATATTTAGTTGGTCAGCGTTTTTGTAACCTTTATTTATATCATCTCTAATGAATTTCAAAGTTAACCACATTCTTTTTAGATGCCAAAAATCTTATTTTATTGATTTGTCTCTCAATAATCTCTTTTCAGCTTAAATTTAGGCAAAACTATAGTTGCCTTTTCTTTTAGTTTTCAGTGTTATGGAAGGGACATGTGAAGCTGCGTTAATTTTTGTTCTGTTTTGGGTGACTTCCTTTTCCTTTTCTTTTCTCCTCTGCCTGAATTCTCACATGCCTTTTTTCTCCATTCATATGATTTAAGAGTTGTCAGAACGTATCTTGAGGCCGGTTTCTCTCATCAGTTTAGGTTGGAATGTGGTGAATGAACTCTTTTTCTCCTCATACTTGAGGGTTTTTTGAACTCTCACACTTTCATAAATTATTTTAAATCAAAACTTTCTTTTCAATCTTTCTGGTTTCCTCCTCAAGAATTCACGGTATTTAAGTTGGCAGCGTCAGTTCTGGGTATTTGCCATCTTCTTGCTCTTCATTTTTATCTCCTTATCTCTTCCCATTTATCCTGAACACCCAGCTTTTCCTCCAAATCATGGGTTCGGTTTTCAGTGCGACACAGTCTGCTCTTTACCGGACATGAATGATATTGAACTTAAGAGGGCAAGTGTTGTTGTCTTGCCATTCTTCCTGGCCTCACCACCAACCCTTTAGATTTTGTCCACTTAATTTGCTTTCTACCCTGTGGTTCTTTCTCCCAGCTTTTTGCTAATTGGGGAACTTTCTTTACCATTTGCTTTCCTGACACTCTGAACTGATAGAACATATGGAAAAATATGACCCCACATCTCCTGCTACTGAAGCTCTTGACTCCCCTCAGTGCTCAGAACTGCCCCTCCCAGGGTGCAATGCACCTCACTGTTCACTCCCTGTCTCCCATCTCCAAGTCATTTACTTAGTTTCTTTCCTCAGTTAAAAGTATAAAGTGAGACTCCGAAGGGATTACAACTATCAGAAACCTGCCCCCACACAATATGGGGATGGCTGAGCTGCTTTGTGTTGCATACAGATCTCGGTTTCTGAAAGACAGGGAAGAATGGGAATCTGAGCTCCAGCAGGGCAGCTGTTGAACTTAACTTTGTAATTAGCCGCATCTCTTTGCATGTTCTGGTAATAGTTTGCCTGCCAGTCATAGCTTCACTATCCTTGTGGGCTTCTCCCTTTTTCTATATCTTCTTATCTGTATCCTCTTTCTTCTTTTGTGGAAACTAAGGGGAGACTGCATTTTAAACCAGAGGTCAATATCCAGGCGATTTTTGTTTCAAAGTGGGTTTTCTCCCTCTAGTCATCATTCTTTGGTGATGGATCCCACTTAGTCCGAATTCTCTTCAGAAGGTCCGTAAATGCCATAAAACACACAATGGCGGAGGGGAGATGACATTCCTGGAATGAGTCAGGCTGAATGGTTCCAGTTTTCTCCCTAAGTCATATTGTAGAAAATACGATATGATGTGGGAAGTGACTTGTCTTGGTGAAATGGGCCTGGTTTGGGAATCAGAAATCTAAACTCAACCTCTATTGCCCTGTGAGACTTCAGCCTTCTGTTTCCTGACCCATAAGAGGAAAAGGCTGGGCTAAAAGATTTCTCCAGTCCCATTGACTCAGGCTTTCCATATATTTTGTAGTTAACGTAATAAATATTGGGGGCCATTTCATCTCTCTATTGCTTAGCAAAGCCTGGGGTAAGAAGACAATGCTTTGTGTCAGGAATGTGGAAAGCTGTATTTGTGGATAGGCAGGAAGCAACCTCGCCTTTTGGAACCAGATCTTAAAGTATATCTTTATTCCGTGCATTACTCCATTGGGTGAACAAGGGGAGGTGTTGCATGCTAAAGGAGGAGATTTTTCTTTAAGGAAATTAGGGCTGACCAAACAAGGAATTGGTTGCTATTATCAGACACTAATGGGCTCTGATAAAGGGTAATTAGATAGCCCTAAAGGTAGGGTTTAGAGCTAAGTAACCAGCCTCCCTTTGTGCAGGAGATACTGTGTGAATATGCTTGAGATGGATTCTGTTCTCTGTAAATTTTTAATCTGTTCAAAAATTTTCATGGAACAATTTACTCCTTTCCCTCTCCCTTCTTCCTTAGCTTCTTTGACCTTGACCATAAGTTGAAAGGTGAATGTATATATATATATATATATACACACACACACAAAATGATTACTATTGGCCAAGGAGCTTTCTGCACAAATCACAAGACCTTTTACGTCTTTATTTTTCACAGCTGTAAGAGTCTGAAGTTCCTCTTAGATGGGCTTTCCTTAGCCAAGCATATATAGTTTTTAGACTTGATCTGTATGATTTGAAAATATCACGTTTCAATGTTATCGCACATTCCTTTAAAAAATACATTTATCTGGCCTTGTGGATTTGATACCACAGCCAGCAGAGGGACTCTGTGACTCTTCCTGGGGAGATGAACTCTTATATTTTAGCGTTATTTTACGGAGATTCCTTTCCTACATTTTAGGTCAATGGGACGTCAAGCTGTCCATGACTGGGGTGGAGACTTTTTACATGCACTTAAGCCCTCCATCCACACCTCATTACATTTACTCCTCTGGAGTCGTGTTACAAGTGCGTGGATATCAGGATCCTTACTTTCCCTGGCTAGTCTATCAATCAGCTTCATATCCTGGCCGGTATCACTGGCCAAAGTTAGATGCAAAACGCGGTGTGTTCTCTGGAAGCAGACTTGAAGGTAGAGTTTGGTGTGCGGCATATTTTTAGGGAACACCAGTAAAGGAACAAGGGAGAAGTAGGATTGGGGAGGGGATGCCCAATGGTCAGGCCTGACACTACCTCTGCCAACTTGGAGGCGGAGGTCTACAGCGAGTAGTGTCCATTAGACGAGACAGCTTTGGTCTGCAATGGCTGGGCCTCTTGTTCTGTCCTTGGGTGTAGACGGCCTTGGAAGGCTGTGACCTTGGGTGAGGTCTTTCTGTAGCTCACTGCCACAGACAGGGCACCCTGGCAACTTAACCCTAAGTGAGTTGGTGACATAGTGACCACTTGGGCAAGTTACTTAACCTCCCAAGGCTCCAGTTCCCTCCTCTATAAACTGGGCGAGCCTGATAATTCCACATATCTCATAGGGTTATTGTAAGAATCATAAATGAGAACATATGCTAAGTATCCTTGTACAGTGCATATTAGGGTTTCAATACATGGTAACTAGACTTGTAAAAGCACATTTATTTCTTCTACAGTTGTTTCTGAGCATGCATTACAGGTCAGGCATTGACCTACACACTTTCTTTCCATTATCTATTGAATCCTGAATGTGTTCGTTTCCCAGGGCAGCCTTAACGAAGGGCTACAAGCTGGGTGGTTTAGGACAATGGTTTATTGTCTCACAGTTCTGGAGGCTAGCAGTCCAAAATCAAGGTGTAGACAGGCCTGTGCTCCTTCTAAAGCCTCCACGAGAGGATCCTTCATGGCCTTTTCCAGCGTCTGGTAGCCCAGATGTTCCTTGGTTGGTAGCAGCGTCATTCCAGTCTCTGTCTCCACATCATCTTCCCTCTAGTGCATCTCTGTGTTTAAATTTCCCCTTTTTTATAAGGACACTGGTCATATTGGATTAGGACCCACCCTAATGACTTCATCTTAACTTAAATACCTCTCTAAAGACGCTACCTCCAAATAAAGTCACAGTCACAGGTACTGGGAGTTAGAATGTCAACATATCTTTCGGGGAGGACACAATGCAATCCATAACACTCGTGACTCTCTATGTGGTAGGTATTGTTATCTGCATTTCGTAGGTGAGTGAACTGAGACTCAGAGAAGCCAAATAACTCACCCAGAGTCACGCAGCAGGCAAGTGGTGGAGCGAGGACTCGAACCAAAATCTCTCTGACTCCCCAGGGCATGTCCTTTCCACTAAAATATTGTCGCCTCCATATATGAAACCTCTAAGTAAACTAGGAGAGATTTGAATTTGAGGGATAAATTAGAGTCTACAATTGCTACAATAAAATTAGTTGTCATCTGGTAAAATAGCCTGAATCCACAAGCAGCTTGTAAGCCATTTTGCTCAAACAAATAACAAAAAGCAGCCATAAAGGGCAACCACAACACGTCTACACTTGGCAAGGGTTTCCAAACCCGGTTTTACCATTTCCTCCTCTTACCTGCAATTCCTGGCGCCTGAGACTGTGTTTAACCACTGAGGCCTCAGCTTCTTTTCTGGAAAAGAAAGTTGGCAATTTGTGTTCCATAAACTATGACACGAGTTTGATTAAAAAGTATCTTGTATCTTGCTTTAGTAATGATAATTATAACAATTTCAATCACATGTACTTTACTAACATGGTCCTGATAATAATAATAATATCCAATTTGATGTGAGCATCTCCCCTGTGCCAGGCACTTAGAACCTGTTAGTGACGTCATTGAGAGTTTCCACGTGGAACGGCGCTGTCTAGGAAAAACACACTGCTTTCCTTTACTTTCACACTTCTGGCCACCAAATGTGTGGGTTTTTTCCACACTGATGAATTCTCCAGCATCCGCTGGGTGTCATTCAATTTAAGTAAATTCTGACACCATCTACCTGGAATTAGTGTCAGTTAAGGGCTCAGTCCTACAAGACTGCTTTCAATCCCCCACCATTTCAGATGCCACTTAAAGTCCCAGATTGTTATCTGCACTTCTAACCTGTTAGCTATAAATCAGAGGTTCTCATGACCTCCTCCTCAGGTTTGAAAATTTGCTAGAGTGGCTGGTAGAACTCAGGAAAACAGTTTATTTGCTAGATTACTGGTGTATTGTAAAAGGGTACAACTCAGGAACAGCCAGATGAGGAGATGCATAGGGCAATGTAAGTGGGAAGGGCCGTGGAACTTCCACGCCCTCTCCAGGCATGCCACCCTCTCAGCACCTCCATGTGTGCACCAACCCAGAAGCTCTCTGAGCCCCACAGTTCAGGGATTTTTATGGAGCCTTCATCACAAAGGCATGATCAGTTATTAGCTCAATCCCAGAGGATGGCAGGTGAGCCTGTGAGTTCTAAGCTTCTAATCAAGGTTTGGTCTTTCTGGTGCCCAGCTCGCATCCTGAAGCTGTCCAGGATCCCAGCAAGAGTTGCCTCATTGGAACAAAAGATGCTCCTTGGGAAATCACAAAGGTTTTAGGAGATCTGACCACGAGCTGGAGTTGAAGACTGAAAAATATATATCTTATTATATTACAATATCAGATGCTGAGAAGGAACTCTGATTCTGGTTTTCTGGTTGAATTTACCTTCCTTCCAAAAGGTTCCCTTTATGATTAAGTTGATAGTGATCAGGCATTTTGTAAATACTAGACATCATTTCACCCTTTGAACTTCTAACGTGAGAAAGTAAAATAGAAGGAGCTGTTGTATAGGTTAGGAGTCAGCAATTAAGGCCTGGAGGCCCATTTTTGGTGCTCCACCTATTTTTGTAAATAAAGTTTTATTGGAACACAGCTATGCTTGTGTACTATGGCTGCTTCCATGTTTCAACAGGCAGAGGTGAGTGTTTGCAACAGAGACTTTCTGGCCCACAAAACCTAAAACATTTACTGTCTGGCCTTTTTCTTTTTTTTTTTAAACTTATTAATATTCCATGGTTCTAGCACAACTAGGAAACATACTTTTTTTTTTTAAAGATTTTATTTTTTCCTTTTTCTCCCCAAAGCCCCCCGGTACATAGTTGTATATTGTTAGTTGTGGGTCCTTCCAGTTGTGGCAGGTGGGACGCTGCCACAGCGTGGCTCGATGAGCAGCGCCATGTCCGCACCCAGGATTTGAACTGACGAAACACTGGGCCACCTGCAGCAAAGAGCACGAACTTAACCACTCGGCCACAGGGCCGGCCCCCTGGCTGGCCTTTTATAGAAAAGGTTTGCCAGCCCCTGGTCTAGAGGATTTAGAGGGGCTGTCAGCACCATGGATAACTAACAATTTGAAGATGAGAGACCTTTGAAGCTAAGAATCTAAGAGCAAACATTCAACCAACACAGAAGCTGATAAATAGATAGGAAGATACAGAGAGAGCCCCTGCACAACCGATGAAACCAAAATACAGGGGGTCATGATGTTGGTGTTGTACAGAACAGCAAAAGCAGAAATCCAGTATTAACATTTTACTCCTATAAAGCATTTAATTGCTAGGATTATGTTAAGGCCTTAACCGAATAAAGCAAAGGAAGTAGCGGGAGACGCGTGAGTCACCATGCATGGTAAATCTCAATCCATTTCAGATGAACTGAAGTTGAAGTGGGATTTTCTAAAACTGGATTTAAAAATGCATTTTAATTTTCATTTGCCTAATGAAGTTAAGCATCTTTTCATGTGATTCTTTGCTACCTGCTTATATTTTTGGGTGAATAATCGGTTTAAATATTTTGATCAGTTTTTAATTGAATAGTTTGTTTTCTAATTATTGAGTTTTTTTTAAAAATTGAGATAAAATTCACATATTGTGATGACTAATTTTGTGTGTCATCTTGGCTCCACTGTGGTGCCCCATTGTCTGGTCAAACACCAGTCAAGAGTTTGCTAGGAAGGTATGTTTTAGATGTGATTAACATTTAAATTCATTGATTTTGAGTAAAGCAGATTACTGGCCATAATGTGGGTGGGCCTCATCCAATCAGTTGAAGGCCTTAGCTCAAAGGCTGAAGTTTTCTGAAGAAGAAGGGATTCTATCACCCTCAAGATTGCAACTTAGAAATTAGTTTCCAGCTTGCTTGCCTTCCCTGGATATTTTGGACTCAAAACTGCAACATCAACTCTTACCTGAATCTCTAGCCTGCCACATGGACTTCAAACTTGCCATCCTCCACAGTGTCATCAGCCAATTTCTTCCCTATACGTCCTATTGGTTCTGTTTCTCTGGAGAACCCTAACTGATATACAAACTGTAAAATTGGCCCACCCCCACATGACAATCAGAAGAAATGGCTGTCAAACTTGGCAAAGACCAGAGGAGAAAAAAATGCCTAAAGTCTATTGTGACAAGCTCCTAAGATACTCTGTGCAGGTTTTTTGAGGGAGATTCATTCTCCCGTGATAGTCTGATTCACCTACTATTCAGAAGGCACTAGCTTCTAGGAATTTTTAATAGGAATGTAAAATACCTTGCCAAACTTTTGAACATCACACAGTTTTTGCCAAAGTAACTGACTAACAAATGTTGGCCAGCAGATTCGGTGGAATGCCTGTAGATGCTTCTCCATCTGACAGAGGAATCGTAAGCGCTGGTTTGTTCTATGGTCTCTACTCATCAGTTGAATCAGCCCAGAATTACATTTACCACAACTTTGAGCTCAGTCAATAAGTGACGAGAAATTAATATTTTTGAGTCCTGCAGATTGTACCTCTCTGAAGCTGGACTAGCACCAAGGTTAGTGTCAGAATGGTTCGAGGAGGGTTTTATGATTCACTCTGTAGACAAGTCCTTATTCTGTGCACTGTCAGAAGAATTGGAGAAAATATAAAGACAAGAAGAAAAATAATAGTAATAATGTGTACACCCCTGTTCATAGCAGCATTATTCACAATAGCCCAAAGCTGGACATAACCCAAGTGTCCATGGATGGAGGAATGGATAAACAAAATATTCTATATGCATACAATGGACTATCATTCAGCCTTAAAAAGGAGGGAAGTTTTGACATATGAAGGAAGCCTGAGTACATCGTGCTAACTGAAATAAGCCAGACACAGAAGGATAGATATTGTTTGATTCCACTTCTATGAGGTCCCTAGAGTAGTCACATTCCTAGAGATAGAATGTAGAATGGTGGTTGCCAGGGGCTGAGGGGAAGAATAAATGAGGAGTTGTTGTTTAATGGGTAGAGTTTCAGTATTTCCAGATGAAAAAAGTCCTGGAGACTGGTTGTACTGAACACAACTGAACTTAAAAATGGTTAAGATGCTAAATTTTATGTTATGTGTATTCTATCAAAATTAAAAACTAACAAGAAAAAATAGTAACAATTTTAACATTGGCTATCATTTATTCTATGTTTACTATATACAAGACATACTAGGAACATCTTTTAAACAATCTTATGAGTTAAATACTCTTATGAGCCTAAGACTATAAGCAACAGAGGATCAAAGCAATTAAGTAATTTGACAAAGGTCATAGAGCCCCCGAGTGGCAGGGGAGGCCTCAAGGCCGGAGCTATGTGACCCCAGAAAACCTATCTGCTTTTAACCAAAAAAGAGGGATTTCAAAAAAATAGAACTGTGGCTTGGGTGAAGAAAGTGAGGCATTTGCCCCTGGCATGAAATTTAAGAGGGCACAAAAAACTCAGTAATCAGACAACTGACATGGTAAGGCAATCTTTTAAAAAAAACAAAAATTAGTTCAAAAATCCATGATGAGCAAAATGAGAAAATTTTAAATAAATTCAAGATCTAACAGGACAAGTGAGGGAAGTGGCTCAATTGCACGGGCGATCCTGCGAAGAAGTTACTTGTTATAGTCGGGATAATTTCACATCACTAATAGAATTTTTTAAAATTCCCAACCATTTTAGCATGACCAGATATTGCTAATATTTAAAATATGGAGCAGCAAAGAAATGAAGAAGAGCTGTCAGAACGTGTGGAAAGAGAGAGGAAAGTTTATTAACACAACAATGTGAAACACTGTCTTAAGGAGCCAGAGCTTTGTAATAACTTGGCACCACATTCAGACGGCTTAATTTCAAGAGATATTTATCCCAACGATAGCTGATAGTAATGCTCTAATAAGTCCTGTACTTTGTGCTAAGACAAAACTAATCAGGGTTTTCTGAGGCTGTGTGATGTGCTGGAACTATCATGCTACTGGGACTCCGCCACTTATGAGCAAGGGCTGTTGGGGAAGGTAATTAACCTCTCTGGGTCCTAATTTCATAATCTTTAAAATAAGGATAATGCCCACTTTGTCAGCTTCATAGAGTTCTTTGCGAGGACCAAATGAGATAATAGTTGCGAAAGTGCTTTGTAAAATTGTGTTGATCTGCAGAGTTGGTCGTTGTTATTTTGCAGTGCATTCTTTTTTCGAAACCAGAGTGGGGAGCCAAAACTAATATCTCCCTTATAGACTGTGTTGCACAGGATTTTTCTGTGTGTGGTTATGTTTGGGTGGGCAGAGACCTGATTCGACTCACAGTCTCCCTGAATCCATGTATCATTGAGCCAGAGACTCACTAATCAAGTTGATGCAAGCATGCGTAAAGAATTTAACTGAGAACTGGCAGGAGAGTGTACATTTTAGGGGTTTTGTAAAGGGAGCCATCTCAAAATGCAGATGGTTTTCAGATATGGCTAAAGGTTGAAATGAGGGGCAAGGGTTGGGCTTACATGTTGGATGACTGAGAGAGAAAAACATTCTTGGTTCAATTGACCGTTTTGTTGAGATTGAGCTGGTTCTGGGTACCCGGGAAGTGGTGGGGTACCTGGCCAGAGCTGGATATACCAAAGAAGGTGGACAGTCATTTAGTTATCACCTCAGTAATCCGGTCATTCACTCGTGTGAGCAAAAATGTACCAATGTACCGGCTATTATGGACATTTTAAAAGTATAGATAACGTGTTTTGAAAAAAATGCATTATCTCCACTAATATGTCATAAATATATTTATGTCAGAATAAAATATCAAAGAGACTATTCACACATTTCAAGTCCTTGAAACTTTTTTAAAAACTCGGCTTGGTGAAAGCATAAGGAAGCAGGTCATTTGTTGAAGGAACAATACTGAAAGATTTTTAAGCAATGCTTCTTTGACCTTAAGTCCAAGCTATCCAGCTCGATCTAGTATTTGGTACTATTGGTACTTGGCTGCTGGAAATTCTTGGCAAGGTAGAGTGTTTTGATTTCATTTGATCTGTCATCAGACCAGGCACCTGATTTTTTTTCCCCCCGAACTATAGAGCCTTAGATCTGGTGGGCCCCACCCAAATTTCAACACCAACAGAGCTTTTGTATTAAGTTCAGAGTGAGAGATTGTTTGGACAAATAATTCATACCCTTTGATGGGAAGGGGAAGATTTGTTTCAGGAAAGAGATTATCTGTGCTTGTGCCAGGTATGGCTGCCCTAGACCTCAATTAGCCAGTGCATTAGCCTGTCCATTAAAGGAATTGCATTTTTATTGGATCACATCAAGCTGTTGATTGAAAAAAATAAAAGTGGCCTTTAAATTTTTCACCAGCTGTCACAGGATAGAGATGGCACATCCAAAGAATGGGCTAGAAATGGTGAACTAATAATGATACCATTGTTCTTCCAACCCATCCTATAAGAAGAACCATCCATTTCCTCAACTGCTCTGGCCAGAATTGGCCCTGTGCATTATGTAAGGTGGGCTGTGCCTCCCTGTTAGGATAGATAGGCCTTAAAATGCCTCTCTTCTAAATTTTCATTCTATGATCCTTGCAAGTCTCTATAAATAAAAGTGCTTCAGTATAGTGGTGGAGTGAGAGGGGAGAGCAGTGATGAATCTAGAAAGGTGAAGCTGGTGAACCTTTAGAGTGATATGCCTTAAAGAGGGCCTGGGCACTTTATGGCAAATGAAGACATCAGTTAGGTGGTTGTGGAGGGTTCTGTAAAGGATGAGTAGGCACGGAGATGGGAAGGAGTCAGAAATTAAGACAAACATCATCTAGTTCACGACCTACACATGACAAGTTCTTTTCACATTTTTAAACCAGAAGAGTCATTGATAAACTCCCCAGAGTCATCGTAGTCCTGAGAACGAAGGCCTAGAACAACCATGTAAGAGGTCCACCTTTTCCATAGTGCTTGGTGGATTCCCAGCACTGACATTTCTGTGCCACTTGGCTTAGATTTATGCACATCGTGCAATGTTCCAATTTCTATCTTTCCATCTTCCTCAGTGCAGCAATTGGTGTATGCAGTTGCCTGGAGGCAATTTTTGCAATAGTCATATCTAGTACTTTTTGCAAATAGGATCAACCTATTATTAATCTGGCTGCTTTCCTGTTTGTTGTTTTTTTGTTGTTGTTACAATCAGTTCTTTTTCTGTTATGTCACTGTGAAGTTTTTTGACTGTAGGTGGGGATTGTGAATCCATAGTATCTTAACAAAAAGCAAATAATTTATTCCAGCATGTCTTAATCATAAGGGTGAAACTGATAGACAAAGTGATTCTCCTCTGCTGTAATGGCTTTGTTTTGATTCATGGTATAGATAAGTGGAGTGATTAAATTGAATCTTAACCAGAAATTCTGATTTAAATTCTGTCAACCTGGTCTGTTTATAAGAAGTGGTTCTTAGGCAAAGTGAAATGTTCTTTGGGCCTGAGAAGGAAATAAACACTATTTAAAACTTTCATAAATCCAATAATCAAGCTGTTTGTGCTCTCTTTTTATTCCAATTTCTTCTGTTGTTAGTTAAAAATTTGGGGGCTTTTAATGAGCATCAAGTTACCAATTATATCTGTTACAAAGGAAGGAAGAGGAACTTCTTCTCATAGGTGGGATGTAGAAGGTCCTGGCCCATGTTTTTGCAAACATATTAGAACAAAAAGATAATTTGTAAATTTACAAAAAGCCTATTTTTATAGACATCAGAGAATTCGGAGAGCAAGGAGCACTAGATAAACTAAACTTCCAAGGGGAAAACTCTTGCAGGGTGAGCTGGCAATCACCAAAGCTGTTCCCTACCCCTTTGTGGTCATTTACCAATTCTGGATATGGGATGAGAAAACAAAGACCCTCCCCAGGAGCAGAGGACTCTCATCAAACATTTGGCTTGTCTCCCCATCAAGACATTTTTAAATTTTGAGGCTACATTGGGTGGGAGGTTAGAGAGCTAAGTTGAAAACCCCTGAAGGGCAAATTGGAACTCTCAGAATCTTTCAGGGCTGAGGAGACCCAGGCCCCATCAGAATCTCAACAAACAGGTAGAATGCCCATGTTCTCTAAATAAAGGAAAAGCAGAAGTATTATGAGTCTTACTAAAGCTAAAACCCTTTCCAGCCTAACCCATTATTGCTTTGAAATGTTTATGCCTTCACACTATTTACGTAATAGAGGAAAGAGAAATTCTCTTTGGTGGGTGATAAAATCACCCAGAGTCTCTGCAGTTTTTTATGTTTAACATACAATAAAAAACCGCAAGACATGCAAAGAGCCAAGACTATACGATTGCTAATCAAGGGGAAAAATGGATACTAGAAGAAGACCCCCACATGATCAAATATTGGAATTAGCAGGCAAGGATTTAAAAATAGCTATGATTAATGTGCTCAAAAATAGAGGAAAAAAAGAGATGAAAAGATAGAGAATTTTACCAAAGACTTGAAATCTATAAAAAAATCAAATGGATATTCTAAAATGGGAAAATACAATATCTGAAGTTAAGAAGACATTGAGCTTGGCGGTTGATTGGACATAGCAGAACATAGGGCTGGGGAGCTGGGAAAAAAGTCAATAGTATTCAAGTTCAGATTTTAAAAATGATAGATATGTAAGACCCATGAGGAATATGCTAAAAACGCCCAATATACATGTAATTTAATGTCCTGAATGAATGCAGGAAGAAAATAGGGCAGAAGAAATTTTCAAAATGATAATGGCTGAGAATTTCACTGAACCGAATCCTTAGATTCAAGAAGCTCATGGAATCCCAAGAAATGGAAATAAAAAAAGGACCATACACAGGCACATCCTAGTAAAACTGCTGAAGACCAAAGTAAAAAATACAATCTTAAAAACTAGAGAAAAAAGCCACATTACCTTTAAAAGAGTTAGAGTAAGATTGACAACTGGATGCTGATAAGAAGCAAAGGAGTCCAGAGGATGATAGAACAACATCTTTAAAGGGATAAAAGAAAGTCACTGCCAACCTGGAATTAAGAATATTTTTCAACAGTCAAAATGAAGAAAGATAGTTTTAGACAAATAAAAATGGAGGGAATTCATTTCTAGCGTGTTCGTACTAAAAGAAAAACTCTTTTTCTCTAGGCAGAAGGAAAATGAGTCCACTTGGTAATATGGAAATGCAGGAGGAAATGAATAATAAATATGTGGCTAAATAGCAATAATTCCTGATTGTGCAAAGCGATAATTGTAATATCTTGTGAAATTTAAAATAGATGCAGAAAAAAATATATAATAACAAAGTGAAAGGGGGGAGGGTGGAAAATGGAATTAAACAGTTCTGAAGTTCTAGCGGGATTGAGATGATAAAAATTATAATATGTATTAGACTATGATAAATCAAGAAAACACATTGTAATCTTTAGATTAACTAACAAGCTAGTAGAAAGAGAATAAATAGAATAATAAAGTATTTGGTGACCAAAAAATGAGAGAAGTAGAACTAATGTTTGCTGAATGCTTTTTGCCTGTGTTCCAAGTAATCCTCAACATTGTGGTAATGCACATTTCATCATTTCCATTTGATAAAGAGAACAACTGCTTTTGTTGGAATTCTTAGTTGGAAACAGAAGAAATACTCTAATTTGCATAAATATAAATGCAAGTTAATGTAGGATTTATTGGGTAGCTCATAGACTCTTGGAAGGGTCACAGGACAGATACTACAGTTTTTATGCCGATGCTGGAGACCTCTTTTGTTGATGTTCCCTGAAGCTGGAGGCTTCCATTGCCTCCCTCACAAAAGATGACAATTGTAGGGTGCTTGTGTCTCCCTCCGTTGCTCTCTACTGCATTGAAGTCTCTTGAGAGTGCATCTAATTCACAAAACTTAGATCACATAGCTGCACCCTAGTTGCAAGGAGAGCTTAGAAAATGAGTTTTTGGCTTATTCCTAGGGGAAATAGGATCAACAAAGGAGAAATTTCCCTAAACACAGGCAGAGTATTCAAAAAATGTGTTGGAGTGTGTGTGTGTGCATGCATTTACAAAGCATGACACATATCCACTACAGGAAGTGAAGGTTATGAATGCTGAGTGCCATCTAGGAGCCTCCAAACATTGAGTGATGGCCCAGGGGCTGGAGCCCAGGAGGGTTGGCTCCAGAGTATGTGAACTACTTTGAACTGTCATTCACTTGATCCCTTCTGGCTCTTTGTGAGACACACTCTATAAAAAAGCTGTTGGGGGGATGCCAGTAATTGCTGGATGGCATTTCAGGACCAACAGGCTAGGGCTTGAGATAGAAATGGACCAGGATGGCATTGAATTCTGTGGTGGTAACGTCCTCTGCTTGTACTCCTGCTGGCACCTGACATTCCAGGAGCTACACCTCTAGAAACTTCCACATTAATTGTCTGATAGCTCCTCACATCTCAAGGACCTTCTGTTTTCTACCCAAATGGCTGTGTGAAAAAAGAGAGTCCAAAGACAGAAAAACAAAAAAACAAAACTTCTAGCTATCTAAGAATTAACAAGTGAAGCAAGGAATAATAGAATTTTTTATGATCCAATAACAAAACAAAATCCTAGATTAAAAAAACAAAGGCAATGTTGTGGGTAGTCAGCCATGGGATCTGATTGCGTGTATGATTATTTTAACCCACAGTGCATAATTCAAAGCACTAATTTGATAAACTAATCTTTTAGATCCTGCAGATAATATGGAAGCATTTTTGGGAGAGAGATTTTCAAACTAATGGATTCACTCCTCTTGCCTTTGATAATAATGGCTCGCATTTGCAGAGCACTTGCCATTTTCAAGTCTCTAACTTGCTCCCCTCAGCACTGGCAGGTGGGCAGTATAATTCCGTTTGACATAGGAAGAAACAGGTTGTGGGTATGAGACAACGTTCTGGTGTTATGTACAAGGGGACATTTTGCTTTCTCATTTTGGTACTTAGTGTATTATCTTTTAATTGCAGTTTCTCTGTTTTTTTCTAGGCACAGGAAGGGGGATTAGAAGATATTATCAATGAGCCATTGGTTGTTTGTCAGTCAACAAATATATTCATTGTAGTAATGATTAAATTTGTGTATTCTATGTCAGATGTATATGCTAGTGTTTTCGGATTCCTATCTGATTGCATAATGGTTACAATATGCTGCTTTTAATTGACATTGATAGCAAACCAATAACAGATATCAATTAAAGAAACTTTCTGAGATTAAATCGTTAAAGGAAACATTGGAGGTATAGTTATTATAAATTGATTTTCTGGGTTTATTTCATGACTCTGATCTGTAACATACTGGACACAATGTTCTTGCTCTCAACGAACTATTTCAGGGAAATGCAAATCAAACTGCAATGAGATATCACCTCACTCCCATCAGAATGGCTATAATTAACAAGACAGGAAACAAGTGTTCGAGAGGCTACGGAGAGAAGGGAACGCTCATACGCTATTGGTGGGAGTGCAAACTGATGCAGCCACTATGGAAAACAGTATGGAGTTTCCTCAGAAAATTAAGGATAGATCTCCCATATGATCCAGCTATTCCACTGCTGGGTATTTATCCAAAGAACTTGAAAACATGAATGCATAAAGACACATGCACCCCTATGTTCATTGCAGCATTACTCACAACAGCCAAGACTTGGAAGCAACCTAGGTGCCCATCAAGGGACGAATGGATAAAGAAGATGTGGTATATATACACAATGGACTACCACTCAGCCATAAGAAATGATGAAATCCAGCCATTTGTGACAACCTGGATGGACCTTGAGGGCATTATGCTAAGTGAGATAAGTCAGAGGAAGAAAGTCAAATACTGTATGATCTCACTCATAAGTAGAAGATAAAAACAACAACAAACAATCACACAGAGACAGAGATTGGATTGGTGGGCACCAGAGGGGAAGGGGGGAGGGAGGAGGGTGAAAGGGGTGATTAGGCACACGTGTGTGGTGATGGATGGTAATTAGTCTTTGCGTGGTGAACATGATGTAATCTACACAGAAACTGAAATATAATGATGTACACCTGTAAAAAATTTACATAAAAATAGCATTCACAATTAAAAAACTGTTTCAAAATGCCGTGTGAAAGATATTTTCTGTTTTTTTAAAGATTTTTTTATTTTTTAATTTTATTTTCCTTTTTCTCCCCAAACCCCCCCGGTACCTAGTTGTGCATTTTTAGTTGTGAGTCCTTCCGGTTGTGGCATGTGGGACACCACCTCAGTATGGCGTGATGAGCGGGGCCACGACCGCACCCAGGATTCGAACAAGCGAAACCCTGGGCCGCCGAAGTGGAGCGCACAAACTTAACCACTATGCAGCCGGGCCGGCCCCCAGAGATATTTTCTTAAATGACCTTTCTTCAATAGATAAGTCTTGCTACCTCAACTTCCTTTTATTCATTTATTTTTGGTTCGGTTGAAGCCAGAAGAAAAAGGATGGAAACGTAAAACATGGATGGCAAAGAAGGGAAGTTTGAGAAGGGTGCAGATGAAGTTGATCAAAACCAGCGATGAAAAGGGACGGAGACACACTTACTACCTGGCTAAGCATCGAATTAATTACTATTGTTGTACATTTCTAAAGTGCCGAAAGTGTAGCTTGTTTTCAGTCAGTAAAGATGTTCTGCCAGAGTCCCTTCCCTCCAGGGAAATAATAACCCAGTGAAATAAAACATCTGATTCAAGAGGGAAAATTACATGGCTTAAAAGAAATCAACCACAAAGGTTTCATTTATGAAACTGGTTGGGAGACATTTTTGTATTTGAAATCACAGAAACCACATTGCTTGGGCAATCTCACCTATACTTTCTGTTGTGTGAAAGTCCCAATGGTAAAATAATATTTACTCTCTGGCACGAGATAATGTGTTTTCATACCTACACACATGCACACCCAAACCTATAGGCTCTGTGAGTGCCTGCCTTGGGGTGGACTCATTAGTTCTGCTTATCTGCGTGGGTGCATTCAGGACCATTCAAGGACGGTGGCAACGCCGGCACTTTAGAGTGAAGCTTACTATCAGTGCAAATCTGAAATGCTTTAAGATGAACGATGGAACTCAATTTAACCCTGAGAATGACAGTCCAGTTATCTGAAGTCAGAGGCCAGCAATGAGTGCTGGTGATTGATTTTGGATAGCTGAAAATGTTTTTCTATGTTTAGAGTGAGCCTGGAGGCTAATCTCCTTTAAAAGGAGTAATTTTTATATCACCTTTAAAAACACAGGTTGGCAAACTCTGACCAGCGGGCCAAACTCAGCCCTCTGCCTGTTTTCTGTAAATAGTTTGGTAAATGACAGTGGCACACAGCCACACTCGCTTGTTTAGGTATCATCTATGACTGCTTTCATGCTGCAACAGTGGAGCTGAAGAATTGCGCCTGACACTGTAGGGACCGTAAAGTCTAAAATATTTACTATCTGGCTTCTCATAGGAAAAGTTTGGCGTCGGCTGTCCTAGTGTGTCAGTTTGGCAGACCACATACACACAGGGACAGCCACGTGAGGTGGGCTGTTGCTGGGACTCTAACATCCCTCTTCTGAATTTCTTGCCCTCCTATGGTCTGCCTTTTTATTTTTTTCTTATTTTTATTTTTAAAAAAAATACCCAGGTCCTCTTGCTTTCTTAGGATTCAGTGGAAAGATGTATTTCTCCATATAAAATGGTCAGTGAGTTGCAATGCTGAGGAAATTTATATCAAAATAATATTAGTAGTTCAATGTAATATTCTTATTTTTAATTTTTTTAGAATTTTTAATTTTTATTCTTTTAATCTTTTGAGGAAGATTAGCCCTGAGCTAACATCTGCTGCCAATCCTCCTCTTTTTTGCTGAGGAAGACTGGCCCTGAACTAACATCCTGCCCATCTTCCTCCACTTTATATGTGGGACGCCTACCACAGCATGGCTTGCCAAGCAGTGCATAGGTCCGCACCTGGGATCCAAACTGGTGAACCCTGGGCCACCAAAGCAGAACGTGAGAACTTAACCACTGTGCTACCAGACTGGCCTCTCAATGTAATATTCTTGCAATTTTTCTGTAGGTCTGGAACTTTTTTCAAGTGGAAAAGTTAAAAAAAATTGAGAAATTTCAAGGAACTTACCCTCAGATATACACACACATTTACAGACATATTTGTAAAACAACATCCATTATAGCACTCTTTTCAAGGAGAAAAGATAAATAGACATAAATGTCTGTTAGTGTGGGACTGGTTAAATTGTGGCACGTTCATTCATTCACACAATGGATGACTATGCAGTTATAAAAAAGGGAGAATGTCCCTTTTTAACTGTTGGAAAGTTGAAATGTTAAATGCAGAACAGTGTGATATGTTTTCATTGGTATGGAAAGGAAGGAAGGATAAGACGAAATATATAGATAAAGCTATAGGTTTTTTCCCAATAAACATTCAATCTTCGGAAAACTGCATAGGAAACTGGTAGCATTGGTTGCCTCCAGAGAGGGGAATGGAGTGACTGGAGAGTAGAATTAGAAGGGAAATGTTTCTCCGTATAGCCCTTCGTACTTTGTGAGTTTCTAACTATGCAAACAAATGGCCTTTTCAAAAATTAAAAACTGAAATAGAGAAGATTTTTTAAAAGAAAGAAAGAGTAGGTGTGTCGCTCATATTGAGTTACCCAGGTGACGTAACTGGTCGAGGTCAACATCGTTGGTAAACACCAGACTGAACCCATGTCTGAATCAGAGCCCAGAAGCTACTCAGAAGGGAGTACAAGGTGGAATGAAGGCTTTTCCGGTGACGGAGAGGAGATAAGGTTTGTCTTTTTTAAATCTACTGACTCTGCTGGCAACAAAATTAACGAACTTCAATCAGAAGCGAACGTCAGCTGGTTAATGGGTTTGACTGTTTCCACTTTGCTCCTCTGATGGCTGCTTAACCTGACTGATGAGTAGGTTAATGTAATTACATCCACTGAAAATTCCAACGGAGTTAAGGGCTATAGAAATATAGTGCTTACATTTTAATTATTAAAGGTTAGATTTACCGATGAGCTATGCCCACTGGTGGGTTTCTGCTGCCCAATCAGACCCCAGGGACATTTTTAGTACCTAGATGGAACCATCCAGGGAGGGTTTCGTTGGCACATGATCTTGCAAACATCTCCCCCCACCTTCTGCTGCCATACTGACGACAATTCCCCAGAGAGGTATATTATTTTTGATGTTCTTCATTATTCTTTAATGTCCTAAACTTTTTCTAATGCAAATATTTTATCTGAAGTAGTTCTCACTTATACAACTTGCAAATAACTATTTTAATCAGTTTTTTAAAAAAACCTTTTAACTGAAGTAGCATATAGCCACAGAAAAGTACCTATATTACAAGTCTACAATGAATATTACAAGTTCAGTGAATTTTCACTAACCGACCACCAGTGTAACCAACTCTAGATCAAGAAATAGAAGCTTTATCACATCCAGAAATCCTGTTTGAGCCCCTGTCAGTTTCCACCCTGGTCCCTCCCAAGCTTAACCATTATCCTGACTTACAACAGCAGATTTGGTTTTGCCTGTTTTTGTACTTTTTATAACCGGAATCATACAGGATATATTGCTTTGTGTTGGCTTCTTTTGTTCGAGTTATGTATGCGAGGTTCACTACATTGGTGCGTGAAATTGTAGATTATTCATCCCCATTGCTGTGTGGATTTCTATTAAGTGACTGTATTATGGCTTATTTGTCCATCTACTGACGATGGACATTTAGCTAGTTTCCAGTTTTTGGTGTTATAAGTGCTGCTACTGTAAACGTTCTTGCACGTGCTTTTTGGTGAATATTTGTACACATTTCTGTTACCTATGTCTAAGAGTGAAATTTCTGGGTGACAGGGTACGCATATGTTTAGGTTTAGCACAGTGGTTCTCAAGATTTCACACGAATCAGAATCACCTGGAGGGCCTGTTAAACCACAGCTCTCTAGGACACACCTGGAGAGTTTCGGATGCAGTAGGTCCAGGGTAGGGCTGGAGAACCTGCATTTCTAACAAGTTCCCAGGCGATGCTGATGTTTCTCGTCCAGCGACCACACTTTGAAAACTTCTGCTTAGCAGATACTGCCAAACTGTTTTCCAAAGTATTTGTACCAATTTACCATCCCACCAAGATGAGAGTGCCAGTTGCTCTGCTTGGTATTATCCTCCTTTTAAATTCCGGTCATATGGATGGAGATGGAAGGTATCTTTGTGTGGTTTTAATTTACATTTCCCTAATGACGAAAGAAGTCAAACTCCTCTTCACAAATTTATTGGCCAATTGGATATCTTTTCATGTGTAGTGTGTGTTAAAGTCTTCTGCCCATTTTTCTATTGGGTTGTCTTTCTTATTGAATTGTAGGAATTCTTTACATATTCTGGGTATCAGTGCTTTGCTGGTTTGTATCGTAAGCATCTTTTTCCACTCTGTGGGATGCCTTTTCACTCTCTTAATTGTGATGACCAGAAATTCCTCATTTTAATATAATCTAATTCATCTTTTTCTCTTTTAAGCTCCATTCTTTTTGTGTAATTTAAGGAATCTTTACCTACTGTCAGGTCATGAAGACATTCTTTTATATTTTTAAAAAAGATTTATTTTTTCTCCTCATGTTTAGATTCAAAAATCATCTGGAATTGGTTTTTGCATTTCTTTGAGTTTCAGTAAGAGATTTTCATATACTAAAGTAATCTTCCTTAAGGCCCTGCTTAAAATTCACCTCTTTGTTTCTATTTTTAGTACTTTTAAAAAAAGATCAATGCCATATAGCAACTTTTAGAAAATTCAGGAGATATTTTTTAACCTACAATTGTATTGAAAGCAATATTTCAAATAAATGCTTTTTATTTACTCAGGGTAGGCTTACTTTCGACGGAGCCAAATTTAAGGCAGTTACCGAAACTTTTAAGTAACATAAAGCACTTTTTTCATCTTGAGCCAAAACTATAATGCCCACAATAATTTACATTTAATTTTTAATACAGTTATCTATCCTGAGTAATTATGTGGGCTGCTCCCAGTATTCCATTCTCTGTTATGTGGTTTTTCTGAAGACTGTGGTTTCTTTGTATAGCTACTGGGAATTATTACCTTGCTGATGAATTTCTCTTCTGAAGAGATATCAACTACGAGTTTCAGTGTCGTATTTTTTCACTTTAACTTACAAAACAGGCATAGGGTCTGGGTGCTCTCTTTATTTCTCGAGGGTTTAGAAACAAAGCGCTCTTTGTGTTTAAAGAAATATTTTAGCAAGACTGTGCTACTTTGTGAGAAATACCTTTAAAATTGGCTGAAAGAATTGATTAAAATTACCCTACGTGTTTTGCCATGTCGTTTCGGAGCAGCCAGCTTTCTTTGGCCAACCGTGTACTCGAATAGTTAAGAAAGCCTCTTGGTATTTGGCAGTCAGACTGGCCGTGCCATTTTGCACAGAAGGAATGAAATTTGGCTTAGAAATTAGACTGGGGGCAATTAAAAACTTTTAGAAAGATTGAAAAATATATCATACATCAGCTGGAAGTTCTGTTATTCAGACCCCTCTTTCTTCCTACCAAGAAACAGATCCTTCTGGAATTCGAGCTCCATATGGGCAGGCACTTTGTTGGTTCTGCTCATCACTGTATCTCCATCATCAACAGCAAAGCAGTGCTTGATACTTGTAGGTGCTCAATTAATATTTCTCAATTGAAAGTAGGAGTGAATCAATCCCTATGCCTTTAAAGGGTGGGATGCAGGTGTGCATGGAGTTAGGAGGCTGATCAATGGCTTCCGTCTTTGCCCTCTCCCATCTGTGATCTATTCTAAGGGCCTTCTGGAGGGAGTGCTCAGGCACAGTCACACTGGGTGTTTCTTACCCCAGCCATCTTGAGCTTGTAGACTGTGGAGGATTGTAGAGCTTGTAGACTGTAGATTGGTGCTCCCCTGCTACTGCGACCCCCCCACCCTTGAGGGTGAGGCAGAGTTGAAGGTGAGCCCAAAGTGGCAAACTTTCAGAAGCCAGAAGGTTACAGTGTTATTGCTGGTAATAAGATGATTTAGAAGAGATGGATGTAAGATATATGGATGAGGACATTTGTAGACAGGTTTAGGGGGTTTTGACGCTACAAAATTTAACAAGAAGGGTTCAGTTAATCCAGCTGACCAATTGTTTAATCAGAAAACAAATTATGGACTGGTTTGCAAGTTACAAATGATGAAGATTTAACTTAAATTAAAAAAGAGTGAGTGAATATAGGATTTGCTTATGATTATTTAAGGTCTTTGTGGAACATTCCAAAGGAAATATCCATTTAATGGAATGAGAGTTAGAAGGAGAGATGTCAAATACAAACTTGAGGACAGTTCAGAAGTTAGGTGCTGCCTGAGAGCACACAAGGGGATGAGTTGTCGGTGGGGCTTAGCAGTAGATGGGGAGAGAAAACGAGATGGTGTGCCTTTTCACCTTTGATTTTGAGAGCCTAGATATATGTGCCAGTTTTTATTGATTTTAGATTAGTCCAGACCATTGTAGTTCAGTTATTTA
Source organism: Equus przewalskii (assembly GCF_037783145.1). Classification (NCBI taxonomy): domain Eukaryota; kingdom Metazoa; phylum Chordata; class Mammalia; order Perissodactyla; family Equidae; genus Equus; species Equus przewalskii. The sequence continues at coordinate 32,067,655 of NC_091857.1, read as the reverse complement.
ACTGAGAGTAATGGCCTAAAGGACTCTACTATCTTTTCATTTTCAAGTTCCTGTCGTTGCTCGTATTTGGCTGTGCATTTCTTACGTCCTCTTCATGGACATCGTTCCACCTCTGGGTTCATTGTATTACTCTCTTCTCAAGTTCTTTGAGAGGGGCAACCCATTTCCTTTTTAGCTTCCCATGGTGCCTGAGGTAACGGAGTCTTTGCTGAGCCTCTTGAACTTGTGTGTATTGCCTTTCACAGGTGAAAAGTCAATATGTGGGGCATGGAACCTTCTAGAAGAGCAGCTGATGTTGTCTCTCCACTTCTCCAAGGTAATGGTCAATCCCACATTTATTGCATGGAGGATGTGTATGGATGTATGCTACTTTCTCCAACGTATTTTGTGGTCATTGACAGGCTGTTGACTTTTGCAAAAATTACAGCTAGTTTGTGACCGAGTATATATATATATATATATATACACACATATATAAAATATTAAAGCATTTTATAGGCTACTTAAGAAAGCCCTAGGGCTGGCTCCATGGCCGAGTGGTTAAGTTTGCGTGCTCCGCTGCGGCGGCCCAGGGTTCGGACATGGCACCGCTCGTCAGGCCACGTTGAGGCGGCATCCTACATCCCACAACTAGAAGGACCTGCAACTAAGATATACAACTATGTACAGGGGGGGTTTGAGGAGACAAAGCAGCAAAAAAAAAAAAAAAAAAAGATTGGCAGTAGTTGTTAGCCCAGGTGCCAATCTTTAAAAAAAAAAAAACCTAAACAAACAAACAAAAAAGAAAGCCCTAGAGAAATTTGCATCCAAGGATCTGCATACTTTATTATTTATTTATCTATCCCTGGACATTACAAAAGCTAAGGCAAACTTCCTTTGATATTATACAGTACAAAAAAACAGCTTATATAGTTTATGAGCAAGAAAACTTTCTCCATTAGATATACAATGGTATTTAATTTATAAAGCATGCTATAGAGTTATTTAAAGTTTCAAGTAGATGATAATGATAATGATATTACCACTAATAAAGTAGTCATCATAAATAGACTACTTACAGAGTGTCAGGCACTTTGTTGTTTTATACATCTTATTACACGTATTATTTCATTATTTTTTATACATGTTATTTCATTTAATCCATAGATAGCCTTGTGACGTAAGTAATATACAGGTAGGGAAAGCGAGGCTCAGAGAAATTAAGCAACTTGCTGAGCCAGTCTAGGCAAGTGGCAGAAGGACACTGTTGAACATGTCTGTCTGACGTCAAAGCCCTTCTGCTCCCTTACTAAACTGAGCCTTTGGGTTCAAGAGAAAGCTTCTAGTTAGAAGAAGAAAAGTCCCACTGGAAAACTCTTGAATAAAAATCATGGACTCAAACCTTTAAAAAGATCTTGTTAGGGGCTGGCCCCATGGCCGAATGGTTAAGTTCAGGCACTCTGCTTCTGTGGCCCAGGGTTTCACTGTTTTGGATGCCGGGTGTGGACATGACACTGCTCATCAGGCCATGCTGAGGCAGCATCCCACATAACACAACCAGAGGCACTCGCAGCTAGACTATACAACTATGTACTGGGGGAGGTTTAGGGAGAAGAACGAAAAAAAGAAAAGAAAAAACAAGATTGGCAACAGATGTTAGCTCAGGTGCCAATCTTTAAAAAAAAAAGATCTTGTTAGAGCTTTGAGTATATGGAGTGACAGAAAAATTGTGAAGTACTCACTGGAAAGAGTCATTTAGTGTACAGCAAAAAAATGCATTAAGTGACTATTATGTGCAGGTAATGAGCTAGGTTCTCAACATCAAATATATCACAGCCTTCTCTTTTGCTCTTATAGCCTAGAAAGTAAATATTTCTCTGTGCTTCACTCTCTTCATCCTGAAAAACTCAAACGAGAAATTCATTAAAATGCAATGTCCGCTTGACTTTCCAGCCTTGTAACTAATTGGTCTCAGGAGCAGAATGGAAAATTTTTATCTAAGACTGGAGATACATAGGGCATGAGCAGATAGACATCTCTGAAGAAACGTTTTCATCCTTCTGTTAATATTGGAATATCACAGAGTTATTTTCTTAAAATATTGAAATTAGTATAAAAAATTTTTAGAAGCCATCCAGTGTAAATGTCTTTTTTCCCATCCTGCTTGGCTGGAGAAGCCTGAAAATTGGCTACGTTTCCTGGGAACATTGAGAAATAGTGATGAGAAAGAGAAGGGTGAGCACAAATTCCAATCAACCCTCTTCTGATACAGTCAAAACTGTTCAATGATGCTACGAGCTCCTTGTCATGGGCCATCGAGGGAAATTAGAGCTGACAGCTGGAAACTGTTCATGTAGATTTTCCAGTTTTTCTTTAAAGTAAGCAGTATTAAATCACACCAAAAAGAGCTGACATATTTAAAATCCTGGCTATTATATCACATTAAGCCTAGGAAAAATCTGTCTGATTTTCCCAACACTAGGTCACCTGGCATGGATGCTCTGTGGACATATTAGAATTGGCCACATTCCCCAGGCACATGAGGCTGTCCCTCTGCTCATCTTTCATTTCATAGTGGAAAGTCATCTTGGCTCTTAGTTCTATCCTTCTCATCACCACATATCAGCAGGCACAGCAGCAAGTAATAATGCAGAGTTGCTCCTTGGTTTCCACTGCTACTGCTCTAAGTTCTGGCGAACACTGAAAAGCGGCCAACAAGAAAGTGAAAACTGACAAGAATGGCCAAAAAATGAGAATGTTGGAATAATTATATGCAAGAATTCATCTATAAAACAATAGCCTACAGATCATTGTTTCTTACATACTCACATTTTAAAAACCACTCTTGGGATCCTGTAGAATTCTCTAGAGACAGGGTGGATTTGCCCACAGCCAGACGCCTATTTGGAGTTGTCCTCAGATGTCCCCAGTGACCATTTTCAGTGGTATCGATCCCAGTGATGGGGGAGATGTCATCACCATCTGAAAATCAGTGTCTGTGGGTCTACAATAGCACATTTAAATTTTTCCACTGATATTTGTCATACGAGGTATTTAAAAAATATTAAGTTTATTTTTAAAGACATTTTGTGGTTTTTAGTCATTTTTGCCTGTTTTTCTGGGAGCATGTCCACTTCTTTATCTCTTGTCACCATTTGCATGATATGCTAACCAAGAAGGAAAAAATGATGAGTAGAAAGAGTAAGCATTTAGCAAATTATCAAATGAATGGATCATTACTCCCTAAAAACCAGGCCTCCTGTAATTTTCTGACCACATGTAATTTTCTTATAGAAGCCATTTGACTCTTGGGAGCAAATGAAGCAATTGAGAACTCTGAGAATGATGAGTGTTGCCATGTGTTTAAGTCTGTGCTTTGGAACAAAACCACATTATCTTTTACTTCGCTTTGTGAATCTGAATCTATACTGAAATGTCCTTGGGGGATGTAATTCTAACTAGATTATATTCAAGTTCAGTTTTGGAAACGTTAGGTTACATATGGACTCCTAAAAACATGAATGTAACTTCTAGAGTTTCTCTCTCATTCTCAGAAATGAGAGCTAAAGTTATTTTTAGAGATTACAGTTGAATGGAGACAGTGATCTATTGGTCTGATGCCTGTTTTTATGACATTACCCCTGAAATGTTGCATATTTTCATGCTTAGAAATACCCTCTAACTTTGTAACATACTCTGAGGATTGTATTGTACCTATTCTTTGCTCCGTAAATCACAGAATGGCTGTTGTCCAAAAGCAATAAGATCTGACCTGATGTCTAAACTGTGGAATGAATGTCACATGGTTCATCTTAGGCCCATGAAAGCCTGGAGGGGGTTGTTCTTCATAGGTCAGTATCTGGGCATGAGGCCATGGCAGTTCTTACTCCGCAGGAAGGGTAGTCTGTGTAGGAATAGCACCAGGGCTGCCTGTCCCTTCATGGTTTAGACTTTCTCCAGCAGCCAGATTACAAACCAAAGTGCAGTTCTCATGTGAAAGTTGGGATGATTATCACAAGGAAATTCAATTCACCAAGCACAGAGCCACGAAATTGCCCAATTCCAGGGGATACTATTCATACAGAAAGAGTGCTGTGGTAGGACTGATCAAACAGCATCATCCTTAACCACAAACGAGGAAACTGCTGTTTAGAATTCATCCCCAAGTCCATGACTTTTAATATAAAGCAGAGAACTTGGATGAACAGCCTGTGCCTGTAGCCCATTATGCCAATGATACTGGAAAAATTGGCAGCAGGTTATTTTCCAATCAATGTCAATGTCCAAGGTCAAGGCTGAAGGGATATGAGCAAATGTGAATTCAACAATCTTGATTAAAGGAGCTTGGAAAATCAGGAACACCAGGCTGGAAGTAGACGTATTGGCAGAGGATTGGAGGTGGAGGATGTTTTAAAGAATTGACAGCAACTGATATTTTTTCATTCCCTCCACCTACTCTTCTAGCTCTTTCCCCTCTCTCCCCTTCCTCTTTTTCCCAGGTGACAGAGACTGCAAATTGGTCCCCCTTTTCTCAATTGTTATAGAACCCCAATTTTTAGTGGGGTTCATGGATTCCTAGCCCCACTACATTTCTCATTCTCCTTTGTAGTTGGGTGAAGCTACATGTTTAAGTTCTGGAATATGAACAGGCATGGGGAGCGCATCTTCTGGCTTCTGCCTTTAAGGGGAAGCACCGTCCTCCTTTCCCTCTCCTCTGGTTAGAATGAGGATGAGATAATGAACTATCTTGGACCTTGCAGATGAGAGAAAGACCCTAAGGATGGCAGGGCAACAAGGTAGAAGAATCTTGGGTCCCTGAGAGCTTGATGTCTCCGTATCAGCCCTGGACTCTATGTACCCAGATCATTATGTGAAATAGAAATAAACTCTTTTTGTTTAAACCACTACTATCTTGAGTCTTCTTGTCATCTCAGCTGTCCCTGTATCCTAACTAATACATTACCCTCTCTTCCCACTTGCCCTCCGTCATACCCTCATCTCCCAACTCCCTTATTCTTTTCTGTCACTTTCTGTGAGACTGTCCAAAGCATAGACCAATGGTTCTCAAGCTTTAGTTTGAGTAAATATTGGTAAAGTGGACCTTCTTAAAATGCAGACACCCAGGCTGTGCCTCTAGAGATTGTGGTTTAGGGCATCTTAGATGGAGTGTAAGAATATGTATTTTTAGTAAGACTCTCAGGTGATTTAGATGGAGGTGGTCCATGGGCTACATTTGGAGAAGCATTGGTATAGCTTCTATGCCTAGCATGGAATAGATGCTCAGAAAGGCACTCGAGAGAGTAGGTTGCAGTAACTCAGTCGTGTCTGCTAATGCTTCCCACGGATTGAATCTACATGATACTTAAACAACTACTCCATTGACTCATCTGCCTTGAAAGTATCAGAGAACATGACGGTTTAAACAACAGCAACTATCAAATCAGTTATTTGGCACAATGTAGAAAAAAACCCTGGTTGACCCAATTTTTCAATTTCCAACCTTTATATAACTTTAGAATATAGATTTTCATTGTTGGTGCTTTGTTTTTGAGGAGTGAAGTTTGTTGAAGAGTCATATGCTTTCTGAAGTTTTCAACTATTCATTCTTGAATGACAATAATTATGAAGCTAAGTGAATAGCTTTAGTTAATTAAAATAATTCATAAACAGTTGAGTTCTTCTTATGTGATAAGCTTTGTGCTAGGCATGAGGGATAAAAAGATGAACAGAGCACAGTCCTGCCTTCAAATTTCACACAGTCGGCTTGGGGGAGGCCGATGAACAATAGCCTGACCAATACCAAACAGTGTGAGAAGTTCGCTAATAGAGACATGCACAGGGACCTAGGGGCCAGACAAGGTGACTTGACTTAGCCTGAGGACATCAGAGATGGCTTCCCTTAGGAAAAGGCCACTGAGCTGGGCGGAAGTTAGGCAGGCAGAGAAGGTGGTCAGTTGGTGGGAAGGAAAGGATACTCGGGCCAGAGAAGGCAGCATGTGTCAAGTCATAGGAAGAATACTTGTTGGAGCCAGTGGGAAAAAGGATGGCAGGGTGAAAGGACCTGATTCATGAGGAGTGTGGAATTTAACTTGAAGTGTTGAGGCATTGTTGGAAGATATTAATCAGAGAAGCAAAATCACTAGTTATCAATCACAGTTCATCATGCTGGCAGTGTGTGGAGGAGGAACTGGAAGGGAATAAGACTGAAGACAAGGATACGAGGTAGAACGTCATAACTAAGACAGTGGCTGTGGAAGAAGGAGAAGAGTGTGAGATACTTAAGTGGAAGAGACAGAGCTAAGAGACTGGGATATAATGAGGAGAGGGAGAGTCTGGGATTACGTATAATTTCTGTTTTAGGCAACTGGTTGAGTGGCTCTGCCATTCACTGAGGAAGCAAGTAGGAGAGGCTGAAGAGGTTTGAATTGAGGGTGGGGAGGGGGGAAAAGTTAATGGGTTTATACTTAGACACGTTGAATTGGAGGAGCCTATAGGTTATCTAGAAGTGAATTTGGCGATGACTCTGATACCCAGGCAGGAAGTTTTTGTCTCAAGACATAGTTTTTGGAGTTATAAGCATACAGGAGGTAGCCAAATATGTGTACATGAAGGGCTCTCCCAGGAAGAGTGTGTAATAAGAGTCAAGCAGAGGACCAAAGAGGGAAGTCCACACAAATTAAACACGAGACCGTCCAAAGCTAATGATGTCTTCACCCAGAGACTTGCTCACATCCAGTCTGCAAAGCATTCACCTCCTCTGTAAAAGAAAAGGTCCTTTTCTTTTACTTGTGATGATTGACAACATCGCTTTTGAGTCAATATTATGCGAAAGAGAAAAATTAAATTGGTAAAAATACAGTTTTTCCCCCAGTTGTCTGTCATTTAAAAATAGTAAAAGAAAACCAAAGAATTTACTTGAGGGTTACGATGAAAAACCTCTGTTTTATCTGTGGTTTAGATCAAATGTTGAAGCTGATTTTCTTCCTATTGTGAATTGTTGGCAGTAGTTAGTCTTTGGTTTAGCATATTTCTTTCATTTAGATATTTCTTCATGCTGCCTAAAAGAGGGATTTACCAATGAATATTTTAAAAAACTGAATGGTAAATGAATAATCTTTTTAACTTGGAGCACGTATTGAAGTCATACACTAAAAATTCCTTACAAAGAGTTCAAATCTCAGGATTGTGAATTTTCTTCTATTTCAGAATTGTTTGCCTCTTACTGTCTTTGGGAGGCAAGAAAAGTATTATATGTGAATATCTGTGCATATTTTTGAGATATTCTGCAGCGAATGTAGCATATCAAATTATGTTCTTAATTTGTCTGTGTAAGGAAAATGGGGATTTTAGTTCATTCACCTCTAGGTTACAGGGTTTCTCAGGGCAGTTCACATAACCATTTGCTTTAAACCACTCAGGTGGGATTTCCAAATATGGCAGAGATTTATCCCTGCCCAGACCAAGTCAGTCAGAATTTCCGGGTGAAGACAGCTACCTGTACTTTAGCCCCTCAGATTATCCTTGTGCTCACCTGGAGGCTGAGAACCACTGTGTTAGAGAGTGGTTCCAGGAATAAATGAGGCCTCCATGCTGAGGCAACAGAGCTATCCATGGAATCGAGACAGGTATTTGCAACATCACTCAATAGAAGAACAAGAATCATAATCTTCTTCATTGCAACAGTACATCCTGGAACTGTAGGACAGAAGAGTAATCACTGTAGGGCAGCTGTGTAGACTTTACTCTTGAACTTGCAACTATACTTTAGTCTACATTAGTCATTATTTGTTTGATGTCTCTATGTCCATGTAGAGTCTAAGCTCTGGGAGGGCAGGGACCGGTTCTGCATTGTTTAGAGCCGTGTTTCATGGAGCTTTGTCCACAATTAATACTCAATTTGCCCTTATTTACTGATAGACAGGAAAGCTATCTTGTTAGCTTGAGGCAAGAATTGTAGATGATCCTGTACCCACACTTGTCCCTGTTCACACACAAGCATACACTCCTCACACATATCTTGCAATGCCACAAGACTAGTTTCAAGGGACAATGAAGACACTTCTTGTCCTTGGCTACTGATATCAGAATGACTCCAGTAGGACTACATGATGAGCTTTATTCTGCTCAGAGCCAAGAGGAAAGCCAACTTGGCAGGAGTGTGCATGGGCACAGTTCTCATTTCCAGATGGAGCAGTTTGGGGTATACCTATCTGTTTCAGGTGTGACTCCAGGAAGGAATGAGTTTACTGTGAACCAGGGTGGCTCCCCCTGAGAAACTGTTCCAAGAGCTGATGTCCAACTGGATGTGAGCTCTCTTGTTCTTGATTCCCCCAGGACTTTGCTACTTTCTTTGGTGTTTGCCAGTCTACTGTATTTTAATTGTCTTATTTGCCTTATTAAATTATAAGTTCTCTGAGGGCAAAACCTTCCCCAAGGTTACAGAACTGTAGCTAGGTCTTGAACTCTGATTTTATAGCTCCAAGACCCTCCTTGCATCAAATCATCACCTAACACAATGCTAAGTTATTGTTCATTATTGTTATCTCAATGGGAATGGTATCAGACAGATTTTGAACAGGTAAGTAGTTGATATCAGGTCAATTGAGAATGGGAAACAGTATAGAACATTTTTACTTGGAAAAAGGGGAAAGAAAGGTCTAGAGAGCAGGGCTTGGTTAGTGAGGATGATATTGGGGAAAGGCAACCATGTGAGAGGAGTTTCAGAGGCAGCAAAGGCCAACATGTAGACAATGGATGTCTTGATGGGGAATTACCACTGTGTAGTACGGACATGAGAAGACATTGGGAACCCAGCTTGGGAAAAGAGAAGGAAAACTCCACTATTTCAAAGTTGACTTCTTTTAATTTTCTTGTTGCAAAGAGGGTATCTGGGCCAGTTAAAGACTACAAGTGCACAAGAATCTTTTTCTAAGGTGGGATTTGGGAGGCAGAATTAACAGATGCTCCACAACAAACAGACCAACTACTTTAAGCCAGTACTTTTCTGTCTGGTATTTATGGCCAACAGCTTGCTCATATGTGTTGACCATGCCTAACTTTTTATTGAAAATATGAATAATTAGAGAAGTAGTGACAACTTGAAATGTTTTCTGAGGGCTATCTATTTATGTCAAGATGGTGGAATGAAATGCAAAGCAAATTAATATTTAATATTACATTTAATTTAATATTTTAATTTAATGTTAAACTTTAATATTGTAATATCTTGATATTCTGTACTACTGCTAACTTTAGCAAAATGAATACAATCCTTCAAAATTTAGAGAGAATGAACAAACATAGTCAAACACAAAATTCCATGAAGTTGGAGTATGTGCCAACTTGACTGATAAATTAGGCTTTAACTGGATGATAGTACTAAGTTTCTCTGGTTGAGGTTTAATCTGTGCCATATGTGATTCTGTGAACTGGATAAAGTGTTATCTAATGTGGAGATTCTCAAATGTTACCATACTTAAGAATCACCTGCAGAGCTTCTTAAAACGCCAATTCCTACACCCCACCCCCTAGATATTCTGATTTGATAGGTCTAAGGTGAGGCCCAGAATCTGCATGTTCAACAAACTGCAAGGAGATGCTGACGCTGTTCATCTGTGGAACCCCTTTGAGCAGCAAGGGTGTAATAGAATTGGAAAATGAAGTTTCAAAGGAATAGAAGCTGGATGCATGTTTCTTAGTCAAACTTCTCACCACTAAACCAACGAGTATGATGATCATTAAATTAATTCTACTTTTAATAAAGTTTTTCCTAACAAAGAGAAGATAATGAAGTCCTATCAAATATCTTTAGAGGACAACTTGGCATTGACTTTGACATCTTAAAATTTTAATTTTATTGATTCTCCATTTTATTAAATAAATGTTCCTTTAGCTTGCTTGAGCTGGGGGGGGAAATGAATTTTCAGTGCACTTTTACTGCCCATCTCTTGCCTGTTTGTTGGAGTGCAGAAAACATATTTAAACCAAATGGACAAAAAGAATCATCATACCAAAGGGGATGAACAAGAGTTACATTGTCAATTTTATTAAACAAAGAAAAGTAAAATTGTATTTGGTTAGCATTTGACAGGGTTACCGTGATGGTTAATTTTATATGTCAATTTGACTTGGGCCATGAGGTGATATTAGTTCAAATATTATTCTGGGTGTTTTGCTGAGGTGTTTTTTTTATGAGGTTAACATTTAAACTGATAGACTGTGTAAGGCAGATTGCTCTCCCTAATGTGGGTGGGCTTCATCCAATCAGGTGAAGGCCTGAATAGAAAAAGGCTGACCTCCCCTGAGCAGGAGAGAATTCCTCCTGCCTGATGGCCTTGGAGCTGGGATATTGGCTCTTTCCTGCCTCTTGAGCTGAAACACTGGCTCTTCTGGGTCTCACACCGGTTGGCCTTCAGAGTAGAACTACATCCTCAGCTCTCCCGGGTCTCTGACCTTTGGACTTGGACTGGAATTACATCCCATTGGCTCTACTGGGTGTCCAGCTTGCTGACTTATCCTCAAGATCTTGAGACTGTCAGCCTCCATAATTGTGTGAGCCAGTTCCTTTTATTCTCTCCTTCTCTCTCTCTCTTTTCTTTTCTCTCTCTCTCCTATTGTTTCTGTTTCTCTGGATAACCCTGACTAACACAGTTACATTATAGCTTTTTCTCGCTCTTGTTTTGTCTTGTCTTTTTTTTAAATATGCTGTAATTTCTATGGTGTTTGGAAAGGTGGGTTGTTTGAGGCCCTATTTGCATCGTGTTTCATGCCTCAGAAACTTTTTGTATATCAGATTTCACACAGAGGACAAGAATGAGATACAACTGGTACATATCAGAGTTAGCGCAGCCTAGTGCAAATCAGAGCCCAGAGCGTGGTTTGGAGCATCACACAAGCTACTTTGTCATCTCCCTTGAAAGCTCATCTACGCAGGGTATCATCTCACAGACCTTTCGTCAAGGCACGGGAAAGACAGAGAAGGGCAGGGGAAGGATGAAGACCCAGCGGGAGGTGTGTCTGTCACTGAGCATTCATAGCTATATCATGCATGGGTTGTCTGTCCATTGTGGTGTTTTTTGGCTCAGGAGTCATCTTCCAAGAACCCTTCATCAAGTCAAAGATGGGAAGTTTCCATAGCCCACTCTGGTCTTGGAAAGCCATCATGTTTCACTTTTAAAATAATAGTCCCCTTGAGTGATTATTACTTTTGTTGTTAGTGCCATCGAGTGAATTCTGACTCCTAGAGCCCCTGTGTACAGCAGAGCAAACCCTGCCCAGTCCTTTTGTGCCATCCTCTCACTTTCTGGGGCTGTATCAGACAATGCCCCACTACTATTCATAGGGTTTTCATGGCTAATTATTTTGGAAGTGGTGGCCAGGTCCTTCTTCCTAGTGTATTTTGGTCTAGAAGCTCCACTGAAACCTGTCCACCATGGGTGACCCTGCTGGTATTTGAAATCCTGGTGACATAGCTTTCAGCATCACAGAAACACCCAGCTGCCACAGTATGACAACCAATAGGTGAGTGGTGTGGTTCTCTGATGGGGAAGCAAATCCAGCCTTCAGTGGTGAGAGCTCTGAATCATAACCACTGGACCACCAGGCCTGGCTGATGATTACTTTAGTCTTCTTGAAAAGAGCATTGGCTTGAAAAAGTTGTGGCCTCATCACCAGCATGGAATATAAACATGTACACAGAATCTTGTACGAAGCACACATGGGAAAAGTCATATTTTTCCTTTTCTTAAAAATACTGACTTCATTAGTAAAATAGAGATGTTTTCTTCATTGCAAGAAAAAATAATCCTTTCAGCTGAAAATGGGAAAGAATTTACTAAGTTTGAAAAACTAAAAATAGTTCCTGGCTGGTCTTATTCCTGTCCTCTGTATTTAGAGGAATTTACTCCTGATACTATTATTACAGGAAATTCCAAAAGCATGAACATTTTCTGGTATTTTCACGAAAACAAGTGTTTATGTTTGGTTTAATTTAGACATGGAGGAAAACAGTTTTGCTTTGTATGCATTGAAGAGTCTAGCGGATGCCATGACAATGTGATTTTATGTAAAATGTAGGTAATGAAAGCATTTAAGAATTCATACAAGAATGATAGGGTATCAACTTACATAAAATGTCTCTCAAACTCTATTTAAGTCCATTACAAACAGTGGTTCTTAACACAAATGCAACTTGCCCACTTACACTGTCAAGATTATTGCTAGAGGGAATGGATGTTGATATTTTTCTCCAGTATCAGCTTTTAGGTCATTATAAAAATGATCAGTGGTTAATAATTATGAACGGGTCTGATTACTAGGAGAAGTCCAGGTACTTGGGGCAGCTCCGTAAGTAAAGAGATTGAAGAGTGATGAAATATTCAGATGCCTTAGTTTCAGAGGCCAAAGTTTGCTTAGTAGCATCTCTCTTGCTCCTGGTCTCAGCCTCTCTTTCATCTGTTCTATCAATTCTGGAGCATGGGAACCCATCCTCAGGTGTGTCAGTGTTGTACGTATGTAAGACAAGGATGAAGATATCAAAAATGTTGATCTCCAGTTTAGAAAGTCCTTGGACCACAACTCTGAATTTCTGAGTTTACTGTGAACTTCTAAAGTCCTATAAAAATGCCATCTTGGTTTATAGCTAGCATTTTTACTACACTGTGAGTTTCCGGAGAGGAGAGCTATGCAGTGAAGAATACCCTTTGCATGCCCAAGTGTTCAGTTCTTGTGAGTTTTATACGATCACCGCTAAGGATCATGTCAATAACTCACTGAAGCAAGTTGAAAGAAGCTCTATTCACAGAATAAACTCATGATATTTGCCTCAACATGTTCCTTAACTCTGTTTTAGAAGCCCGCTGAACATGTGTATTCATCAGAGCCCCAGATGCCACAGGTAACTGTATAAAAATTTTATCTAACAATTTTGACTTAAATGTACATTGGACAATGCCTTTGTACTGTCAGGCCTCATTAATTTTTTTGCATCAAAGAAAATAATTATTGAGAAATTTGGTATTGCTCTGCTAAAGTGGATATCTACTGAATATCCCCAATCCAATTCTTTCCTCTAATATGGTAATCTGTTATCTGTATTCAATTATCTGGAAGGTGAAAGTTACTGGGCAGCCCAATGGAAAATTTTAAGTCCGTTCACTCTGGGTCTGCTGTCTTTTCAGATCAATCTTTCTGCTAATGACAACCAATACTTTCATATGTGATTACAGCCCTGCTCCATCTTTTCATGAGCCGAGACTCTTTGGAATCATATGTATTGATCTTTTTAATAGAAGTCAGGAAAAATAAAATTACTCTGGCTTCTTACGGCAAAACGATGATAAATGAGAACTTAGAAACTTATTGGAGAAATTTTTTCTGCCTTGGATTATTTTAATCACTAAAAATGATTGTCTTTTTAATAATATTTGCTTTCCATTATGCACATTTGCAGTAAAGCCAAAAATTGTTTCTGTATTGCTTTGTGAAACCACAGTGAGGCAGGGGCCTGTCAGTATTCCCGTACCTGCTGGTGAGCAGGTACCGCAAACAGGAGGCAAAGAACCAGCTCCAGAGTCTTTGCAGGAATCTCAAGTTGAGTTTCTGTAGGGCACTTTCAAAGAAAGAGAACTCACTGAACTATGTATTTTTTTAAAAACATTTTTAAAAGGTCATTGTTAATACTATTGCCTTAGAAGCAAGATTATATTTCTTTTATCATCCCTCCTCTTTTCTGATTATTTCCAGAAATAATACTTCTCCTTGGCCAAGACTGATTATTTCCCAAGTGGGTTTTCTCTATTGTTTAAGATAAAGTGTATGTAACTCCTTCCCTGTGGCTTGGTTGCTTTGTCTGTGTGTCTGGTAGCTGCAGGTGGTGCCATTGGTGATAACTGGGAATCAAGCTTCTGGGGTCATGGTTATATCACCTTATCTCAGAAACCTAGAAGCATAGGACTCATTTGGGCTCTCATTTTGGAATCAGAGCTTTCCGTTTTACATTTAAATTAAGTCCCCAGTTCCCAACTTAAGACTGGATTGTTTCCGTGGCTTTGGAGGAACACATGGCCAACACAGATCAGAGTCAATGCTGCTACACACAAAGATCAGATCTTTCTTGGTATGAAGAAATGGATGAAATATTGCAGATGTCAGGCCAAAGTACAGCCTTGGTTTGCTTTGTTTGGCCCTAAGAGATCTATCTGTCAGAAGGAAAACCTGTCCCACTGGGATGCCATGTAAACAGCCTCCACGGTCCACTGGCATTGTTTCACCTTGATGCAGAGATGAATCTCTTCCTCTCTGTCTCCCTCCTACCTAAACACGACAAAAGGAAATATCTCATTCAGGAAACAAATTATATTCACTGAGCTTGTCATTTAACTTGATTTAATCCAATTCCTTGAAGATTTGACGGGAGTGTACTATGGGCCAGGCAATGGGAATCTAGGAGTGAACAGAGGAGACATGTTTCCAGATTGTGTGTATAGAGCTAATGGTCATCCAAGGAAGCTGGTCGCCAAACCTCCTTACAAGCCTGGGGAGTGTTGCTAAGCCCCCTCCCAGCGCACAGTGACGCTGGCGGAGGTGTAGAGTCTGATCTGAGGTTGGCGGAAGGTTATATTGAGAACTGAAGAACTAGAATAAGGCAGATGCAAATTGGAGAGGATAAGTGGAGAAAGGACATTCTAGGCTGAGAAAACTGCTTGTATGGAAGCTGGCATTTGATGGGACGTCTTTGTGAGAAACTGAAATTGTCCCAGCGTGGCTGCAATACAGAAAGAGCACAGCAACTGGGTGATTGTTTCCTAATGTCACCTGGGAGGACAGCTGGCCTCTGAGTTTAAATTTACTCACACATGCAGACACTGATGATTCTAAGGCCGACTTTGGCCTTCAACTGTTGAATGAACCATGTGTGTGGTGTTGCCTTTGTCTAGACTACTCAACTTTCGCCACTTTGCTATCTCTGTCTAAAAGGCAGTGTTTGTACAATTATTTCCATGTTTCTAGAGTTTTGGCTTTAATTTATAAATATGAGTGGAAGATATTGGAACTCCAATGCTGATATATGTGATAAGAAGTGTAGGTTTTTAAAGAATTCATAAAATTGGAGGAAAAATGGCAACTTTTGTGGTGAATTATCCTTAGGTGTGCATTACTTTGTTCTTTTTTTTTTTTTTTTTTTTGGTGAGGAAGATTGGCTCTGAGCTAACATCTGTTGCCAATTTTCCTCTTTTTTTTTTTTCCTCCCCAAAGCCCCAGTACATAGTTGTATATCCTAGTTGTGTGTCCTTCCAGCTCTTTTGTGTGGGACCACCCCTCAGCATGGCTTGACGAGAGGTGCTAGGTCTACGCCCAGGATCCCAACCAGCAAACCCCAGGCCACCAAAATGGAGCATGCAAACTTAACCACTACGCCACCAGGCAGGCCCAGGCATGCATTACTTTTAAGCTTGCCAATTGTGTATTCACGTGTGAAAAGCAGACAAAATATTAAGAGCCTTGAAATACCAGAAATATACCTATGAAGAGTATGAGAATGTTTAAAGGTAAGGTATAATAAGTAGGACTTTTTATTGTATATCTCTCTGGGAGTCCTCTCATTAGGAAGAATATATTATTTAAGTTGTACTCAACTGTACTTGCTTTATTCGTATGAAAGTAGAGGACTGCCTTATTTTTTTTTCTCAGAGAGTTTGTAAAAGATGGTTAGAAATCACAGATTCAAAATTTGGTAGCTGACATATCAAGTCTTAGTTCTGCACATTAGATGAAACAGTGGAATAATGTGAAATAGCAATTGTAAACGTCTGTTTGTACCCACCTTGTTGATACTTTTGAAGATGCCATTAACTCTTCAGATTTCCAAAATCTAGATCTTGCTATGCGGAAGAGGCAACAGCTCTTGGTAACGGTAAACATTATAAAGCTCGATAACAATTTGGACAATTGGAAATAGGTTGATAGCAAGATAGGACTAAGTATGGAGAGAAAAAATCAGAAGAAAGAATAATGGAATCTTTAAGTTTACTGAATTAGGAATTTTTCAGATCCATTGAGGTAAATTCTGTAAACAAATTTTGTCGTATAGTTATTCAAAGAGCAATAGAGGACTATTGTGCTTTGGCTTGTGCTCAACTGTCCATGGAAGGTTTAAAGAGCTTCCAACACCAGAGTGCACACTGACTTCAAGAGCTTTCAGCAACCGACTCCTCCGTTTTACATGCCCCCCTTCCATTAGTCCTTCTTGAGGTCGTTTCAGTTCAAGCCAATCTGTGACTTGATCCTCTACAGACTACAGTGGTTGCCTTAAGAAGATTCCAAAATCTTGGATAACATCAAACTCCTTTTGTGGGCTGAAGATTCAGCAGGTAGAGTATGGACTCCAGCTTACCAAGATTTTCGTTCATAATTAACAAGCTAAGATATGTACAAGGAGTACAAGGGAGAAGTACAAGGAGGAGTATTGTCTCCCTCTGCCATCTAAGGTTCACTAGAGCATTTCCAATTCCCCTCTTCCTAGTGAGATCTGCTGGGAATTTATTTCTGGTTTGGCCTTCTCTTCCTCTGTTGAAAACATTGAGGGCTCTGTCATCACTTTGGTTGCAATTCCTTCAATACCCAGTGTAGCCTAAGACGGCCTTTAATTTCCCACAACTCAAGCTTGCAGAAGAACATTGTGGGTCATTTTCCTTGGCTGGTTTTGCCCACTGCCTCTGATTTGCTACTCTGCCTTGCAACCATCTGCCAGTTTTTTGACATCCCAAGGTTTCTTGAGTCCTCTGAGGGTTGTGGAGGTGAAGATATTAATCACAGTCCTGGAGTCATTTACTCCAAGCTCTTTCTCAGGGAGATTCTAAAAGCTGGTGTGTGCTCAGCCATCCACCCAGACAGCTCTCTAGAGTCTGCAGGTGAGAGATCCCCACCTGCACAAGCGTGTGATGTGGGCACTGCATGGCCTGCTTGTGAGAATATATCGGCCCTTGACCATGCCCTCTTTTTTGCACATTCTAGTATTTGCTGTTTGGATGTGACACATATCTTTAATTGGCAATCTTGGTCTTTCTTTCACATCCAGAGCTTTTCCAGCTCTGTAAACTACATGATCCCTCCAGTAATATTTGCTAATCAGCTGGGGATAGCAGTTTAAAGAGTCTGCTGATTAAGACATTGTTAAGTGGAGTTCCCTGGGCCCCAGCCCACTGCTGAGTCATCCTGATGCGAATGCATGAGCGCATCAGGGTCTAGGAAGTCTGTTGATTCTGAAATCAGAGCGTTCAGGGCTTACATAGAGCAACCAAACTAAAAATACCCCCATGTACTGACAACAGGAGAATGAGGAACCTGATAATTGAAAGTGCTTCTGAATCATCCATAGGGGTCAGTCTTAGGCAGTACCTATGTTAAGCTTTTAAGAATTCAAGGTACCCTTTTAAATTCTATAATTCCTTCATTTGATAGCTCATTTATTTCACGAGTGCTTACTTAGCACCAATGAGGTGCCAGGTGCTGATGTAGGCACTGCATCCCCAAAGGCGTATTGAGCATCTTCTCTCCAGGGAGTATGGGTCCAGTGGAGCGTCTAGTTTCTCAACAATGATGACAAGAATTGGTCCCCACGGTGATGAAGGAGAAATGTTCAAGTGCTAGGAGAGGAAAGAGGTACCCTAATTCTGCCTCAGTGCTCACGGAACAGTGTGGACATGTTTTTTCCTCAGGGATTACAGAGCAGAGAAGGCGGGATATGTAGAGGAGTGATACCTGGGTTGAACCTTTAGAATTGAGTAGGAGTTTTCCAGATGGACACGGTTCTTTGCAGATGAAACAGTGTTTCCAAAGGCCCAGACGATGGTAGAGATTTGAAGGTCCCCTCAAACCAGAGTATTTTCATATGTGTTATTTACAGTAAGAAAAAACACTTTTTCCCCCTTAAAGATCTGTGATTGTTCAATATTTGCTATTTGTATTACTACTTGGCTTCCACATTGTAAAACTCTGAGCCATATTTTATATGCTTTAAATTACAAGTCAGTAAGAAAGTAAGATTCAACGAGCAATTTTTATTTAACACAACTTCTCAGGAATCCATTTAATTGGTAAATTGAGATTGGTTTCTGTCACATCTGTTTAAATATATGAAAGTAACTTGTTCTCTCTGGTTCATTCTAGATAGTCTTAGTATGAAAATTATTTGAAGTTGATAGACTTCTTGTATCTCTGTGGCAATTGGTCACCTGTAAACGTTTGGACTCGATCTGGTTGGGCATAGATGTGCTAAGCAATTAGCAGTCCTCTCATTTCTGAATCTGGGATAACAGGCAGCATTTTGAAAGTGCAAATTGGATGCATGACAACTGGCAAGAGCAGAACGAAGAGAATTTGTTTCCCTTTGGGATTTGACAACTGTTAATTCTTCATGAACTTGGCTTCTGCCAAACATATATTGTACTTTCCTCTGATAGGAAATTCATATTGTTAAACTCTATGTGAACTCAAGGTATTAATGTAGAGTGCTTACTAGCAAAAATGACTTGCAAATGTCAGATAAAATTAAATAACATGGCTTAATAAAATAAGCTTGTTTCCGAAAATCTGTTTTTCATATTTGTGAAAGAATTATCTGTCCTGTTATTTAAACCAAGATATTGCCAGGACAGGGAAAAGAGACACTCTTTTATCAATTATCAAGGGAACCATTGATTTCACAAAGCCAATTAAAGTATTTCTGGAGGAACAAGTAAATATTAGTTTTAGAATCATTTCTTTTTAAAAGACCAGGAGACTAGAATAAGAGTAATAAATAAAAATAAGGCGTCCTATTCATTACCTAAGGCACAGTGAGCCGCTGGGCCTGCCTGGAGGTCACTGGTTCTCAAAGTTGTTACTTTAACTGACTTAAACAATATGGACAGTTAGCTTTCACTAAGACACCGACATAAAATAGATGGATGGGCTTCATGGCTGTTTGGAAAGAATTTTGAGTCGAGTAAATGTCCTGTGGTTTGACTCAATGTTTTGTGAGCAATGAAGATTTTCAAAAAAGCAAGTCTGAATATTAGGTGCTCTCTAGAGAAGCCACTGGGGGTCCCTTTTGTTCGCTGTGGTCTTTGTTGGAATTAGGTGTGAATAACCATCTGTTCAGCGCCCTGATCTGAAGCAGAACAGAAACCGGGAGCTGTAGGAGCTGAGAAAGGCAGGATGGGCTGCTTCCCGAGCATGTTGGCCACTGGTTGGAAGACACTTTAGGAGTGAATGTTAGACTGGTTGGTGGTGGGAGTTTCTTGAAATATGTTCTTAGGTGATGCTGGCTTGATCTGTGTTATTAGAGAAATACTTCTCCTGGTAGAATTGATCTAAGGTGGCTAACTGCGCCCGAATGATCTATGGTGAGAAGCCCATCCGGAATCTACTCTGTTTGGAACCAAGCACTTCAGAATAAAACATAATTAGAATGATTGCTGTGGGCTAAGGTCAAGGTCTATCTTCTTGGAGGAGATGATGTCAGCCTCAGGACAAAGACTGTCCTAACAAAAAACTTTTTCGATGATCCTTTATGATTCTGTTAGCTGTGAATGACCTCACAGCTCTCCTCCATCCTTGGAATAATGAATTCCACACACCTACTCACCAGGCGCTCAAAGCAGTCTTCGATTTTATTTATTTTAATTATAAAATGATCTATTTTACGATTCTCTTCTCCAATTTAAGGAGATGCTACCAATTTACAGTTCACTAGAATTTGGTAAAGAACCAAAAGTAGCTGGGAATTGAATAGCAAAAATAGATATAATTCAGGACATTTCCAATTATTTTCCCCTCTGTAGACATTAGCTATCCATCAATCTTTTCATACCCCAACAATACAGTCAAAAAAATATGAGCACCATCCATGCGTGAACTTAGGAATTGCTATCTCCTTTGAATTTTAGCTGATGTTTGCTTCTTGTGTTAGTCCATCTGGGCTGCTATAAAGAATATCATAGACTGAGTGACTTATAAACAACAGAAATTTATTTCTCACACTTTTGGAGGCTGGACAGTCCAAGATCAAGGTGCCAGCAGATTCAGTGTCTGATGAAAGACCCTTTCCTGGTTCACCTTGCGTCTTCGCAAGGCCAAAGGGGTAAGGGATTTCTCTGGAATCCTTTTTGTAAGGTCACTAATCCCATTCATGAGAGCTCCACCCTCATGACCTAATCACGTCCCAAAGGCCCCACCTTCAAATACCATCATATTGAAGGTTAGGATTTAACAGATGAATTTTGCTGGGCCACAAACATTCAGTTTATAGCAATTCTTAGTGGTTTTTTTGGAGGATTAAAAAAAAGTTCTACTATATTTCCTTCTGCAATCCTCACCTATTAGATCTAGTTTTTAAAATTTCACTTAGAGATTTGAACATAATTTTTAAAACCTAATGAAGTGTGACTATTTTGATAAATAAAATATATGTTAATAAGCAGACTAAATATTTGGTAATTTCTTAAAGGGAAAGGTTAAAGACAAAAAAATGTTTCCACCAGGAACAGCCCCCATGCACTGTGATCCCCAGGCTTGGTTCCTGGCTCTCTCAGGGGACAGTTGGTGGTTGTGTTGATCTTTGTATCCGCCTCTTGTAGTTCTGACAGAGAAGCTTTGAAATGTGGTTTCTGAGTCCTCCCTGGAAAAATGGCCTTGATGGCAGAACACACAGAACATCCCGTGATGTGTGTCTCCATCCTAGTGTTTTTATTAGCAGACAAGCTCCATAGGCGTCTTTACTCAGGAGAGTAAGAATGACTATTTTCTAACTTGCCAAACTACTTCCTTTAAACTCTTGTCTTACCTGGTATACAGAAGATCATTTATCCAGGATTTCTAGGTCCTGAGCTATTCCAGATTTAGGATATTTTTGAAGTTTCTAAATAAAAGAAAAAAAACAAAAAGCACAGTCTTGGAGGTGGAGGGGCGTGTATAGCAGAAACAAATTTTAGGTGAAAAAAATCAGTTGCCTACAAAATCTAACCACTTTAATTTTTCTGTAATTACTTAATTTCTACTCAGAGTTTCCATTCTTCTGGATGGTAGAAACTAAATTTCTGTTAATTCAGGGTCTTTCTTCCTTTTCACGAGGTTTCATCCTCATCCTGGGGGCTTAAGGAGAGCAGAGACATCACAGGCATGAGGCCATCGGGCAGGGGTCATTGTCAGGTGTTTGATGCCACATCAGCTCCCTCCGGTCCACAAACCTGGCTCATCCCATCCTCAGTGGTAAAGGCAAAGCCTACCAGGTCTGCGTGGTCTCTTGTTTGCGGCAGGATAACTTAGCTCATACTTCATTTTTGCATCTCTTGGTCATTGCATAAATTTTATGCCTTGACTTTTTTTCCTGGTAGCAGAGAGAAGTCACAAAGTAGATGTACACATGACAACATAAATGAATAATTTACTATTATTAAAAATCTAATGACCAGTTTATTATTAATTAATTTAAAATACATTCACACAATGGCTCTGCATGTTTTAAAAGGACACATGCATAGTTAGGGCTAAGCAAGCTCTTCAGAGTAGATTACCTACAGGGGTCTAGGGAATAGAGTGGAGATCATGGATCAAAGGGCAGAGAAACTCAAGAGGGCTTTGCATGCACTGGTGCTGGTGATAGAATGCTCCCAACCGAGGATCATGATTAACTTTGATTCCTGTGCCTGGGACCCATAACAACAAACCAACTAGCCTTTATTTCCTGAAGCATTTAGGATGTGGGCAATGCACACTCCAAAACATGGCCTCTGAGGGGCCGGCCCAGTGGCTCAGCGAAGCTAAGTTTTCACGTTCCGCTTTTCAGGTGGCCTGGGGTTCACTGATTCAGATCTCAGGTGCGGACATGGCACTGCTTGGCAAAGGCCATGCTGTGGTAGGCGTCCCACATATAAGGTAGAGGAAGATGGGCATGGATGTTAGCTCAAGGTCAGTCTTCCCCAGCAAAAAGAGGAAGATTGGCAGCAGATGTTAGCTCAGGGCTAATCTTCCCCCAAAATAAATAAATAAAATAAATAAATAAATAAATAAAAGTAACCAGCCCAAAAATGAAAAACAAAAAAACATGGCCTCTCGACAGGTGAAGGCTGCAGATTCTAATAAGGAAAGCCTCATTCAAAGTCGTATTCAAAAACCTCCCCTTTTCCTCCTTATTTTGCTGTAAGGGTCTTTCCCTGACTCAATGGCTGCTTCTTACTGACTCTGAGTTGGGAAGGACCAGGGAGAATTGCCATGCATACAGGGAGGTGCAAAGAGAATCCACAGTTAGTGTTGCAAGTTTCACTCTACAAATTCTCTTCCTAGAGCAAACAAGATTTACTTGTCAGCCTGATGTCCCCACCTTTCCTTTGAGAACAGCCATTGCTCTCAGGGTTCGGGTGATTGAAGTTCCAGATCTCCCCCTCTACGGATAACTAAGTAATATGATCTCCTGCAGCAGAAGGGGTAGACTGAGTCCAGCTTGTCTTCCCTGGGAGATTCTCTAAGCAGTGGGGAAACATACTTACGGGACAAAGAGGTTAACTCTAGGTATAACACATCAATTTCACCTTTTTCATGAGATCCCCTGGTAAACAGTTCCATGGAATCTTACGGATGACATATTTCAACCCTTTGCCAGAACCCCTGAGCATATCTGTGATCCTGGACAATAACTCCATCCTCACAGAGTTAAGAGATTCAGTGAGCAGAAAGTATCACATATCCTACGTGTCAGTCATTAAACAGGGAACCTCTAACTGTGCACCCTCCTTTCTGTAAAACCCTGGACACGTTCCTTTTTGCAAAACCTCTGAACCTCAGGACCAAATCATTGGTATTTTCATTTCTATCCAAGAATGGGCAAGAGTGCAATTGTGGTATTCTGGTTTCTATGTTCAGCCTACTCATGCATGGTCCAAGACTCCACTCAATGGAGTGGAAATTCCCTTTCAGCTCTGAAAAGCTGACACCTTTCTCTCTGCTGGCATCTGCCTACCTTTTTGGGGACTCTGGCTAGAATGATGCCTTCACGTCCACCAGTTGCTCCATCCTGCTTCTCCAATCTCTACCAGTCCCACACATTGTTACATCCCTCTCATGAGACAGAGGGGGATTTTAATTATATTTGTTCATGGTTACCATATTTCTCCTTCTCTCTTGCTTTCCATATCTATTATGCTCTTGAATGGTCTCTCTGTCCCTTTGGTTTCTTTGTCCTTACTCTAGATTTCCTTCTAGATTGCCTTTTTATTAACTAAGGTAGGAACTAGAACTGAGTGGAGAGACACATGCAAACTTCTGGAGTTCTCCATGTTAGTAAAACGTTTAGGCAGGAAGCCCAGAATTCCAGCTGACCCTGCTGTCTCCTTGCCCTCCACAGCTCCCACCTCTGCCCCACCCTGCTTGTGGTCACACATTCGTCCATTACCCAGTGTTGTTGATCCTGCTTCCTGACAGCTCTTACAGCTCCTATGCCCCTGACGCATCTCATCAAGCCTCTTCCCTCTCCAGCCGTAAGCACTCTTGTCCCCACCGTCTCCTCCCATCCTGCTTCCAGAGTGGTCTTTCAAAACCCAACCCTCAATTCCTCTACTTCTAACCACTTAGTGGCTTCCTACCGCCTTTAGAATAAACAACAAGCATGACTTCTAAGGTCTGAACCACCTGACATGGCCCTTGCTGACCTCGTCTGCCTCTTCTTCCATCACTCTGTCCCAAGCCCCTCATCTTCATTCCTCAGAGTTCCTTGAAAATGACACACCCTTTCCCTCGTGGTCCTGGTTGGCGTTGTTTGCAGTGTTTCTTTTCTCTTTGCCTTGTTGACACCCACTCATCCTTTCTGTCTCAACTTGACTCCCTGGACCAGTTTGGTCCCCCGTAATCCACTCCCACAGCTTCCCATACTTCTCCTTTGTGAGAATTTCATAATTTATAATCCCTTCACTTATGCCACTTTTCTCTTTAGACCTTAGGTTCGTCAGGGGAAGTGAGCAGGTTTATTTTGCTTCCCACTGTACCCTCCGTGGTACTTGGAAGATAGAAGTGCCTTAATAAATATTTGTTGACTGGTTGATTTTCCTAAGTTGGTTAATTGCTTATTCAGTGCTCTTTAACAGTGCTAAAAAAAAATTCACCTTTGAAACACAGCTACTGTATGCCCAAGTTAATTCCTTGCTCCTTGCCCATGCCTATAAATACTACATTTTGGGTGAACTAAGACATTTTCTATTTTAGCACTAGACTGTCTAATGTTTGTGTTCCAATGATTTCCTTATGTCTCGTATGTTTCCTTTGAGCCGTGTCTGAGCTTCGGTCCTGTAGGAATGATTTCTCATCTGTTTCTTGTACTAGATAACACCATATTAGTCTTGAATAAATGTGACGAATTTCTAGCCAAATTCATCATCCTGGTAGAAACCAATGCCCAGGATTTCAATCAAATGGAAAAATAAGAGATAAATAGTCTACTCTGAATTTATTTATGAATTGTGTGCTCCGAAAGTTACAGCCTATAAGGGCTGAAATAAAATAATGAGGCTGCCAGTTCCCTCTACCTAGGAATATATCCAAGCCAGTTTAGTCTTCTCTGGACAATAGAGACAGAGAAAATTCCACAGGCAAAAAGGTCTTTTTCTCATGTGGATCAGGAGACAGGAATGTTCCAGTAAATGGCACCACCATCCACTTTGGCTCAAGCCAAAGTAGGAATCATCCTTGATTCCTTTCTTTGTCTCAAAACCTACACTTAAGCTGTTAGTGATCCTATTGCCTCAACCTCCCAAACATTGCAGATCCATATGTACTTCTCTGCACCTCTACAGCTATGCCACCATCTCCTCTCTTTTTCCCGTTGTTCTTGACTTCCACTCTCACCCTCCCTAAAATTCATTCTCTACACAGAAGCTAAAGTGATCCTTCAAATCTGCAATCATCTTATATCATTCCATTGCTTAAAACCTTCCAATAATTTCCAACAACTTAAGGAAAACAATCTGAATTTCTTACCCTGGCTAGAAGGCAAATGCCCTCTCCTTGGGAGAGGTTTATGAGATGCTCTTTTCTGAAGCCCCACCTCCCAACAGGATCTATGTCCTTATCCAGCTTCCCTTTTCCTCAGAGCACCTATTACTACTTGACATCATTCTAGGTACTTATCTGATTACTTATTTTTCTGCCTTGCCAGCAGCATATCATCTTCTTGTGAGCAGGGACCTTGAAGGTCTTGTTAAATGTTGTATATGCAGCATCTACAAGAGTGTCTAGTGCAAAATTGGTACGCATGGAATGCTTGCTAAATGAATGAGTGAAACAACGAATAGATGGGACTCAGTCCCTCTTGTGTCCCTTTCTCAGGAAAATTTCCCTTAAGTCAAAAGGAAAAGTGGCTCAAGGTGGTCACAATTTAGCTATTACTATAGTCAGTGTGTTGCTTTCTGGTTTTCTGCCTTGATATTTGGAGACCCCAGAGATCTGAGGCTTAGCATGTCCTTCCACTCAGTCTATGGAATGATAATTAACCCACACCTCCTTTTGGCTGGGCTCCCTGGCAATCAATGCAGGACTGTGCCTCCTGGCTAGTACCTGCTGGGCACAGAGGCTCATTTCCCTCTGCGGAGCTGCTGACTGGAGCTGTTTGTCCCTCAAAGGGTGCTAAGCCCTCATTAGCAGCTTATAAACTTTTTCCTGCTCTTCAAGACTGGCTTTTTAGGAAACAGTGGGGGCATTTACTAAGACCTTTGGAGAAATGAGCCAAATTTTTGGAAATGTGCATATTGAAAGGGTCTGGAATAAAAGCTGACTTATAATAATGCAAATAGTATGTTTCTTTGTAGACAGATCACCAGGCTTCAATTAGGAGTTTTGGAAACATTTTTCTTTCCTCGTGAATTATCTTGGTGGTCCAATTTCAGAACTGATTTCCTCAAGACTCTGCTTTTACTTGCTCCTCTTGGGCATAGGGAGCCAGTGAGGGCTCTTCCTTTCAGTACTGGGGTCAGAGGATACCTGATCAAGGGGCAGAACCATTATACTTAGATGTTTTAAAACTTTTAATTGAAGTACAACATAGATACAGAAAAGTGTACATATCCTAAGGGTACAGCTTGCTGAAGTTTCACATTTAATTTTTGATGGGCATTTGGATAGTTTCCAGTCTAGCTGTCATAAACAGAAGGTCTACTTCCTTCCTTCCTCGCTCCCACCCTTCTTCCTTCTCTCTCTTCTTCTCTTTCTTTCACTCTCTCTCCCTCCCTCTTTCCCTTTCTTCCTTCTTCCCTCCCCATCCTCCTCCCCCTGAACCCTCTTCTTCCCCTTTTTCTTTTTCTTCCTCTTCTTCTTCTTCCTCTTTCTCTTCTTCTCTTCCTCCTTCTTCAAAATGGAGACTATCTACTGGAGCAAGCTCCACAGAGACAGGCATTAGTGTGGCGGTCCCACTCGGAGGATAAACCTGGATCATGTGGTCAGAGGGTCTTCACTCAGTATCTACCCAAACTGCTGATTCTCCTCTGGAACAACCTGGTGCTTTGCGGGGGCTGGACCCAAGCATCTTTTTTTAATAATCCTTTTCCTATCTACCAAAACTTGAAGGAACGCCTGCAATCAAAATTGGAGTAGAGATGAACCAGCTGGGCAGCAGCCCAGGGCACAGAGCTGTAAAAATGAATTTAAACATCGCTTTAAATGGTAGACCAGTTAACTCAGGCTTCCGTATTCTGCAACTAACATAACCAGGGAAGTCTAACTTGGGCCACCAAAGACAGTGCCCTCCAGTGGAAAAAAAAACTACTCCTACTTGCCCAGACCTCTATCTGTGGAGTGTTATTCCATGGGTACATGAACTTTACAGATGCTGAAATTCTGAACCAAAACAATGCATTCTGCAGTGCCAGTTAACAGGAACAACTGGCTTAATTTGTTCTATAAATTTTAAAACTTTTATATGCCTCCCAAAGATCTGTCTGGTTA
The DNA here is from genome assembly GCF_037783145.1 of Equus przewalskii. Classification (NCBI taxonomy): domain Eukaryota; kingdom Metazoa; phylum Chordata; class Mammalia; order Perissodactyla; family Equidae; genus Equus; species Equus przewalskii. The sequence goes on along the minus strand of NC_091857.1, from coordinate 32,040,712 downwards.
GTAAGACAGAAAATTGAGAGGTGTTTTGCCATCATTTCTCTTGGAAGAAGGATGCTGCTTTGAACTGGGAAAGTGAATTGGTTTCTGTATATAATTTTCTCTTATAAATAAATCTCGTCCCCACTGAAAAAATGTGGAAAAAATACTTAAAGAATATTGTTGAAAGGGGTCAGATTATTGGCTGGCCTAAAGTGCCCACATACTTAGTCTGGCCTGGTCTGTGAATCTAGCCCTCTCTGTTCTAGAAACCCGGCCAGGCTGTGGGAGGTCAGAGTGGGAGAGCACTGGCCCAGCAGTCAGGAGACTGGAGCTTGGTCCCGGGGCCCTTGTGGACTGGTTGTGTGGCCTTGGTCCTTAATAATAATGTAATCACCTTGATCCTTAATTTCCTCATCCAAAAAACGACAGGATTAGATGAGATGACTCAGGTTCCTTCCAGCTTCGACAACCTGTGAAATGGTGTGAACTGTGCCATGCAGGCAACTATATCTTGTTCTGGATGAATAAGGGACTTCACACAGCACTGTGAGTACCCACTGACTCACCCTAATGAATGAACTATTGCAGCTCGATTGTTCTTTACCATTTTTCCCCTGACTTGTCAAAATGCCTCACTGTGCTAAACAAAAGAGTTGGTGTTAAATCTACAGAAAATTGATTCATAATTTTTAATGAAATCTGTGATTATCAAAGTCCTCATTGTTAACTAGCCGACCTCCCCAGTGCTGAGAGCACCACTCCCGTGATGACAAAATGAGTAAATCTTGCGCCCCTCACCTCGGAGCCTGTGGAGTTGCCCCTGGGAGAAGCAGTTCCATCACAAGTGTGCATCTGTCCCTGTGACTTTTGGTTTCAAGTCTGTATTTGACTCCTGCTTGGTTTTTCATTTTTTCCGGTCTGTAAAATCTCAATACATGTGCCTCATTTCTCTCTCTCTTTTTTCTAAGATTGGCTCTGAGCTATCATCTGTTGCCAATCTTCCTCTTTCTTTTTTTCTCCCCAAAGCTGCAGTGCATAGTTGTGTGTCCTAGTCGTAAGTCATTCTAGTTCTTCTGTGTGGGATGCTGCCACAGCATGGCTTGACGAGTGGTGCTAGGTCCGCACCCAGGATCTGAACCGGCGAACCCTGGGCTGCTGAAGCAGAGCAGTTGAACTTAACCACTGGGCCACGGGGCCAGCCCCTGCCTCGTCTCTCTTGATTGTCAGGCACAGAAACTTCTCAGGAGACATCAGAGAGTGACTCCTGTCTCTTTGAAGCATCCTCAGGTCCTATAGCCTCTCACTGTGAGTTTTACTTTTGTCAGTGGTCTCTATTTGTATTAGCTTTCTATGGCTGCTGTAACAAATTATCACAAATTTGTGGCTTAAAACAATACAGTTTTGTTGTCTTATAATTCTGTAGGTCAGGAGTCTAACGTGGGTCTCCTGGGCTAGAATCAAGGTGTCATCAGGACTGCATTTCTTTCTAAAGCCTTTAGGGAAAAATTCATTTCCTTGCCTTGTCCAGCTTCTAAAGGTTGCCCACATTCCTTGGTTCTTGGTTTCTTCCTTCATCTTCAAATCAGCGATGTTGCATCTCTCTGGCCCTTCTTCTATAGACACATTTCCCATTGACCATAACTAGGAAAGATTCTCCGCTTTTAACATTTCATGTGATTAGTTGGGCCAGTCCAGATAATCCAGGATAATAATCTTCTCATCTCAAATTCCTTAACTTATTCACATCTGCAAAGTCCCTTTTGCTGGGCAAATTTCATCTGCAGATTAGGGGGTGGACATCTTTGAGGGGGGCATTATTCTCTTGACCTCAGTATTTTAGGTCAGACAATTCCAAACATTTTCCCTGAGCCTGGGGTTGCCATGGATTGGGTTCACCCTCAGGCTGACTCTGAGCACATGCTGACATGTGGGATGTTTACTAAGGAGAGTCCTTGGAAGTGATACCTATGGCAGGGAGGGGGAGGAGGCAGGAGTGAGCAGGGCAGAGGTGGAGTTACAACCTCAGTCAACCCCACAGGGAACTCTGGGGCTAGAATGGCCCTCAGAGTTGTCCTGATTGAAGCTGAGGTGGTCTTAGAGTAGCTAAGAAACTTGCTCACATTAGCTCAGTTAGCAAGTGGTAGAGTTGGTATTACATCTCATATCGTTTGAATATAAAGCTTACGTTCCTCTCCATTGCGCCCTGCGTTAGGATGCAGTCAACCTCCAGGACAGGTGAGCAAACGTTGTCTGTAAAGGGATAGAGGGGATACATTTTTGACTTTGTTCACCATGTGGTCTCTGTCTCAAATACTCTGCCCTGTGATGAGAAAGCCGCCATAGACAATACATAAAAGAATGACAATACTGTGTTCTAGTAGAACTTTACTTACAAAAATAGCTGGCTGGCTGGATTTGGCCCATGGGTCATAGTTTACCAACCCTCGTTCTAGGAAGTCATTGTGTTGAGCACATGCCATCGATCAACTCAGTGGTTCTAATACTTGAATGTGCATCACAATGACCTGGAGGACTCGTTGAAACACAGGTGGCTCCATTCCACCTCCAGACTTTTGATTCAGCAGCTCTGGGGTAGAACCCTAGAATTTGTAGTTTCAACAAGTTCCTATGTGGGGTTGATGCTGTGGTCCAGGGACCACACTTTGAGAAGCACTGGCTTGGGCTAACACTCATGAATGAGAGATAGTGCTACCCTCCTCGAAGAAAAGTCCTTGAGTCATTCTCCAGTGAAATAGTGATGCACAATTATCTTCTGAGGGTGTAACTAAGGGACATACTGCTTAAATGGATTCCTTTTTTCAGGACTCTGGCTAATGAAGAGCCAACACTTGGTCAAATTGTGTAATTTGAAGGATGTCAGAAATGGTTCCCCCAAAATGTTTTCTATAATCTACTGCATGAACTAGTGCTTGAATTTTCAGCAGGGCCAGTGTGGAGCATCTCCTCCAGGAAGGCAAACCCCTTTTCTTGAGATACAAATGTCCTGGATGAAGAGAAACAACTCGAGGCGGAGGGGAGGAGTGTAAGGTTTGGAGCTGAGAGACCACTTACCAATTTACTCACCATGGTTAAGCATTTTCATTTCTGAGCTGCAGTTCCTTAATCTGTAAAATCGGAATGATAATTACTATTTCACAGATTGTTATAAAAATCAAATGAAATCTAATGAGATAATCCATATAAAAACACTCTTTATGTTCATATATTTGTTCAAATTGGTTTTATTACTTTTTTTTTCCCACTCCGGGACAGGAAGCCTGGGGATGGCAGGAGACAGTAGTATCTTAGAGAGACAGGGTGCTGGGTGGGTGAGGGTGAGGGCAAAAGCAAGATGGCAGGGAGGCTGCTGAGGATAAACTACTTATTTTATAATATTATCTAAAACATGACGCATAATAATATCTAGGTCAGCCTTTGTTTAGGTCAAACCAGGTGTATCAGTTAGCTTTTGCTTCACAATAAACAACTCCAAATTAAATAACTTAAAACAACAACCATTATTTAGCTCATGACTCTGCAACATGGCTTTTTTGGTCTGGTTTGAGCTTGGCTGATCTTGGCTGGGCTGGCTCTTGAGTCTCTGGTCATCTGGTGGGTCAGTTAGGTGCTGGCTGGTCCCAGATAGTCTCATTCACATGATGGTTGGCTAGAGGCTGGGGTGATGGGGTGACTATGGCAGAAGTTGTTCATCTTCCAACAGGCTAGCAGGGCTTGTTCGCACAGTGGCAGGGTTCTTAAAACAGCCAGTAGAAGCTACAAGGCCTCTAGAGGACCAGGCTCAGAAGTGGCCCAATATCACATCTGCTGCCTTCTATTTGTTAAAGCAGGTCACATGGCCAGATCGAAGACAGGGAAATAGACCCCACCCCTTGATGGGAGTGGCTATAAATATTTTGAAATATATTTGAAATCTACCATACCAGGTATGAACTCTTCCAAGTACTTAGTCTGGCAAGTACATAGTCCTCTGAGTACTTAGTCTGGTCTTATAGTTTACTGCTTCAGGTTTTGTTGTGTGAATTCCAAAACTCAAAGTGAGCTCAGAACTGCCTAGTTCCTCAGAGAAATAAACACACCCCATGCATTCCAGCATTCTTGTTGCGACTTATTGAAGAAAGTATATAAAAGCCACAAAGAGTTTATGGAATTCTGAACCACGAAATATGAATGACTCTTTGTACTCTAGGTAGAAGAGATGAGGATTTTAGATAATTAGAATTTCAAAGAACTTGAGAACAAAAATCATTTTTATTTTAGTTTAGTTTTTTAAAGTTTTGGTGTCTGTAGAGAAAACTATGCCTTAAAAGGTGTGGGCAGGGGAAAGGGCAAATAAAATGAACCATATATTAATGTTCCCTGAGCTAATTCTGAAACCTGAATAATGAAAACAAAACTTTAGATGGAAACAAAAAAAGCCTTAGTATGGACATTTGGCTTTAAATTAATGGGTTAATCCAAAGATTTATCTCTAATATAGATGAGCTTTAAGCAACTTTCTAACTGTGACTTTATTCTTTACATGTTGGAGTTGAGAAGATCTTCAGGAAATTTTGGTGCAGAGAGACTCTGAATTGTCTTGGGAAACCCAGCTTGTCAGTGACAGACTCACGACTAGAATCTACATAACCAAGTCCCAAATCCAAGATTTTTCCATTATTCCATACTGTGTCCAGCATAGATGCTCTGTTCACGGAGGCCCCTACCTCCAGGGGAGATACCCAGGGAGGTTAGAGAGGAAGTCATTTGGAATGCTGCGAAATATTAGTCATTCCTGTCAGAATGAGAAGTTGAATGGGTGAGGGCATCCTCTGTCCTTCCTATTTGAAAAGGCAACCATGTCTTTGACGATGTGTTAATATTGCTACTTTCCTAGCTTTCGGTTGGGCGTGTCTACATTACCTACAAAGTAGGTGACAACATTTTCCTTGGTGGAAAGTGCATTAGGTAATGATATTTTTCTTATGCACTCATCAACAACACTGTCTCTGTCCAAGACGTGGCCATGAGTTAGCTCATGCTCTGTCTTTGGGGCACGGTCACACCTCTCCCAGTCACCCCATGTTGATTTAAGCTACTGAAACTACTCTTTGTGTTGCTGGGTGACTATTAACCATTTTTGACAAAAAGAATGTTTTCCATGTTCTGGTAAGGAAATCCTCTGTCAAGATAAACAGACCTTTCCCTCCTCTCCTCCAACTTGGGCCTTGCCAGGAAGGTCTAAATAGGTTCTCTGTAGTCATTTTCTTTTCAATATTTCACACTGGAGTTCAGTTATAAACTCTAAGCCAGAAAAGTTAACTTTTGCTGAAAGACCACAGAACCCACAGAATGGAGAGCTATTTTAGGTTCGAGTGTCCTGGGCCTCTTTTAGACTTTTTGTATCTAGGGAAATGTCATATTTCCCTCCCCTCTTTTTATATCATTTTCTAACGCCGTTAATTTAATAAACATACTTCCCTCTTGAATTTTTATTGGTATAACTTTCTATCCCAACATTTACCACCTCCATTTTTCTGTTCCAAACTATATTATGAAGTATCGGGTTTACCAATGAGCTGAAATCTACACTTAATCCTTTAAGATGAAACTGAATGGTATTTGGAGACGACTGACTTATCCAAACTAGCTCCCGGGCCCAGGTAGAACTTTCTGTTAGAGTAAACAGATGTTACTATTCCTGGATGGGAGTGGGGGCACCCCATGTTACTGCTGGTAGATGGGCTATAGCTCCATACACAGGTGGTGCCTCAACTAACATGAAAAATAATTCAGAGCTCATTTATGTGTATATAAGCTACCACCCTCTTTCCAATTTTTCCCTCCCTTCACCCCTTCCGCTTTTTGTGACTTCTTTTCTTCTTCATAATGGTCATTGATGTTAAATTTTTCTTTGAGGCACACCAACACAACAATTCAGGTGGTGGTGACATGGGTGTGTGAGGGGGAAGGGTGTGGACAGTGTTTTGCCTTGAGATCCACACATCTGAACAGAGGCCCTGCTGCAGATTCTTGCCAGGAGAGGACTAAATTCTCTGTTGCCCTACCAGGTGTGCATAGTGAATTCTACAGTTGGGATCAGACTTGGCTGCTAACAGTGGATGCAGGAAGTGACCTGAGCCCAATCGGGAAGTGAGTTTGACTTCCAGGTCAGGAGCATCGTGAAGACTCAGGGCCTTATAGTACTTCTCCTTGTGACTCTGCACATTGCAGGAATGGAAACTTGAGACTCCGGCAGCCTAGGCCTGCTTTCAATCCAGCTCTTTCCTCATTGATGTTAAGACTGGAAGACGAGAAGTGATGTGACTATCTCTCCCCTCATCGAATATTCATTCTTTCATTTAATGAATGTTGACTGAGGACTTTCTCAGTAACAGGGACTGTGCTGGGTGGATGGGCTTCAAGTCTGGAGGCACCTTCTTTTCACATTGTCTCTATACCACCTCAATTTAGGTGTGTATGTGTGTACATACACACATAAGCTCACACACACATATGCACACCTAATTTATTATTGTTGTAATTATTTGCATGTATCTCCATCCCCAACACCTTACTTTTAGGCCATTATCACATTTTACTTAGTTCTAACTTAGAAAGTTTAAATAAATTTCTAGTAGCTTCTCCCCCTCCCTCATCACTCTCCCTGTCTACCAATTGCATCAGTTTAATCTTTCATTAAGAGAACAACGTATGCTTGGAAGATTATAGGAATGGGAGCAGTGAGAACTTTCAGGACCCTGGGGTTATAATCTCCGCTCTGTATCAGTTACCTTATCTACAAAATACAGGGCTAACAAAGTGGAAGGATTGGATGACCTTTAATTTCCCTTCCTGTATTGAGTTTCAATGACTCCATCCCTCTCCTTTACCCGATAACTTCCAACAGCCAAATATTGCCTGAAGGACATGATGCAAACTCATTTGTTGACTATCCACGGCCCTCCTAGTGGGGTCCAGTTCCATTGCATAGGCCTGCTTGCCTCCTCCATGTGGCACATCCAGGACAGCCACACTGGCCTACTAGGCTACTGACCTCTCTCCACTTTCCTACCTCTCTCTCTTTGCTTATAAGGTTCTTCATGTTTACAAGCCTACACCTGTGCCCAGATCTTACTCATCTTTCCAAGGCTATGTCCTCCAGGAAGCCTTTTCTCTTTTTACTCAACTGACTGAATTGTCCTCTCTCTGAAATTGCATCTCGCACAGAGACTGAATCTTTCATGTGGCCTACATACATACAAATACACATGCATACACACACACGTGTGTATATGTGTATGTGCATATATCCATCTCTCTCTTTATTGTAAATTTTATACCCCTCCCATTTTTGTGTTTACAGTGTATGACATGAAAAATAGCTCAAGAATGACTATTCCCAACCTCTTCCTCACTTAGAGGAAATCACAGAATTCTTTTCACCAGGAAGAACTCTGTGTATTCTAGGTCAGCACACAAATCTTTATTGTACAAAATCTAAATGTTGGGAGAGGGGAAATATCTTTATTGATTTATTTCAGAAAGCTCTAGATGGAAGAGAATATGATCTATCAAGAAGTTTGGAAGGTTTATTTCCCCACTGTAAAATTTAAGCTCTATGAGAGCAGGAATTTTGCTTGACTTGTTCTCCTATTTATCCCTGGTCTTGAAATGCCTGGCACACTGTAGGCGCGTAATACATATTTGTTGAAAGAATGAGTGAGGATGGACCGTACTGGGTGGGCTGGGTGAGGTGGCAGGGAGAGGTGTCGGAAGTTTGGAGAGAGGTGGGAGATGCTGCTAAGCAGCTGCTGGGCATGCGGGCTTTGGAGAAAGATAAGAAACTAAGATTTTAGGTTCTGCTGTGAGTCATAAACCAATCATTCTTTGTCATTTATTTTTTAGATGCCAGTAAAGATTCAAAAGATCTTGACAAAGATTTCTTAGATGTCGGACTGACGTTTCACTTCACAGAGTAGCAGCTTATAATCTGTTGCAAGGCTGCCATGCGTGTATTATGTTCTATACTGTTTGTTGGATAAATGCATGATCTTCCATTCTTCCCTGAGATAGTATGCCGCCCAGAACATGGTTTACTTTGCACATGGCGCCAACTTCTATGTGACCATAGATGGATTTATCCCCAGATAGCAGCCTCGAGTATGTTTATAGTAGATTACAAGAGAGGCTGAAGGGGGAGTTTCTATGAATGTGTCCATATTAATTAATATGTTAGTTAGTTAGGAGAAAACCCAACTTAAGCTAGCACAGGCAAAAAGGAGAACTTGTTAAATGGTTGTTTAGATGTCTTGTAGAACCCAAAGATAAGAATGGGGCTGGGTCTCAGGAGTGACTCTCAGATATTGTTTTTTCCTTTTTCACCTGGATTTGTCCCTCTTTCTCTCCATCCTCCTTCCCTGGACTGAATTTTTTTTTCTCTTAGCTTCTTTGATGCATAGTGTGGGAAATGGGAGAAAGCAATCTCTCTCTCAGGTTTAGATTTCCTGGGGAGCAATTTTGATTGGACTGAAATGCAGCCACAGAAGGCTGTGACCTTGTAGTCACAGTTCCTCCTCCAGCAGCCATGTGGATGGAGGGGAGGAACAGAGGGGCTCCCCAGAAGGAAGGTGCAGGACCCCACTGGAGGTGGTGCTGAGCCGAGTGGACAGAACGGGAGGGCTCACTTCCTCGTATGCACTTTCACCACCACAGTGGAAACACCTCAACATGCAGGCCTAGCCGTGGGAAGTCAGTGGGGTCATCTTCTAGAGTGACGAGCTAATTCCGAGGTACTGTGGCTCCATGGCTGTTTTGAACGCTTCCAGTCACTGGTTCTATTGTGTTCAGTGACTGACATTCTGCCTGGAAGGAATAAATACAGAGTGCCAGGAGGTGCATCCCACACCTTGTAGGGGACCCTAAAAAGCAAGAGAGTCTCACCAGATAAAAACCTAACAATCTGCAATTTGTAAAAAATAAGAAGATGCATAAGAGTGGAGGTGGCTTTTTTCTTGTGTTTAGGTCGAGGAATCAGAATTTAAGAGGTCAAAAATATTTTGTAAAATAAAGCAATTGTTTGAATGTAAAAAATGGATGTACACAGAAGGGACTAATCCAGATGAAAGAGAAAATGTATCTTTTGCCCCTTTTCACTCATTCTTTCATTCATTTTGCAAATTTGTGTTGAGTACCCTCCATAGTAGGTGTTGAGGGTACAGTGAACAATAGAATCGTAGGCTCTGCCCTCTGGGAGTTTACAGTCTAGTGGGGAACAGAGACATTGACACAAACAGTGCCAGGTGTTATGCGTACTTTGAACAGGAAAGTAGAGGGAGCCTGGGAGCCTCTAACAGGACCAGACTAAGGGGTTCTGATAAGACCTCTTTGAGAAAATGGCCTTTAATTTAAAGGTTGAATTCAAGGATTGGAATGCACCAGATAAAGCAGAGAAGGGCTCCAGGAAGTGGAAATAGTGTGTTCTTGTCTCCGAGGGGAGGAGTGTAGCTCCTTTGAGAGCTGAAAGATGTTCAGTTGGTGGCAGTGAGGAGAGCAAAAGAGGGTGGCTGGGACCAAGGTGTGTGTCAGGGTTCTGGGCTCTATCGCAAAGGCACAAGGAAATTATTGAAGGATATCATATTTCTTAGGCGTTGTGAATACTATGGCGCTGTGATATTAGTTTTCTATAGCTACTGTAATAAATTACCACACACTTGCTCACTTACAACAACACAGATCTGGAGGTTACAAGTCCAAACTAGGTCTCACTGGACTAAAGTCAAGATGTTGGTAGAGCTGTATTCCTTCTGGAAACTCTAGGCAAGAATCATTTTTCTCACCTTTTCCAGCTTTTAGAGGCTGTCTGAATTCCTTAGCTAGTGTCCCCCTTCCATTAGGACATGGACAAGTTTGGAGGCCATGGTTCTGCAGATCTCAGATACTAAGCTTGGAGGTGATATGATCTGATTGGTGTATACTCCATGAGGACAGGAGCCACAGCCCTGTTGCTCACCACTGTATATGCGTATGTGCTTGGCACTGTTCCTGGCACATGAGAGGTGTTTCATAAATATTTGCTGAATGAATGAGAAAAAAGATATTTAAGAACTTCTGGCTGCAGAGGGAAGAATGGGTTGAAATGGGGCAAGAGTGGATGTAGAGAAGTCAGTTAGAAAGTCATTATAATCTGAAAAAGGGGCAAAGTTACCTGGATAAGATAGTGTCAGTGGATGGATTTGACAGCAATTTAGGAGACAGTCAACAAGAGTTGGAGATGAGGGTGGGTGATGTCCAGATGTTTAGCTTGGGCAAGGAGGAGGTGGTAGTGCCTCTGACTGGCACAGGGAACCTGGAGCAGGAGCAGCTTCAGATGAGATGATGAGCATAGATTGGGATGGGCTTAGTTTGAGGTTTCTGTGGTTGAGATGTCTAAGCGTTATCTCCTAATAGGCAGTGACATATGTGAGTCTGAGGCCTAGGAGAGAGGTTGAGGCCAGAGTTTAAGATTTGGAAGTGATTCTAGCATCTCAGTAGTTGTTCATGGAAGTCACGGACTTAGATGTTGTCACATAGAGGAAAAGTATAGATGAGGAGGGGAGAGAGCCTGGACCAAGTCCTGAAACACAGTTTCACAAAATCTGTTTCTCATTCCAACATCAATGCTATATGTGGTTGAGAGTAAGGCTTGGGAAAGGATCATTGTTTGTTTTGAGTGTTTTTACCATTGTGTTGTTTTTATGAACACTTCTTATTAGGATGAACCCTGAGGGAGTTGGCATGGAATATGGAAATCACATATTTTTAGAAAACCCACTTGGAGATTGCTTGCACTGAAGTCCTTTGTATGAGCTTTGGAGTTTGGGTTTAGTTAGGTGCATACTTATTAAGTTCGAGTGGGGCGTGTGGTAGATGCCTCAAAAGGCTGCAATGTCCTCCCAGGGGCTGGAGGGGACTGGTGACTGTATTCGTCCTCACTTCCTTTCCTTGTTTACCAGCTTACCATTAATGATTGGACTGAGCTGGAAGCCAGGGGCTGTGTATCCTGAGAGCCCAGGCCCGGAGAGAGTACTGGGCCTTAGGGTAAAAGTTATGATGGACAGAAAGGCCCAGGAAATTGCCAGAACCCAATGACTTCACCCTGGGATACTGGACGTCGCTCCAATTTAAATGAGACAAAAGAAGAGAGGGCATTCAGGGCACTGGTATATTAGAGTAGAGCTGGGAGTGAATAACCTAAGAATACTTTTCCAGGACTTCAAAAAGATTGAGAGAGGCCCAGCATACTTAAAGTGTTTTGAGATCCTAAGTATAAAACAACACCAACATCAAAGGGAAGAAATGTCAAAACAACGTTGCAAATGTTCTGGAATATCTAAGTTAGCATTGAGCAAATTCTGTTTACCCAAAACACAAACCCCACCATGCAGTATAATTGTGTTAGGCACAAGGTGTTTATAGGGTTTCTAAAAACTTATTCAATGTGTACCACAGGTGGTGTGGCCTGGTGATGTATCATGAGATTAAAGTTGTATGATGAATGTCATCATCTTTTCACCTTGTGAGTTCTATATATGGCACACGTGTGCCTTGAAAGTTGAAGTTTGAGATCCTGTGATGGTGAGGCCAAGGTCAAATGGCCCCTTCAGTGATAGGCCTTAGGACATCTTATCCATTATTTAAAACCCAAATAAAGTGTCCTTCTCCTCTCTGCAACATTAATCAAGAGCCAATAAATGAGCTATACTGGGAAACGGGGGGCACAAAGCTGCATAAAATACAGCTGTGCTCTGGAAGAGCTCTTATGGCTGAGGAAGCAGCCCAGTGCAGCAGCTGACTCTCATTCCGGGGGATCTTCCCTGCTCTGGCTCTTTCCTTGAGTTTGAAGACTTGACGTTTATCTCTTCTCCCTTGGCTCCTCTTGCACTTAAATTCTCTACTACTTTTTGAACACACCCTATTCACATTGTATTAATGTTTGTTTTAATGTGAAAATAGATTAAATTTTATTATAAATATTTACATATTATAAATAATTAAATATGAATTGTAAGCAATTTTAATGCAAAACAGTGATCAAGGGTCTTATCCTTTGTTGCAGACTCTGCAGCAGGCAATCCTGGGCCTTGCATATTCAGCAGGACATTTTTGCTGCTTGATACTTTGTGATGTTATGGTCCCTTTTGGACTTCTAATGACAATAGTTTAAAATAACAGGTGCAGACAATGCTAATTGTCCTTTCTTCATTTTAGTAATAGGATCTCCATCTTTTTAGGGGCAATGGCTGCTTATCTGGAGATTGCATTTCCCAGCCTCCTTTGCAGAGTAAGTTCAGGCCAATGGGACATGAGAGAGAGTCATTCCTGCAACTTATGGGCTGTTACCTTAAAGAGAAGCTTCCAGTTAACTATGATACCTATTATTATCTCTACTTTTGGTACTCTGGGAGAAAAATTTTTACCTCTCCCTGACCCAGGCTGGGTGCACATATACATATTATCATATCATTTATCTCACTCTGTTGTAAGAACATTTTTTATCTTCCAGGCTCCCCGTGGAGCTCATTGAGCCTTTAGTCACATTTGCCTCCCTAGCACTGAGTAGCACTCCGTGTTCCTGCCACATTAGAGGGTTTGTTAAACAAGTGAAGGAATTAGGGAATATCCTGGACTACATCAGGTTTCCCACGTCAATCAGGATCAACTCACAAAATGATTCAAGGATCACAGAAAGCATCCTATTCGTTTTTGCTAGTTACTCGAAGTAATTGATAACAATTGATTGTATATCAATAACTAGCTCCTAGTCTCATCCCACCCACCCTATACACATCAGGGCATGCACCCATGCCTTCATGTTTTTACCATCCATTAAATGCCCAAATATCTAGCCAACAAGAACAGCCTTTTATTTTCAGTAAGTCCTTCTTAGTGCTTTACTGCGTGATTCAGCGAATGGTTAAATGTCAGTTTCAGAGAATTTGGTAACTACTTTACAGGAAATTCAGCTTTAAAAAGAGGCTAATCATCTATGTTCCTTTAAACAAAGTTAACTGGTTTGGACTGGAGGAGGGACCTTGCCTTGTGGAACTGTCATGACAATAAAGTCACATTCTGGAGCATCTCTGGGCAATGTGACGTCACCAGGCCATGCTGGACACTGCCAGTGGGCATCCATGCCATCATCCACTTTCTGAATGACTCTGATTTCCCCTGATTTAGGAATCGCAGGCTGGGTTTTGCTTGGGCTCTGAAAGGTGTCTCGGAATACCATCCATCTGTTGCTATTTGTACGGCAGAGGCATAAACAGCAAGGCAGGGTAGAAAACAGAAACAGGCTTATTGTACTTAAGTGTTACCAGGAGCAGCAATCACTAATCATGGTGGAAAGACATTTTATTTTCCTTCCCTCATGTGCTTTTCTATAAACAGCAAAACACATTGAATCAATTTTTCAAACAAACTTGTAAAATCAGAAAATACAACAACCTTTAACAGTTGGTAGCATGAATTATCAGGGGCCACAAAGAGGTTTTTAACTATTGAAACATGTTGGCAAGGTGACAAATGAGTTTTTTTCCCTTCCAAATCGTTAAAAATAGCTTTTATAAACTCTTAACTCCCTCTGATGGTGAGCTCACCATTAATCACCTTTATGACATCTTATATTTAGGCCACGGATAAATCCACGGGTCCTAATCAACCACTTTCCTGAGGAAATTGGCCAAATCCCGACTGGAGGGGGGATGGATCACAACAACCCTGCTATTCAGACAAATCTCTTTTCAAGTGCCCTTAAAGCTTTTTTTCATACACCAGTGAAGACAGCCACACAGGAAACAATAATAGTTTAATCTCTTGAAAAATTTCCTTCCTGCATTGCTGTGTTTTCAGACAGGTAGTTAGAGCCAGCCAAAGAAAATGAGCAGCAGCCCCTGCCAAGAGCAGGCTGCTACTTGAGCCTCTGAGCTCCCCGTCCCTCCTCTTACCCTGTCGCCAGTGCAGGGGCCTGAGACGGGGTGCTCTTTAGCCCAGTGGTGACCTTTACTGACCTTGGGAACACAGGAGCTATGTGCAATGTGGGGAAGGGCCATTCGTGACTCATTGTGTGACTAAGCGTTTTTTAAGCCTCTCTTCCCTTCTCCTCCCTGAGTTCCCTGGAGCATCTGGTTGGGAGGACACGCGTTGTCTGGAGAAGCACATTTGGTTCTCAGGAAAATGCTGTTTCTCACAAGATGGAATCACTGTATCCGTGTCTCTATCTTTTGCTCATGAAACCTTGCTGATTTAATGGTGAGCAGTGCAGGCTAGTTCTAAGACCACGGGGGAGTGTTTTTGCCTTACCAAGGCTCCCAAGAATCTGAGCTGGTTCTGAGCTTTGTGGGGCGGACAGGACCCACTTTCTGTAGGTCCACTTACTTCACCCTCTGCCACCAGTGTGGGACACTGGCCTTTGATTACCTCCAACAATCATTGTAGGTTTTGTTTGGGCTATCAGATATGTTTCCTTAGGGATTTGGTCACAATTCTCATGAAGGTCTCATTCTCCCTTGCTTCAAAGGAGCTCCTTCCAGCCAGCAAGTTCACTGCACTGTGGACAAAAAGAGACCACCCCTCCCACCCATCCCTGCCCACAGGCCATTGACCTCTGGCTCAGGTTCTGTTCTCTTGATCGTTGGCTGCGAGCTTTGCTACCCACCCACGGAGTGCATGACTGCCTTACCACACCATCTAACTCTCCTGGCTCTCAATTCTGGCTTCTCACCCAATAATCTTTTTGTTTTTTCCCCTTGGCTTGGCGATTTCGTGAACAACTTGCAGGGCCCGGACAAAATTAGTTGCATTTCTACCTCTTGTGTATTCCCCCCTGCCATACTTGTGACTTGTATAAAGAAAAATAAACTCTCTTTAGATAGACTACAGCAATGCCTCTGATGAGGAGAGAGGGGGCAAAAGGATTCATTGGCCAAACTCCCGATTGGCACACAAAAATGTAAACAAAATTAGTTGTCATAAAAATAGCCCCTCAAGGCCACCCATGGTGTCTAGGAATTCTCTGGATCTGTTCTCATGGATTTTCAGGCCAAGCAGAAAGTACATGAAAAAGGGCCTAAAGATTTTCATCTCTTTTTTCCTCCATTATCAAGGATAACTGAAAAATCAGTTTTGTAATATTTTCCTTAGATGAGTGCCTTAGCCAGTCAGGAACATTTTCTCAGCAGTCTAAGTCAGAAAATCAGCAATCCATAACCACAGAGTACCTAAGGAGGGGTCCATGGCTCACGCTGTTGTTAAGAAATATCAACAACCAAGTGGAACCTTCAGGTATTCATCATATTGTTATTTATAATAGCAATAAATTATTAATGACATATATTTCCAGCAAGGAAGGAGTGCTTAATCCGATGTTAGTACCATTCATATAATGACACTTATTGCAGCTGTGAAAAGTCAGGTTTTCTGACTAAAACTAAATTAATGGGGATTTGCTTACATTATGCTAAGGGGAAAAAAGTAGAATACACTGTTTATACTATTTGATTCCAATTTAACTATATTTATTAGAAAAAAAGATTATTTCTGGTTAATGGAATTAGGAGTGGTTTTAATTGCATTTTTACAACTTTTCATAATTTCCAAAATATTTTTAATACAGAAACATTGTTTTATAATTCAAAAAGCCTTAGGCATTATTTCTGATTCTATCACTACATCAATTTTACTTCTTTTGGATCCTGAATCCTTCTTGAGTTGTCTTCTTTTTTCCCAAGGTGTTTGCCCATGGAATTCTATGTAATTTTTTCTGAATTTTTCAAATATACTCTGCTGCCTGGTTGTGAAACCCCAAGGTAATACATTCATTTTCTTTTGGATTGCTGTTACTTCTACTCTCTTGGCAGTTTGTTTCAGTTGATCTGAATTTGGTTTTGAGTCGGACTTCTCATTATTTCTTCTACTTTCTAACAGATGAAATTATCACTGAAGTGAGTGAAGAATGTAATAGATACGGTGCTCTCTAGAAGTGTCTACAGGTAAGTTTTCTATTCCTTGCCTCTTGCTCAGCCTCTGAGTTCAATCAAGCCAGATTCTTCCACACTTTTCCCCTGGTCTTTGGTCTCTTGACATATAGATCATGACATGACACCCTTCAGCTCATTTTTTTTTCTTGTTCACATTTAAATGCCCTTAACTCTGCTTATACCCTTAGCTTGGTGGTTTCTTCTCACATGTCCCAGACTCTGTCCCTGTCCCCAAGACAAGGTTGAGGTCCAGTCTTTCTCTGTTCTTCCCTCACCCCTGCACATCTCCATCAACACCTTGACCACCTCGCAGGGAGATTAAGTGTCTATCCCCCTCCACAAGGGCAGTGACCACTTCTTATTTATCTCTCCAACCCCACTGTGTAACACAACGCTTCAGTTTGGTGAGTGCTCAGAACAATGACGTGAACTGAATTATGCCTGTTTAATTTATATTACCTAAGCTGCAGGATCAGTTTACTTTAGATGTTGCTGTGTTACTGATATGATTCCTAGTACATCAAGTGTCCATGGTCTTTTCAACTCCTTGCACTAAAACCTCATGCTTCTTTGTTTATCAGCTCTACCAGGTACATTGGTTTGCAACTGGTCCTTTCTCTTTTATCATGTCTAACTCTGTCAAGTCATACCTACAGAATTATATTCATACAGAATTCCGTAGATATCCTGTCTGATGAATTTGCTTGTTTAATTTTATTTGGGAAGTTTTCTCCTTTCTCAATTTTTATTTGAAAGCTCTTCAAAGGAGGAAGGGTAGAGGAGAGGAAGGGAGAGATAGAGAAAGAGAGAGCGAGGCAGAATGGTTGTTTCTGTATTTTGTGTTAAAAATTTTTGTGCTGTGTATTTTCAGTGAACACTGCAGTGATTCTGAACTAAACACTATTTTTCCTGGAGTTTTGATAGCAGGTAGAGGATAAAGACATTGAGATACCAACCGTTCAGGGAAAAGTTCTATTGACTCGTATGTTCTAAAGAGATCTTGAATTAATGCTGCTATACTGGAGATGTCTTTGGATAGTGGCATTACTATATAAACAGCCTCTGAAACAATAAAATTTGTCTCAAAGTCGAGATCTTTGAGAGATATTTTTAAGAGAAAGTTCTATCTTCTGGGCCAATGAAAGATAATGAACGTCCAGAATTTGATGTTTGATAAGAAATTTCCCTACTCTATATAATTTTAAGAGAATATCTTATAAGACTGACTGATGAACCAAAATAAAATTCAGAATAAACAAGACATAAATGAATGGCAGGGAGGAAGGTTGTCAACGCTGGATGAGTGTGTCTCTCTTATTACCTCTGCTCTTCCTGGATGCCTGTAACTGTAGTCAGCTAAGCCCCGATTTGCCTGACTTAACTTCATGAAAGTTTTTGACCTAATAAAAAAATAAGGTGTGGTGGGAACCAGAGTGAGAGCTAGCCTGGACGAGCCCAGCCTAAGCACTCAGAAACAGGCTCCTCCAAAACAATGCTTTGCCCAAGTCAAGGCCATGTCACTGTGTCAGTGCTTTGCTTATTTCAGACCAAAGTTGAGATGAGCTAGAGAATGTTCACGTGCCTCTGACCCTTACTCCACTCTGCTTCTTTTGTCTAGTTGTTGAGGGAGACCCTGGCCCAGAAAACTCAAAGGATTCATTCCTCTTGAAAGCACAAGAAATCACAATGTGATTTCCTGACCCCAGAAGACATGTGTGGATGTTGACTGTCTGTGTGGGGCAAGGTGAGGGAGGGAGAGTGGCATGCCACACTGGATAGGTGGTCAGGGACCAAAATTCTTCTCTTGCTCACTCTCCTTTGCCCCCACCTAAGCTAGGCTTCTATGATCTTTCCAACAGCATGCTAAGTGTCCACCAAGCTGATCATTTTTCTCCTGGTCACATAGGAGACCACATTCCAGACCTCCTCATTCTCTACCAGCTGGACATGGTCCAAGGAGAGCTCCAAGGTCAAGTTCCATGGTGGATTACCAGGAGGAAGTGTGGAATTGCCTTGTGGAAGGACACCGTTGAATGTCTGATGAGACTGTGATATGAGTGGTACATAAATCTTCATTAGGTTAAGCTGCTGATTTAGGGTGGTTTGTTACAGAGAGGTTAGACTGTCTGACCAATACAAAGTGGTTGCAAAATCTGACTTTCCAATGACCAGGATGGCCTCCTGGTTCTGTACCTCAGATTCTTCGTCTATAAAATGGGACACTCATAATACTTACATCATAGGGATGTGGCAAGGTCGAATCACAGAATAGTGCCTGATACTGTCAGGTGCTGGCCACTACTACCATTACTAGTCTGATTACTATTACCTCTACTAGGACACCACCCTATTATTGCTGTGGAGCTTTTCTTTTTGGAGAAGGAATACCATGAAGTAAATTGGTGCTCATTTCAAGAAAGCCTACCATGGATCTCATGCTTCTTGAGAGGGGGGGAAATGGGTTTCTTGATGAGAACCCATGTGCAGTACTAGCTAAACTAACAAAACAAGTCTTAGATCATGTCACTCAGGGATTATGTGCTAGGAGCTGGTACATTTCCTGTTGTTATAGAAGCTGAATATTACCTAATGGTTCACAGTGGATTTAGAGGAGAGAGGTCATTTATCAGAAAATTATTGAAGAGTTCATGGAGAAGCAGTTAATTCTTTAATCTTTCTAGTTTATTTGGGAGTAGTGATCTCACTCACTGTAAACAACACACATTGAACTGGCCCTAGAAATTTAACAGTGGACAGAGGGCAACTCTGACTTTTCAACAGGTGTTTGCCTCATGAAACTCAGGTAATGGGATTTTAAACAAAAACAATGTGGCGTCTACAGTGATGTCCCAACCAGTCAGTTAGGATAGTTAGAACAATTCCAACTGCCTAGCAGATAGAGACTGCTGTCTGAGTCCTAGGAAGGTATAGTTTGGAAGTCTAGTGTGGTTATTAAAAATGTGGACTTCGGAGTCAGATCTCCTGGCTTTGAATTTGGCAGCTTACCAGCTATGTGACCTTGGACAAATGACTTAGTCTCTCTGAGCTTTGGTTTCTTCTGTTGTAAACTGGAAATAATCATAAGACCTCTCATAAAGTTGTGAGGGTTAAATGAGTTAATACATTTAAAAGGTTTAGAATAGAATGATACTAATTATTATTATTACCCTCACTATTATTCTTATTAGAAAACATTGTTTAGTAACTTGGTCAGGAACATAGTCCACTATGTCAAAGGCGTTTTGAGTTTTATAACACTGAATTTCAATCCCAAGGAACTCCTCCTTGGGGCTTAGTGTAGAACTGTGCTTGCCTCACTCAGTGGATGTCCCATCAGCAACAGAAAGAAGAGGATTCAGTGTCAAGATGATGCGACGCACCATTTGCACCAAGATGCTCGTTTCATACTTTTTGTTTGTAGATATTTTTGAGCCAACGAGAATGCTTTTGAAGGCTGTTTACCGATGAGGACTGGAGAGAAAAGAGGGAGCCTGGTGGACAGAAGCACAAAGAGCATTTACGATGCTGAGCCATCTCTGAAGATAGAAAGAAGCTTCCGTCTTCCCGTCTTGCAGAGAATTGTTTTCCAGGAAATTAATTTTTTAGTTCTTCTTCCCTTTTGTCTCTCCACTTTCCAACTGATCTTCAAAACATAATTGCAAACCATAAGGCATGTTTTTTAATCTTTTTGTTTGGAAATAATTTCAATCTTTTAGGAAAACTGCAATAAGAATATAGTCATGTGCCGCATAATGACATTTTGGTCAACGATGGGCCATGTATGTGACAGTGGTCCCATAAGATTAGTACCAGACAGCCTAGGTGCATAGTAAGCTGTACCATCCAGGTTTGAGTAAGTACACTCTATGATGTCCACACAACAAAATTGCCTAAAGATGCATTTCTCAGAATGTATCCTTGTCATTAAGCAAAGCACGACCGTATTTACAAGGAGGAAACTAAATACGCTTTTCTCAGATTCAACTTTTTTTACTCCATTTGTGAACATTTTACCCCATTTGCTTTCTTATTTGCTCTCTCTCTTTCTACACACATATGTATACACATACACACGTAATATTTTTTTCTGAACATTTGTAAGTGAGTTGCATACATCATGACCTGTCATCCCTAAATACTTCAGTGTATATTTCATAAGAAGAAGGATAATTATTCTCTTACATAACCACAGTGCACTTATCAACTTTAGTAAATTTAACATCAATATAATATTTTTATCTAATCTTCTATCCATATTCCAATTTTGTTAATTGGACAAATAATATCCTTTAGAACATTTTTTTCTTCAATACAGGATCCAGTCTAAGATTGCATGTAGTGGTATGTCTCTTTAGTCTCCATAAGGCATATTTTAAAAAACATTGAATACTTTTAAGCACTAAAAGGTTAATCTTACTTTATTGCTCTTAATAACAGAAGCAAACCAACTTGATCTATTCATGATACTTGATGCTATAATGAAAAAGAATTAAAATGCTCATCTCTTAGAATGATTTACTTTTTTGGGTGCCAATTAGAGGTAAGTGTTTAATTTTTCTAAGTTATCTAATAGTTCTATTCTGGTGCTTCTCTTTCCATAAACTTTTCATGGATAAGCACTCTCTTCCTTCCTCAAATTTAATTTGATATATGTATGAGCATCAACAAAATGAAACTCCAGGGAAATCTTTCAGTGTATAGCATGGGGAAATGCATCTTTTTGGAATTCAAATGGAATCTTCACTTTTTCAGACTCAAGTTTGCTCAGTCAAACATATTTTTATACCATATAGCATATATCAATGCCATATATATATATATAGCATATATATATACATATACCATATATCAATATATTTATTGATATAATTCCATCAATATTTTAAGGTACCTCTCAAGTTTCTGGAACCATAACAAATTACTGGGGGAAAAAATGAGCCAACCCTTAAACCCTCTTCCAATGAGTTGAACAATGAAATAGGAAATAGTTTTAAGATCTGAGGTCTCTCTTTTCATTAGTAACAATTACTTCTTTGGCTGTTTCTTTTGCTCTTTATAACAGACTTCTGTAGGAGGGACCAGCAGCTTTTTAGAGTCAGCATGCTACATCTTTTTACGAATTTCATGAAAAGAACGATATGTGTGTGTGAGGGGGTATGTGGAGTGAGGGGACAGAGGGAAAAGCAGCAGTCCCTTGCAGTTCCATTCTTCAGAAGCCAGTAGGTGGTGAATTAGCTTAGTCAAATCCAGTGGTGGGGAGAGAGGTAGTTGAGGACAGCAAGGGAAGTGTGGGCTCCACAAAATAGGGTCAATGGATAGATGGGAGATGGTGGAGGGCAGATAGGGCGGTTTTCCTTTACAATCTTCTGAAGTTTAAATGTTCCTGGAAGCCATTGTCAGTTCATTTATAAGAGAGTAGAACTATTATAGGACCCAAACCAACCAACCAACAAAGGGCCATGTGGAGAGAGGGCTGTCTTCAGAAAGAGTGGAGTGAATGGTTGGTTGAGTACTCCAGCAGGGAATGCATTTCTGAGAGTAAGGAAAAAGAAAACACGAGGGAAACTGGTGTTTGAATTTTGGATCAAGATGAGAATAGTATGGGAAAGAAGGAAAGTTCTGGAACTTCATGTCTAAGGGAGAGAAGAGTGAAAATAAAATCCTAAGTCTAAGTGAAGATGGAGTCCTATAATTGACCAGTGGCTAGGGCATGAGGAGGAAGCTAAGGTGAGTCAGAGACAGCTGAAGCATAGAATTTTTGGACTTCCTGAAAAATGCAGAGGTGTTCCATTCTTAAGTGGTAGAATTTAGTCCACTGGGATCTAACATGGATGAGTTCCTATCTTCCAGTTCTCATGCTCACTTCTATTAGAAAAGATTGGCAACTCTTAATTACCCTTTGTGTATTAAAAGGCTTATCACCTCCATTTCAGGGGCTTACAGACTGGTTTGGTGTGGGAATACCTAAGTATGCTCTTTCTGCAGCTTCTCAACAAAACTATTCTTAGCAGCTGTGATCTGTTGTGGAAGTTAGTGTGATACTGAACAAGTTAAGCAGGTTGTCAAATTGTCTTTCCTGTGTGACTTCTACAAATTAATCTGAATATTTTATAGACTGACTTTATAGGGAACAAGAATCTGGAATATAGTCCAAGTTTTTCTTAATGTGTAAGTGGGATTAAACTTTAAATGCTCTTGGTAAACACTGAAGATTTAGCGAGATACGATATAATGAGGGATGTTTAATGACCCCTGACATTTTTTCCATCTTTCAGCATGTATGTAGAGAGAACTATGAGTTAAAGATAAATAAAATCTACCTGGATATGATACTGGACAGCATCCATCCATTCCCAGAATGACAACTTTTATGTCTTGATTTTAATAATCCTTGGAAGACGAGAGGGTGTGGTTCCTTCAGAGGCTGGTGAAGTGCACCTTCCTCAGCCCATCAATTCTTTTTCCTGCTGTGACTCACAGATTGAAGGCAATAGTGAAAATCCCTTAGTTTCATAAAATATAGTTGGATATTTAGGTAATCATGCTTGTAGTTTTGACCTTTTGCTTTCGAATTTTTGTAGAACAAATAAATAGCACGCATAACAAATAAAAGTTAAATTATGTTATTTGTATGGTTGATCAACACGTAAAGATAAACTACACATGCATACATATATTATGTTTAGCTCTACAAAATTTTCACTTTTGGGGTAAAAATGGATAAATATTTCTAATTTCATAGGATTAAACCTAAAATATGTATAGGCATATTGCATTTCTACTAATCAAATAATAACATAACACAGTACAATTCCAGGAAAATATGTTGTGAATAACAGCCTCTCTATTAAAATATTCAAACTAATTTGTAGAGTGGTCAAGCCAATGGAAGTCACTATACTAGTGGGTGCAGGTGGTGTGCTTTGTTCTGTGGGAGAATTGGGGGTTTGAGTTAAGAATGAGACAGTCAGGAGTCAGAAAGATCTCAGAGGCTATAATATCTGAGAAAACTTGAAAATAGGTTTTCCGCTGATGAATAGTGGGGATGGAGTGTTGTATGAGGGTGCAAGCACGTCAAGGAAGGATCTTCCTTCTGGGAGCGTAGGTAACAAGGCTGATGGGTTTGAAGAACTACCGCAATACTGTAGATTAAAACTCATCAGATGCCAGACCTTGGAAAGTCTTGTATGCTGCTCTAAGAAATGCGAAACAGCTTCTGCTCTTATTCTAATACGTTCCTTTTATGGAATCTAAAAAAAGATGCATCAGTCTTTAGTGTGTATGGTGAGCCAGAGAGCAAGCTCAAATGGAGCACTGAGAATTGAGGTTCCAGTGCCCCCAAATCCATCTGTCTAGCCAGATCTCTCCACAAGCTTGTGGTGTAGGCAACAGAGAGGTGGTGAAAGGTTTTAAACAATTCCAGGGTGTGGGATAAAAGGCAGTGAAGGCACTGAGATACCATTTCTAGTTCTGCATTGAAGGGGGAATAATGGGGCCGGAGAGGACAGATTCAAGTGGCTTTAGGTAAGCTGTTCAGCAGGATTTGGATGTGACTTGGATGATGTTGGGGGATGATGGAAAAGGTGGAGTCCAGGATAACTCCCACATCTCAGCCTGGTTTCACCTGCAGAGGGAGCAAAGAAGTTGGCCTTGGTAGTGACATTTGCCTCTTAGACATCCATGTGGACGTCTGAGTGCCTCTGAGACATCCGGCAGGCAATTCAGTCTGGAACTTGTAGAGGGGTCTGGGCCAGACAGCTGGATTTGGGGGCAATGGGTGCTTCAATCCTCAGTGCTCCATTTTGGCTTGCTCTCCAGCTCAACATGCACCCAGAAAACCGTCATAGATTGCTGGTAGAGTCTATGTGTGGAAGAAATTAGGATAACGGGAGATGCTAACTCTCTATCTTGCTACCAAGTCACGGAAATTTGCATTATTTTCTTCCTTAAGGCAAAACCAGTGGTGTCATTTGAGAAGGAGTTTGGGGCAGGAGGAAGGGACTATTTGCTTACTTAGAGCTCATCAACCAAAAATAGTGCTGTAGAAGTGGAATTAAAATTGTGCTTGCAAAGCTTGCCACACTGGGCTGAGCTTTCAGTGTAAATGCAGAGTACCTTTGGCTGAAAATACATGTTTTGTAGGCGAGGAACTTTCATGAGCTTGGAAGGAATGATTATTGTTTAATATACACACATAGAATTAGAATTTAATGTACATGTGTAGAGTTATAATTTATTATAGACATAGTGCCACCTGGACTAACAGAAACTCCTGTCCTTAGGAACTTGGAAAGGCTGAGCAGAAAGGAGGGGGTGCAGCATGAAGCAACATATCTCAAATCAGAACCAACTCACGGAGGCTGGCCCCCAAAGTTGTCACTGCTGCAGCCTACTGCAATGTAGTCGGGTCAGGTGGAGTTCCCCAACTGGACGAAGAGCACCATGAACATTGACTGGCAATACTTCAGAGGCCTTTTGGTGATTGTTAGACTGGGCAGGACAGGAGGTGACACTGTGCAATGATTGAAAAAGAGACTCTGAAAAGATAGAGAAAGGAGAAGGAACTGGTGGTTTTGAAATAGAGCTGTGGATAGAGGGGGTCAGGGGAAGAAGAGGATGGAGGACATTCATCTTCAGAAGAAAGCATCAGGGATCCTGGCTCTTGAAGAGAGGAAGGGAGACAGGGTAGGTGCTGGTTGCATGGGGAAAGATGACAGAGCATGGATATGAGACCCAAGCACCCCCAATAACTGGGATTGGACATTTCTAGTCAGTCTGCCTATGAGGAGAGTGATAAAGCCTGGTGGGGATATTTGATGGATGAACCAAGGAAGAAGTATGTGAGGTGAGATTTTTATAAAGATGTGGTGGAAGACCAATGAGATTGTGAATCAGGGATGGAAAATGTAGGACGTGTTTACTTCCTCTTTGGGCAGGAAAAGAAGAAAAGAAAACCCATTGGCTTTAGAATTTTTATATGTTTGCTAAGTGAAGTGACAAAATAGCGTCTGAGAAGAGACCTTTGAGACACACCAGTTGAAAGAGGAATGATGGTGAGAAGCTATTAGTGTTTAAGGGCTCCCTGAACCTGTGAGAGATAAGATTGGGTTTGGCTCAGGAAGGAGGACAAAAGATAAAGGTCCAGGGACAAGTGAGATAAATCCAACCGTTTTTATGGGAGAAGAGGAAGAAGAAAGAAGTGGGATCCCCCAGATAATAAAAAAGTAGGAGTCCAGAAAGCGAAAGAAAAGGCCTCAATGAGTGTGAAGTGAGCCAAGAACTCCGGATTTGAACCCAGAGTCAAGTCTTTCCATCGGTGTTCCATGGGCGAGTACTAGCTTCTCCAAGTCTCAAGTTTTCGTTCTCTGATTTTGACACGGGGGCTAAAATACATTCTCTGAAGGATGATTGAGCAAATTCAACCACCAGATCTCTCATCTATTTTTATTTTCTATCCTATAATGGAATCTATCTGGAGGTTCATGGAGACGATGTGGTGAGGGAGCAGCAGGAAGGATAGAATCCACGGGTATAGGATATACACATAGGGAGGGGGCTTCACAATCATCTGTTCAATGGGAAAAGTTAGAGAGCTCTCTTGGACTACAGTCATAGGGCTTGGAGGTAGAAACACACAGATCCCAAAAGAGAACACTTTGCTTACCATCTGCCCACTTCTTGGAGTTCTGGCCTTGTAGTTGGTCAAAAGGCAGCAAGGATCCGTGAAGCCTGTTCTGAATTCACCCAAGTCTATGTGCGAAAGGCATCCTTCTTTCGTCTTCCCACGCGAAGCGCAGCTATTAATTACACTAAGTGACAAAGATTCTCCTTGTTGCTTGATGGACACAAGGATGAATCTTTGTTACTGATTGCAAATAATAGAAGTCTGATGGTGATCAAGAGTTGGGCCTGGAAAACATGCACCAAGCCACACAAGGGGCATATGGCACCTTCTTCTGAATCAACCCCAGAGGCTGCAGGGAAACAGAGTGGGTATTATTTGGTCAGGTTCCTCCCATGAAAATATAGCCTCCATCCTTTTTTGCTTGTTCGGTTCTGGCACTGGAACAACCTGTCTCTTTACATTAGTTCATTTCTGTAGAGAAATGGTCATTTAGAAGGAAATAGTTGGAAAATCTAGGCACGAATCCATTTTTAAAGTCACAACTGAATGATTGCTTTCTTATTGTGCTACATGGGGCTGGAAAAATCATTCCTTTCTGTACATATTTTTCTTTTTTGCTTTGTGTTTTCATTCTGCTTAAAACACACATATGTGCCAGAAATGAAAACATTTTCAAAGGGCAAGTTTCAAGGACTCCTAAAAATAGGACCTGTTGCCAAATATACATTTCCCCAATATGTAAATGACTGAAAAGGAGCACAATGAAAAGCATATGCTATTCAAATTTTTTTTTGAAACGTTTAAGAGCTGGAGGATTTGACTTGTAGCCTTGAAACTCTTTAAACTAGTGGTTTCCATTTAAATTTTACCATAAGTCTTCGGACATCATTCTTTGCATATTTTACATTTGTCTTTTAATCAAACCTGTATAAAAGTTACTAAGAATAGTTTTATTTTCCAAATGGGGAAATGTTATTTCTTTTATCATTCTGTGATTTGACATGAAGATTTCAAATAATTATCAAGGCTAAATGATGTCCAGAACATCTGGGCCCCTAGCAGCTGCTTCATTAGACCCA
Source organism: Equus przewalskii (assembly GCF_037783145.1). Taxonomy (NCBI): domain Eukaryota; kingdom Metazoa; phylum Chordata; class Mammalia; order Perissodactyla; family Equidae; genus Equus; species Equus przewalskii. The sequence goes on along the minus strand of NC_091857.1, from coordinate 32,014,016 downwards.
AGGATGAATCAATGAGTTGGATAGAAGAGGCAAATTTATCATAGTAAAAAGCCTTTCATTTCTTTCCTTCTGTGGTCTGCAATCAGGAACTACCTCAAATTCTTTCTAAAAAAATTTTTTAAAAGGCGGAGCATAAATGCATTAATTAAACTTGTAGAAGTCAGCGTTAATAAGGATGTATTTCTGTGGCGGTAACCCAGTGTCAGTGAATGCCCTCTACACTTAAAGCTGTGCCTTGTAATTTAGAAGAATTATCATTTATTATGAAAAATCCCACTGGTGAGCTAGTTTCTCAAATGCCTTGTTTTATTTTCTGAAAAAAATGTTTTTTGATCAAGAACAAGTCAAGACATAATTATTACATGTCATCTGTCAAAGATTCACAAACCTGAGTGGCCATATCTTCCTGAGAAGGCTTTCATGGGGCTGGAGTCCTGAGTTCGCTTCTCTCCTTCCAGTGCGGTTGTGGAGGCAGTGCAGGTCTAAGAAACACCACTGAAGGGCTAGACCTTTACCCTTGGAATTACATGCTTTCCCAGGTCTGGTTAAATTTTGCCTTCCATATCTTAATATTTCCGTGATAGGGCATGGAAAAAGAAACTTAGAAAAGGTTTCATCTTTGTTGTTAAAAAGTTATGACCTTTGCTCACATTTGCCAGAGAAAGTGGCTTATAGCAGCAATTAACATGAATTATTAACTCTTAGATTAATAATTTATTAGAAACCTAACGGCCCTAGTCACTGCCAGATCACACTATTGAAAGGAAAACGAAGAAAACAACAGAGCTCTAATTATAACCATTTGTCGATGATGCTTGGAATAAGGAATGGCGTTTAGACTTTCTAAAGGATTTTTTAATTTCCCCTATAGTATCCCACTGGCTGCAAAGTCAGACAAATTAACTAATAATTCCTCTAATGACTTGTGTAGGTGCTGATTTTTAAAAAGTTTTTATTTCACAGATACTCATATAACTCTTCCTTTGTGTCAAGTTCTATTTGAAGCACTTGTGCATATTAATTCGTGAATTCTCCTAACAACCATCTGAGCTGCACACTGTTAGAATCATCCACATGTGCCCGAAGCTGTGCCCAGAGTCACGCAGGTAGATGGTAACCAGGTGCATTCGTTTGCCAGGGCTGCTGTGACAAAGTACCATAAACTAAGTGGCTTAAACAACAGAAATGTATCGTCTCACAGTTCTGGAGGCCGGACATCCAAGATCACGGTGCTGGTAGGGTTGCTTCCTTCTGAGGGCTGTCGGGGAGAATTTGTTCCACGCCACTCTCTGAGCTTCTGGCAGTCTTTGGTATTCCTTGGCTTGTGGAATCAATACTTCGATCTCTGCCTTCATTTTCACAGGTAATTTTCTTTCTGTGTGTGTCTGTGTCCAAATCTCCCTGTATTATAAGGCCATGAGTCTTATTGTATTAAGGCTTACCCTAATGACCTTGTTTCAATTGATTACTTCTATAAAGACCCAATCTCCAAATAAGTTCACATTCTGAGGTTTTGGAGGGTTAGGACTCCAATATATGAATTTTGGGAGGCAGGGGAGTGGACACAATTCAGCCTATGACACTGGTAGACCTGGGGTCCCAACCCAGGAAATCTGGCTTGAATCTGTGCTCTTAATCACCATGCTAGTCTGCCTCCCATATGTTGGTCTTTTCTTATTAAGGCAAGTTCAATTTAGAGCATCTTATTGATTCGTATCCAAGAATTGTCTCCAGCCCAGTAGCTCTTGGGGACACTGTCTTCTTGACCCCAGGCAGGAATCTGGTTAATTTAGGGGATCACACTGGTTCGTAGCTCAAGGATCTCTAAATTCCCTTCCAGCTCCAAGCCCACTGTGTTTTGAAATCTAAAAGCTCTTTCAGCTCTTTCTGTTTGACTCTGGAGTACATGTTTTCTTAAATCCACATTTTGAAGGTACTTGAGGAGGGAGAGGCCTAATTACTTCCTTTTTTCCTTCCAAATTCCTGTTCCTGGAGCCATGATTAAGTAATACTTACAGCACCTCTTGCAAATCTCCCTGACCTCATCATGTCTTGAAATGGAAAGAGAGAAACCGAAAGACCCATGAGTTCTGAGTCCTTGGCCTTTTAAGTTGATGAGGAAGCAAAGCTTGAAAATCCCTGTTCCTTAATGGAGGAGAGAAAAGGGGGGAAAAAAGGAAGAAAAAGAAGAATTGGGGAAGATAAAAGAGCAGAGAAAAGAACTTTGTAAATGAAAATAAAAATAGGGTTTGGGAAATTGTGTGTTGTTTCATCAAACGCCAATTTCCGAAGGAGAAAAGTGACATCTCACACATGGTTTTCCTTTTTTCATTTTTATTCCTTTTTCCTTTTATTTATTTTTATTGAGGTCACATTGGCTTATAACATTATATAGATTTCAGGTGTGCATCATTATATTTCAACTTCTGTATAGACTGCAACATGTCGACCACCAAATGTCTAGCTGCCATGGATCGCCATACACGTTTTTTTTTTTTAAAGATTTTATTTTTTCCTTTTTCTGCCCAATGCCCCCTGGTACATAGTTGTTGTATATTTTTAGTTGTGGGTCCTTCTAGTTGTGGCATGTGGGATGCAGCCTCAGCATGGCTTGATGAGCGGTGCCATGTCTGTGCCCAGGATCCGAACTGGTGAAACCCTGGGCGCCAAAGCAGAGCGCACAAACTTAACCACTCGGCCACAGGGCCGGCCCCCTACGGTTTTTCTAATGATGAAATCAGGGTGGAGATTTACACGTGCAACTTCTTATGGCTTTGTTCCCCTCAACCCCTTGCTCACTCTGATAGCTGTCTGGAAGATTCATCATAAAGGTCAGACTCCCACAACAAATCCTGCATTTGGCTTCCAACCTCAATATTTTTAGGATTTTCTCCTTTCTTTCTTTTTTGTTTCTTTGGGAGTACAGACTGACTAGCATTTTAGTGCAGTTTAAGTCTCAGACCACTTCCTTGTTTTTCTTCTCTTTTGAAGCAAAGAATGTGATGAAATCATGCAGGAGAATGCCCGGTAGATTATAGGAACTCTTTCCTAGTTTGCTTGAATACATTGTCCACCCCTTTCAGTATGTTTGCAAATTTACTCTATTCTGAAGGTGGAGGTCAAGGAATCATTTCTAAAGTGACTCTAAAAAAGGACAGGAGACACAGAGAGGCCATTTCAGAGGGTAAGGTGAGTCCAGAGAGAGGAAGCAGGGGTCAGGGCTTTGTGCCGCTGGGTTTCTAAAGGAGAGATGTCACATCTTTAGGAATTTCTGATTCTTGCCTTGAAATGACTGGCCTGGAAATTTGATCAGGCTCTTTCTTCTCTCACTCTCTTAAGGGCTACCCTTCTTTGGGAGCCCCAACAAATGTTAATTTGTACAGAATCTAAGAGACTGGTAGATTGCAAGATTGGATTTACTTTTCCCTGTATGCATGCTCATTATAATGTAATTTTGCAATTTTCACACCAAAGGGTAGAGTCATAGTCTGTTTTTCCTACCTTTGATTCTGGGCTGCCCTGTGACTTGCTTTAACTAATAGAATGCAGCAGAAGTGATGGTGTGCCATTTCCGAGCCTAGCACAAGAGCTCAAGAGGTCTCGTACATGGCTATTTCTTCTTGAAACCCTGCCCAGATACCCTGTGAATAAGACCAGGGTAGTCTGCTGGAGGATGAGCAACAATGTGGAACAGAGGTAAGATGTCTCAACAGAGGCCATCTTCACTAGCCTGTCCTTGGCCAACTCAGCAGCTAAAAGGAGATGAGTGAGTGAGAACAGGCAACATCAGGGGAACCATACAACTGAGCACAGCCTAAATTGTTGACCAAAACAATCATGAGCTAAAGAAGTAGTGGTTGTTTCAAGCTACTAAGTTTTAGTATGGTTTGTTATGCAGCAATAGCTAACTGATATACTGGCCTGGAAATTTGACCAAATTTTATGCTTTCTATTCTCTTTTGTTGCTGCCTCAACAAATATTTGTGTATAAAGAAGACTTAGCATTGTTGGTAATCACCTCTGCTGCTCTTGGCAGAGTGATCATTGCTAGCGGAGACTATCCTAAGTCAGTCCTTGAAGTCACCATCAGGCTTCCTCCTTTTTGGTGAAAGATGCAAACCACAACAGTCTGTCCTTTACTTTGCACGGAATGTCCTGTCATACCTCTGACCACTGGAACCCTAAGCATTTTACTGATTTAGCGAGCCCCTCAGTCTTCATAGGGTTTCCCTCTCGCCCTCTGGGACACATGTGTAAGGCCTCCAGTGTACTAGCTACTTCTTGCTCATCTGGTCCAACTAGAAGATGCTGTCAGTGTGACATCCTGTGGGATCCCCAGATGTGCACATCTCTTCAGACTATATTATGACAGAGGGTAGAAGAGCTAACATAGTCCTGGGGCAAAACTGGAATATTTTTGTCCTTTTAGTTTGAATGCAAACAGTTTCTGATTTTCTTTTCCACTAAAGATAGAGAGGAACGTCTTCTCCATATCAATAACTGTGTAGCCTATACCCAAGACCTATTAATCTCCCCAGCAAAGACACCACTTCTGGCATGGCAACAGCAATGGGGACCACTACTTTGTTGAGTTTGAGTAGTCTGCTGTCATTCTCTAGGATCTGTCTGGTTTCTGCACGTCCAGATTGATCAATTAAAAGGAGATATGATGGGGACCACTACCCCTGCATGCTTTAAATCCTTGAAGGTGGTACTTATTTCAGCTATCCCCCCTGGAGATTGATATTTTCTTTGATTTAGTGCACATGTGGGCAGGGTAGGAGGGAGAAGCAGCCTCAGAAGTTTGTACTTGGCTCTCCCCGTAATGGTAGTTCTTATCCCACAGGCCAAGGACTCAGTGTTAGTTGGTTGCTCTGACTACCAATAAGTCTGTCCCAACTGTACATTTGAGGATGAGAGAAACAATTGCCAACTGGGTCTGTAGAACTGGTAGATACCTGCTGAGTTAGATGTTGGTCCGATGCCATTATTCCTGGTCCCCATATGCTCCCATTTCAACAGAAGGGCCACAGTAATGCTTCAGTCCTCCAGCTATCAGTGTAAACTGAGACTCGGTCGGCAATATTCTGAGATATATTTGGGTATTCCCCTTGCCTTGTGTACAGTTACCTGAATAAATGGCTGAGGTCCTTTGGGGAAAGACTGGAGGAATCATTGCCATGTTCATTTGCCATTGTGTTACAGGATCTGTCCTCCTAGGGACTCAGTCTCCTTTTTAATCAATGAGGTGCTGTCTGAAAACTGGCTAAAGTCTGGAAACTATGAAAGGGATCAAGACCCTTTATGGGGCTGACACTCCTTAGTCTCCTGGTCATGCATCATTGGTTCTTTTGCAGGTGTAAGGTGAGCAATGCCTTTGTCAGCTGCCCATCTTTTTTGCCCTGGTGATGCCTTCCCAGTCATTATAATACCTGCATCCTCCTGGCTTCTGATGGTTAAGCATGGTTTTGCTTTGCTTGCTCTCCTGTACTGTTTGGAGGTGAGGTGGGGTCCTGTCATCCCCATTGGTTCTGGTGGGCCTAGTTGTATAACGGCCTCTCCTACCTTCAGCCCTGGCCTAAAGACAAAGGACACTTCTGAACTTCACAGCTCTGCTGCTGACCCTTTGCCAGTTCATTTCTGCTGTGTCATAAGTGGTATGTCCTCTGGGATTTCCTGTGGAACATGCGTTTTCTGGCCTTCCATGATATTTCCTCTCCAGCCTGCTCACTCACAAGGAGCCATTTGAGCCCAGAAATTCTGGCACTGGAACCTCACTAAGTTGAGCTATCACTTTTTCCTTGCTTTGAGGTGCCATCCTAATGCCAGTTTGCATGCTCTCCTGGGGTCCTTGCTGAAGAAGGTTAAATTCTAATCAAGGCCAGTCTGCTACGCTAAGGTCAGGGCCCTGGTTGGGAAAGAATGGGGCCCTGACACCTGGATGCAGGGCAGCAATTAAGGAGAGGCAAAGAGGCCTCATCCAGGGTGCAGAGTGTAAGTGAGCACTCACTCTCAGGCCCGTGCAGGTGCAGGGAGAGAGTGACTCCTGAAGTTTTGCACCTTTTTGCTGCCTTCAGAAATCTTGAATCTCCAGATTCCCCTGTGCTCCTGAGTCTGCAGAAGTAGCCTGCCCCTCTTGTGAAGAGCTGGCACCTTCCTCTTGCTTGGAGGCAATGCAGAGACCTTTCCCCTGCAAGACAACATGAGCCCCCTTCAGGATGTGCCCCACCTCCCCTCCTGGCCTGTAGGCTTATAAGTAGGGTTACCTCATGGCATTTCCCAGCTGAGGACTCGCTAGGCCTGCTAATTGAGGAAAGGAGCTGCAGGACCTGGAGCAGCAGGACATGGCGGGTATATGCAGACTGGTTCTGAGAGTGCTGGGTCACAGGGCCCGGAACATAAGGTTGGAGAAGGGAGAGTACATTGATTTGGGAGTACTCTCCCTAGATCAAACTCCCTGGTGAGGACCCCAGGATGTTGTGCAGACTTGCTATGAGGAAGATCTGGACAGTGCATCACTGTCCCACTACTTCCTGTGCCAGATCTCTGCAGAAAACTCACGGGCAAATGAACTGGGACGAGGATCTATGGAACGAGGAATTCCGATTCTTTGGACTTAGACAGTGTGAAGTGTATAAGTAAGACTTTAAATTTGACTCTTACCCCACGCTTGGTGCTTGCTCTACTCACTAGCATTAATAACTTCTTTACAGATGATATTCCTACAAGTGTTGTCTGTATTTACTTTCTCATTCTCTGACTCTTCCTTCATGTTTTAGCCCACTGAGCTCAGACTCTGCCTCTTACTCAGGTTCAAAACCCCAGTGGACACTTTTCAGTTCTTACGTAATGAGATGAAAAACTGATTTTGTAACAACTGTCAGTGGAATTCCTTGTAGGAAAGAATTTGTCTTTGCACGGTATAGTTGGCAGAATAATGCACCCCCTGCCAAGATGTCCACATCCTAATGCCAGAAACTGTGAATATGATATATTACAAGGCAAGATGGAATGAAAATTGCAGATGGAATTAAGGTTGCTAATCAGCTGACGTTGAGATGGGGAGGGTATCCTGGATTACCTGAGTGGGCCTAATGTCATCACATGGGAAGAAGGGGGTCAGAATCAGAGAGAGAGATTTGAAGATGTCATGCTGCTGGCTTTGAAGATGGAAGAAAGGGCCACAATCTAAGGACTGAAGGCAGTCACCAGAAGCTGAAAAGGCAAGGGAACAGATGCTCTCCTAAAGCCTCTAGAAGGAACGCAGTCCTGCTGACAACGTGATTTTAGCCCAGGGAGACCCATCTCAGACTCTGGCCTCCAGAATTATGAGATAATAAATTTGTATCGTTTTAAGTCACTGAGTTTGTGGCAATATGTTATAGCAGCAATAAGAATCATGGGGATGCCTGGGAAAACACTTTGAGACAGAGCTTGGGGCAGAAGATAAGGAAGAATGAATGGTAAGCATATGCAGAAGGAGAAGCCTTTGTCTGGGGAGGAGGAGACAGGAGAAACAGCATCAGCCTGGTGTGGTGTGAGGTGAAAGGCTGGAGCCACTGACTAGTTCTCTCCTGGTCTTCATTGCCATCCTAACAATATCTTTCTCTGTTGACCACTCTTTCCATCTCCTCACTTCTTTTCCCCTTGGCTTCTGTCATGCCACACCTGCAGAAGGAGACATCACATCAGAACTTGGTAAAGCAAAGCCTTCAGAGGCCTCTTGTATATCTGGGGGTCTTCTTGGGGCTTCCCTGGTCTAACTAGAATGACCCACCCCTATGTGCCCAAACAGCCCTCCATCATTGTATTTGTATTGGATTTCTTCCTGTCTCTGATTTCCACTCTGTACTGTGAGCTCCGTGAGATGGGTCTTCATCATTTTGGCTTCCAGATTTTACCACAATGCCTGCGCATGGCAGATGCTGATGAACTCTTTGTCAAATAAATGAATGAATGAATGGAAGGATCCTGAGTTCAACTTTGAAAAGTGTTGAAGATTTGAGTCCAGGAATTAAAGTTGATAGGTGGTCAGTTGATGTTTACAGGTTCTATGATCAAAGACTGTTATGGGAGAGCCTTTTCTGAAGTCCAGCATCTATCCCCATGATTCTGTACCCAACAGTCTTGAAGGTGCCATCCTGGAGCACAGCTTCCCACAAAGTGAAGGGACTTCTGCTGGCAATGAGGTAGACCTGCTGTGGTGGAGGGCTGGAGCTGGGGTGGGAAACTGAAGTACACAGGAGATGGACAAGAAATCTAGTGCTGCTGCTAATCACCTTTTACTGAAAACCAATCTCTATTTGGAACCTGGGACAATTTATTTGAGCTATGCTATGGGTTCAATTGAGAACCCTAAAATTCATATGTTAAGTCCTACTCTTAGGGCCTCAGAATGTGACCTTATTTAGAGATTGAGTCTTTACAGAGGTAATCAAATTTAAATGACATCATTAAGGTGAGCCCTAATCCAATGTCTGGTATCCTCATTAAAAGGGGAAATTTGGACGCAGAGACAGACATACGTAGAGAGAAGATGCATAGACGTGGAGATGTGGAGAGACTGCACAGAGGGAAGAGACGTCCATCTACAAGCCAAGGAGAGGTGCATGGAACGGATCCTTCCCCCACAGCTCTCACAAGGAACCCACCCTGCTGACTGACACCTTGATTTCGAACTGGCCTCCAGAATTGTGAGGCAATCAATTTTTGGTGTTTAAGCCGCCCAGGCTGTGGTACTTTGTTATGGCAGCTGTAGCACGGTAACACAAGCCAGAAACCTGAGCGTATGTATTCACTTCCAGAAACTTGTGCTCTCTCCTGGGAAGCTGAGCTTCTCCATCACAAACCTTAGATGAGAAGGTGGGCCCTTCTCGGCCCCTTCTTGTTTGTGATGGAGGTTTAGTATCAAAGATCCCACCTCTCTTGGCTGCACCTACAGCACCAAGAGGAAAACGTGAAAATGCATCAGGCCCACCCGGGGGTGGGAAGGTGGAAGAAGGTCAGTGAAGAGTGACCTATTACAATGTCGACTTTCTGAGAAGAGGAATTAAAGGTACGTAATCTCATTTTCTCCAGAGACAAGTAATGATTATAGGGCCCCAACTTCTGGAAAGTAAGAGGCTTTTGCGAATGTCTACAGAGATAAATAAAGTTAAAGAACAGGTTATAAATGGGGCCTGTGCTTGGGGACTGTGACTCAGTGACACAGGTTGTGTCTGTCACTCTAACTAGATTCTCGCAGCACAGCCCTCCCTCATTTGTGTGATTTCTTCACGTTCCCAGCATCGCTCTGCCCCAACGGCTCTGAAAGATCGAGCCTAGGAAGAGAAAGGAAGAAGAGGTTTTCTCCTCTTTCTGACTCAATTTGGAAAGACACATATTAATGAAAGAAAGTTTACAAAATGCACTCTTAAGTGTTTACAAGTGATGAATTTTTTTTCCCCTCTGTGGAATGGTTTCATTTATTTAATAGAACCCTTTATTGATGCCTGATGCTGACCTGACCTAGCGAGCTTGGCCATACAGTGACTTTCAGTGCTGCCATCTCACTGTGACCCTTGTTGGCAAGTCATGTTCAAAGTGTCAGAGAGAGGTTCATTTCCATTCGTGCAAGCCCCCAATTCATCACCTGTTGTTTACTTTGCTTAGGTAAATGCACTGGGGACAAATAACAGTGTCTTAAGTTGAAGCTATGGGTGGGTAATTGTGCTGGGAAATACTAAATTATAAACACTTAAATTAGGAGTCTAGATGTGTCTTCATAGAAAGTATCTTATGCCTCCTGGGTACAATGTGGGGACGATGAGATGGGCCAGAAAGAAAGATGAGAGTGAGATCTAAGTGTATGCATTTGGGAGGAGTGGCAGCCACTGGACTCTGGATTTGTAGGGGACAAGGATGATAGGCAGGGTGCTCCAGGGGTCTAGACAGGATAAATTACACTGCATAGCAATGGTCTTGGAGAAGGAAGGTTAAAATGAATAGCAAGGGCAGCCCCAAAGGGAAGGAACCAGGCAGGCAGTGCTAGGAACCGTATCATATGTTTCCAAAGCACTAGGTTTAGGCTCACCTGTGCGGATGATGATATGAATAGGTCTGATACAGGGGGACCTTCCATCCCAAGCTCTTAAGAACATGGAAGTCAGTTTACCCTTACATGTTCAGAATGATAAAGCACATTTTTCTGGGTGATGTGACATTTGGCAAGGGACAAGAGGTCAGGGCAGACATGCATTTTCTGCCACGCACTCCCAGATGGGTAGCTCCATGCAGGAGTCAGTGTATGCTTATGGTGTTATAAGACAGAGCTGTTATGGGTGGGACTGGCTGGGGTTCCCCCTGACAGGCTGCAGGGCTAACCACTTGCAGAAAGTGCTCAACTGGAACTCTGAAGGTCCCCCCGTTTCCCTGGGCTGTTTATTCATTTACCACAGAGTATTGGAAAAGTCAGGAACCTCTGTGTCTCACTTTACTCATCCGTAGAAAAGGAAATAATAATATTCACTCCACTTGTCTCCTGGCATAAATATGAACATCAAACTTTGAAATGGTTTAAAGACGGTTTTTAAAATTGTTTTTAGAGGTATAGAAGGAAAGAAGGAAGGAAGGAGGAAAGGAGGGAAGGAGAGAGGAAGGAAGAAAGAGTCATTTGAATCTCATCTTTATTCTGTGTTGAGATTTCTGAATTAATTTAGTGAAAGTTGAGTGCCCTGCAGGGAATACAGTCAGAAACTCTCCAAATCTGTTTCTTGGTACTTATGTTAGAAAAATGTTGAGGAGCACAGTCACCAAACTTATATTCTGCATGAAAAACTCGAAATTCCAGTCTCTGGAAACTTAATTCCTCTACGTGTCTTAACTTTTGTTGTTGCTGCTGTTGTCGTCTGCAGCCATCTTTAAACGATTGGGATTCTCTTTAAAACTGCAGAACTGTGCAATATCCTTTAACCATCAGGTCCTAACCACAAAACCCATCACAAAGCGTGGCAGAGCAGATCAGCAGTAAGAGGATATCTTTGAAAGACTAAGATGAACATTAAATTAATCAACCGATGCTCTGGGGGGAAATGGCCACTAATTTCAAATTTTTCATCTCTGGAAAATCAATTATTATTATGTTTATTGATGTTGTATTTGTCACTATTTTCAGCCATTTCCCCTGATGACATGGGTTAAAATAGGAACATTGTTATAAAAGAGATTAGACATGTTTGATTCCGTTTCTAGACTTTCCACCTCTCAGCTACCTGGGGTTTGGGAGAGAAATAAACTGCCATAGGGCAAAGGCTGAGCTTGCCCTTTGTTCCTTTCTATGGCCATCCCTTTTGCCTCTCTAAGATTTTAAATATTTAGTTAAACACCAGCTAATGCTTTTTACTCTCCGGGCAGGATTTTGGAGACGTGTGTATAAAGTCAACACTCCCTTTGCAGTTAGGTTGACTGGGTTGGAATTTGTTACCTTACCCCCAAAGGACTCTGAAGACCTTCTACCACAGTATGGCGTGGAGCTTCCCAATGTCTGTGGCACACAGGCTTCCTACAGATGGGCTTGATCCCGAAAATGGCCCTGATGCACATGCAAGCCGGTTAATGCCAGCGTATGCCCATGGTTCCTAACCTAATGATCCATTCCCTGTTGAATGGCTCTTGTCCTTTTTGGACCACTTGGTGATTTAGAATTCTCACAGCAGTGAGCAAGACAGGTTTGTCAGCAAAATAACAAAATGCTGATCATTTTCCCATTTGGTTGTATATATTTGCACATGCAAATGTGCAAAATTACAGTCATATATGTGGTCTATATAGAGCAGTAGAAGAATGATTCTAGAATCACAGTCTGTGCTCCACTAGCTGGGAGAAATTGGTAATAAAATATATATACTTCTAATATATGCCAAGCATTATGCAAAGCATTCTGAGAAAAAAGAGAGATGAACTGGATCAGACTCTGCCCTCAAAGAGAACACAGTGTAGTAAGCACATTATATTGTTAAATTTTAGATTTGTACATACACATTTGTTAATGTGCCCCAAATCAAAATATAGTGGGAACAATTTCTAAATAAAGCACTCAGACAACAAGTGCATTAATAAACCCTATATTGGCTTTAGGTATTTAAAAATAATATCTTCTTGCTGTAACACATTTAAACAAAGTGGAAGCTTATAAAATAATATAATAAGAATAAAATTCCTCTTCCTCCCCCAGTCTTGCTCCCCAGTGGCGGCTCTAGGTTAACTATTTGCTATGTGTTCTTCCTAAATTTTTGTTTGCCTATAAAATGTAAACATAAAGCACATATATGGTGGATATCTTTGTATGCCACCACCTCATTCTTTCCAAGGTCTGTCTAATGTTCCATATCTTGGATGCACCAGAATTTATTTAACATTACCTTATTAGGGGACACTTAGGTTATTGCTAGGGTTTTTTTTTTTTTTTGTATTAATCTAAATGGATTGTGAATAAGCAAGAACTTGTTATAGGAGGAATATTAACATTGTAAGTGGTATATAAGCAATGTTTTGTAGTTGACCCTTAAAGCTTTCAATAAAGGAACAATGTAATCAAGGGCATATATTAGAAGGGTTCAAGGTAGAGTCTGAATTGGATTGGAGAACGACTTAAAGCAAGGAAGACCAGTAGGCTATTCATGCAATTGTCTAGAGGAGAGATGCTGAAGATTTGAATTAAGGCTGTGGTAGTGATAAAGGAGAGGAATGATTCTATCTTCTATTAACTGGAAGAAATTGGTAGTGAAGGAGAAGATATTAATTTCTAATTACAATTAAATCAAAACTTTAATCAACTCTTGATTTTCTGGTTGTGAGACAGCTATGGCTAAGGCACAGAAGACAGCTGGAACATGCTTGTAGTGAGCTAATGAATACTGAATGTCTACTTTGGGGATTGGTCAAGTCTTGGAGTGAATACCACCTGGGATGGAGGCAGAAGGTTGAAACAGGATGTCCAAACACAGTTATGGTCTCTCTTCCCTGCTGACATTGAAGGCAGCTCTTCTGCATTTTGGGTTCTTTCTGCCCAGCATGGTAGTCAGCCAACAGAGAGTGCTCCCACTTAACTGGAGAGGTAAAGGAGACTCAGCTCACGGCTCAGCCTTACCCTTGTTTAATCCAACCTCAAATAGTCAAGATTTGACCCTTTTTAGGCCATAGAATTGACAGGAGCTGATGACTGGTTAGATATAGGAATAAAGGAGAGTCAACGATGGTTATGGCCAGCCCTGGTGATCTAGCGGTTAAGATTCCGTACTCTCACCACCGTGGCCTGGTTTTGTTTCCTGGCCAAGGAACTACACCATGCATCTGTTGGTTGTCATACTACGGTGGCTACATGCTGCTATGATGCTGAAAACTATGTCACTGGCATTTCAAACACCAGCAGTGTCACCATGGTGGACAGGTTTCGGTGGAGTTTCCAGATGAAGACAGACTAGGAAGAAGGATCTGGCCACCCACTTCTGAAAAAATTGGCCATGAAAACTCTATGATTAGCAGTGGAACATTGTCTGATGTAGCACCAAAAGGTGAGAGGATGGTGCAAAAAGACCAGATGGGATTCAGCTCTTCTGTACACAGGGTCTCTAGGAGTTGGAATTGACTCAATGGCACTAACGACAACAAAAAGAAGATTATGAGAGTTCAATCCCAAACGAATGGGTATATTATGGTGACATTAACTGAGAGAATGTAGAAAAGGAAACAGATTATTTTTTTGGTGGAATCTGTGGGGAAGGGATGTATTTAAATTTTTTAAATGCAAGATGGAAGACGTACAATTGGAAACTGAAAATTTTGTGTTGGAACCCTGTAGAGAGTTCTGTCAGAAACACCATCACATGAGTGAGGGTTGACTCTATGAAAAATGAACTTTCCACTAGAAAAGCTGTGAAGAAAGTTAGTGAATAGCAGTATGTGGTTATGGGTAGAAGAAAGAGTGGTCAGAAAGACTTATCCAAAAAGCCAGGAGATGATGCAATTTCAGAAGGACAGTGTGCTTTCCAGCATTAAATGCTGCACAGGGAATGACAGGACAATGCTGAGAAGAAGCCATCGGATCTGTTGACAAAACATGATTGGTGCCATTTGGAGCACAGTTCCAGGGGCAGAGCCAGAGTGGCAGTGTGGTATGTGTCTCTCCAATTTTTTCAATGTGGCTATAGAACTAAAATTTGTTATACATGGTGATGGTGATAAAATGCTCATTTTTTTCCATTGAAGGAATTCTTCTTGTGGTTGTTTT